>NC_044989.1:66992500-67345717 GCF_008728515.1 Papio anubis
GTTCCCTGGCTTTTATAGGATTGTCATAGCCAGAACCACACTATTGCTTTTTCATAATATTTTCTTTTTGTTTCTTTCTTCTGAATTTCTTACAGGGCTGCAAAGTATGCCAGGGGAGTATGTAGCCCGGGGTGGTCCAATGGGTGTGAGTATGGGACAGCCAAGTTATACCCAACCCCAGATGCCCCCCCATCCTGCTCAGCTGCGTCATGGGCCCCCCATGCATACGTACATTCCTGGACACCCTCACCACCCAACAGTGATGATGCATGGAGGACCGCCCCACCCTGGAATGCCAATGTCAGCATCAAGCCCCACGGTTCTTAATACAGGAGACCCAACAATGAGTGGACAAGTCATGGACATTCATGCTCAGTAGCTTAAGGGAATATGCGTTGTCTGCAATGGTGACTGATTTCAAATCATGTTTTTTCTGCAATGACTGTGGAGTTCCATTCTTGGCATCTACTCTGGACCAAGGAGCATCCCTAATTCTTCATAGGGACCTTAAAAAGCAGGAAATACCAACTGAAGTCAATTTGGGGGACATGCTAAATAACTATATAAGACATTAAGAGAACAAAGAGTGAAATATTGTAAATGCTATTATACTGTTATCCATATTACGTTGTTTCTTATAGATTTTTTAAAAAAAATGTGAAATTTTTCCACACTATGTGTGTTGTTTCCATAGCTCTTCACTTCCTCCAGAAGCCTCCTTACATTAAAAAGCCTTACAGTTATCCTGCAAGGGACAGGAAGGTCTGATTTGCAGGATTTTTAGAGCATTAAAATAACTATCAGGCAGAAGAATCTTTCTTCTCGCCTAGGATTTCAGCCATGCGCGCGCTCTCTCTTTCTCTCTCTTTTCCTCTCTCTCCCTCTCTCTAGCCTGGGGCTTGAATTTGCATGTCTAATTCATTTACTCACCATATTTGAATTGGCCTGAACAGATGTAAATCGGAAAGGATGGGAAAAACTGCAGTCATCAACAATGATTAATCAGCTGTTGCAGGCAGTGTCTTAAGGAGACTGGTAGGAGGAGGCATGGAAACCAAAAGGCCGTGTGTTTAGAAGCCTAATTGTCACATCAAGCATCATTGTCCCCATGCAACAACCACCACCTTATACATCACTTCCTGTTTTAAGCAGCTCTAAAACATAGACTGAAGATTTATTTTTAATATGTTGACTTTATTTCTGAGCAAAGCATCAGTCATGTGTGTATTTTTTCATAGTCCCACCTTGGAGCATTTATGTAGACATTGTAAATAAATTTTGTGCAAAAAGGACTGGAAAAATGAACTGTATTATTGCAATTTTTTTTGTAAAAGTAGCAGTTTGGTATGAGTTGGCATGCATACAAGATTTACTAAGTGGGATAAGCTAATTATACTTTTTGTTGTGGATAAACAAATGCTTGTTGATAGCCTTTTTCTATCAAGAAACCAAGGAGCTAATTATTAATAACAATCATTGCACACTGAGTCTTAGCGTTTCTGATGGAAACAGTTTGGATTGTATAATAACGCCAAGCCCAGTTGTAGTCGTTTGAGTGCAGTAATGAAATCTGAATCTAAAATAAAAACAAGATTATTTTTGTCATGCTGACTCCACTGCTTGAAACATTTGTTTACTGCCCCTCAGATTTTTAAAGATTAATGCAGTAAATATAAAAATTAATTTTGGCTCCCTAAGCCATATATGTATTTGACAATTTTAACCACAAAGTAAGTTATTTAATAATAACCACTGATTTCTTTAAGCTGACTTAATGAACTCCTAATATCAGCAAATTTGAGGCCTAAAGGCACTAAACTAACTCTAGACTCAGAATTACATCCAACAGAATTACTCATCTAATATCATTGAAATTATTCTTGCACATAAAGGCAACCTAAGTACAAAGTTAAGTCTTTTACTAAGGATGTTACCTAGGATGAGCAGTATATGTTTATTAGGAAATTAACTACACGAATTGAAGAGACCAGACTTCAAAATCTAATTTTTATAAATATGCTCTATGTTCTCATTGGATAAAACTGGTTATTAACCAATTTTCCAGAACAGCTGTACAAGACTTCTGCATGGCAGCCGGCTAAATGGTACAAAATAATATGTTTAAGCTGGAATAGCTTATAATTTTATTTAAATAAAATTGCTGCTATAAAAAGTGCTTCCCAAAGCTAAGGAAAATATACAAATATTTTAATTAAGGCAAATTCATTTTAAAAAATAAACCTTTTAGCAGTGATTGCTTTGTAAACAAAGGATGGGTCGGAGGAGAGAAAGCCTTAAACTCAAGTCTGACATTCAGGCCCAAGTCACCCTATAAACCGGTCCTTAGCAATTCTATTTTCTATTCGGAAAAGAGAAACCAGCTGTGGGTTGGCTTTACTAGGTGATGTGTGATTGACTGACTCACCTGCTGGAGCAGCAATGCGTTCTCACCTTTTGCTGGTTTCTAAACACGTGGATGCACAGAGAGCAAGGCTCAGCCTACTGCAGCCATCTCTGGCAGCGCCTCTACCCCTCCCCAGCCCATAGATGGGATTGTTTAAATCTCCCTTGTTGACCCAGTGGTAATTCTTCCTCTACCTAAATAGTCGATATAAGTGAAATCATTCTCTTTTGATAGGTGGTTACTAGCAGTTAACAACCATTTATTTACTTTAAAAATTAATAATAAACTTTATAAACTAACCGTCTGTTTGCTTCTCCTCCCCAGTACATGCCCGGGTGAGTTGGTTATTTTCAGCCTTTATTCCTGAGGAGGCTCAGGATGGGTGGGGGAGGGAAAGAAAGGGGAGATGTGGTGGGGAGAGAGAGAGAGGCAGGGGGGGGGGGGAGAGAGAGAGAGAGAGAGAAAGAAAGAGAGACAGAGAGAGAGAGAGGCCCTAGGGGAGGGAGGTTTACAAGTGAAGAGTAGTTAGGGAATATGGTGACTCTGAAGAATCGAGACCAGTAGTGTCCAGGAATTAGAAAAAAGAAACTGCTATTTCCGTGCGTTCCCCGCTCTGTGAGCCATTTAGGTGAGAGCCTCGCTCTTCGCAGTTCCTTTCTTCCCCTGCCTCGATGCCCTCCCCTCTTAATGCTATTTTAGCTTTTCCTCTTGTAAATTTCAGAGCCAGCTCAGAGGTTATTGAGGACACTTATCCGAAAGAGGCAAATAATAGAGGTGCTGAGAGTGTTTTTGATGTTTCTTAAAAGGCAAAAACAAAACGCCCTCCTCTAAACAAGGGCACAAAATTGTACCTGGTTTTTATTTTTATTTGGTGGAGTGGGGAGGGGGCTGGCTCTGGCTGAATAAGACTACTTTTTAGTATGATTTAATTTTTTTCAAAAAATTAAAAAATATTTTACTCTATCATATTTAATCAGCTGTAATTATAACACATTCAAAATGAATAATATGCCTTGACAGTATTTTTATTGTTATTGTTCATTGCATGATGTTCGACTGCTTTAGAAGCACAGGAAAGAGAAGTAAACGCGCTACAAATGGGGAATTACCCTCGTTTAGCATTAAAATTCATTTAGATAAAATTGCCACAAACATTTAAATGGGAAGATTAGTTCCCCCTCACGCCTTATTGCACTCGCTCAATGGTTCCGTTAAGAACATTTTACACGTTGGAAATTCCGTCTTCTCAGACGGCTTGCTGTTTCCTAGTTACCCACATTCAAAGCAAAGGCAGCAGCAAAGGCAGCCGCAGCAGCAGCAGCAGGAAAAAAAAAAAGTTTTGGCAACTGGTCTGCAATTCATCCGCTGCTCGCCCCAGTCTCCCCTCCGCCCACTGCAGTCTGCCCCCACCCCTTCCCCTTCCCCACCCCTACCTCTTTCCCCTCATTATGTAATTCGCAGAGTCCCGTCCTCGAGGAAACACGTTGCCTAGTTGTGTAGTATTTATATACAATGTTAAAATACAAAGACCCCAAAATCAGTCGAGTCGGTTCCTCTCTGGGTCTCCCTCTCCCTCTCCTGTTCTAAAATGAGGGTTTAGCTTGAATGTGCTGAGTTTCTCACATCCCGTACCCTGAGGCCACAAGGCACGTTTTTTTGGCTTTCGTTTCTGCCAGGACTTTTCCAGGAAATTCACCACTGCTTTTTGCTTGCATTAGAAACGTGTGAAAGAATTAGTTTGAAAAGTCCATGCACCGTCTAGCTTTTCTCCCCCCTTTTCCTCCTCCTCCCCTCCTCCTCCCCTCCTCCTCCCCTCCTCCTCCTCTCCTCCTCCTCCTCCTTCTTCTTCCTCTTCCTCTTCCTCTTCTTCTCCTCTCTCTCTCTTTCCCTCTCCCCGCCACTCTCGCACTCTCCCATCCTCCTCTCTCCCCCTCCCTTCGCAGAGCCACAGGAAAAGAGGAAAGTCGGCTTCGACTGCCATCTTTTGGGGATTTGGAAAAACGACTCGGTAGGAAACGGAGGGAGGCGGAGGTGCGGGAGTGGGGGAAACCCCCTTACTATCCAGTGTCGGAACTGGCTCCCTTAATCTGATGCTTAAATATTTGATGTGGAAAAATTACCCATAAAATTAGTTACTAACAATTTCAAATTGAAATCACTTATCGAATTATAAACGCATTAAAGCTGTATGGATGGTATTAGGAGTTCCTCGGGAGGCAGCGGGTGTCTCCTTGCAGTGAGCGGGGTGGGGCAAGTTTCGCCCAGGGAAAAAGCGCCCCCAGCCGAGCCCGGGGGCAAGGCCGGGAGGGCGGCGCGGCAACCTGGGCGCAGGGTCCGAGTCAGGGGGACCGAGCTGGCGGCCAGGTCCGGGCGGAGGCTGCGGCTGGTTCGGCTCGCGGGGGCGGGGAGAAGGGGAGGGGAAGGAGCCTGGGTGGGAGGCTCCGACCCCGGAGCACAGGCGCCTACCAGCAAACTTCGTAGTGAAGTCGAAGGATTCTGAAAAGGAAAAACACAAGCCCTGCCCTCCCCCTCCCCTCTCGCGTCTCCCAAGCGTCAAGCAGACTTCGCGCTCAACTTTGCGATCGGGGTTAGTTGCTGTGTGCAGTGTCCCCCAAGTGTGCGGGAGGAGCGGGAGGGGAGAGGCTCCTGTCCTGGGGTTGGGCCCGGCTCCGTGCCGCGAGTGGAAATCCCGCGGGCAGCTGCGCGGAGGTCCAGTCAGGACGTGCTACCCCTGAGTCCGACGATGCGCTGGGTCCCGGCCTAGGCCCAGTGCGTGGGCGGGCAGGTCTTTGCCCGAGACCACAGCTCTGGCCGGGGGCGCTGCACAGGCGCCTGCCTTACCCTCCTGCCCTCTCTTCACCCCCATCTGAGAGTATAGTCTAAGGGGCTGTTGACTTTGTCTCTGGAGATGGGGCGACCAGGGGTCTGCGAGGGAGGCTGTGGAGAGGCACCTCCTGGGTGGGCGTCCTCTTTCCTTGGAACCTCTCGGAGTGCTTTGTAGTAGCCAGGAGACTTCCTAAAAGACTTTGCCACATCGGGGCCCCAGACTCCAGAGTCCCATAGTGGCCCTGGGAGCGCGACCCAGAGAGCCTGGGGACTCGAGGGCACAGGGAACGAGCGCACGGCCCCCTAGGAGGGCGTTGGGCGGGGAGTGCCGGAGTCTGGAGCAGCAGCCGAGAAGCCGTAGAACGCACCCCGACGTCCTAGGCAGAAGCTCCTCAGGATCACTTTATAAGCTCTTCAAACTTTGCCCAGCCTTTCGGATACCCGCAGGCCCTTGGCCTATGGGAAGGCAGTAAAAACGTCACTTCATGCTGCAAAGCTCCCGGGTAGGAGTTTGGACGCCGATGGAGAGAGGCGTGGAACTGGGTAGTGGGGCGCCCTGCCTGGCGGGGCACTTTTCCTTGTCTCATTCTCATCTCCCATGCCATGCCTTGCCCACTGGCTGCTAGCGGCGCGTTTCACTTAGGTTGGCCACGGAGAGGAGACTACGGGAGGCTGGGAATTCCAAGGTTTGGGGAAAAAGTAGTGAGCGAGAAAGGGGGGGGTCAGGCAACTGAGGAAGACAGCTGATGGCGGGGAGAGGGAGGGCTCCCTTTTCGGCCCGCTCTACCAGCCAAGGCGTCTGAAACATTCTCTCCCTAGGCGGAGCTGAAAGGAAAAACAAACAACGTATTGAGCAATCAGTTCGCCAACGTTTGAGCTTTAAAGAGCCTTTGCTCTGAAAATAGTACCCTGGGGGTCTCCGTCGGGAGATGGGGGAAGCATTTTTAGGGCCTCGATTCTGGCTTGCCGCGCCCTACGGGTCACCCGTCCGCGCGCTGCCTCCTGACATCCCGGAGCGCTCAGCCCACTGAGGGGAAACCCGGGCGGTGAAGCCCTGGAGAAAAGGGATTTAGTTTTAAGCCAGTCTCCCATCGATCGGGTCGGTAATTTCTACCCCTGCCCACTCTCAAACACACTCACCTCTACCCTAAAGCATTAAGTTCATTACGCGAGCAATAATCTTAATCTCCAGGCGGAAAACGAGTCCCGGGACCTCGCCGATTGGGGAAGCAGTGAATAAAGTCACCTGCTTCGCGCACCCGCGTGGCCCGCTCCTCCCGGTGGGGGCCGTGTGTGACAGGGAGCGCCGAGAGGGGGTCCCTAACTCCACTCCTAGGCGGACCGGGCAGGGGTCAGAAACCCTGTGTCTGTTTTCTGCGGGGTGACGACCTCCTGGAAGGGTGGGATTGCTTTTGCTTGCTTTGCTTCTCCCCTCCCTCTGCCTTTCTTCCTAGGCCTCCCTCACACCTCAGTACTCTTTCTTCCTCCTCCCCTCCCCCAAAGTGGCAAGTTCCCCTTCTCCACCTAGCGTCCAGAGGTTCTGCCCCTTTCCTAGTCCTCCGCAGCCTCAGGGCCGTCGCAGAAGTCTGGTAGCCCGACGCCTTTTTGCGCCCATCTACCTCACCCACCTTTCTGGGCATGGGTGGGTGGGGAATGATCAGTGAGGCCCTTTTGAAGCCGCTTACTGAAGGCACCCAGAGGCTTTAAAGAACCAGATTTCTCTATTTAAGGGCGATCTCTGCGCCCATTGATAACTCCATCCCAAAGAAACCCAACACAGCAGCAAACACCCCCAGCAGTCGCCTGCTCCTCAGCCCCCGCCTTGGCACAGAGCAGCGTCTGGCACTGCGGGGAGATGGAGGCGAGCCACGCGCACTCGTTCCCTTACTGGCCGACCCGCGAGGCGCCAGCTTGCTCTGGAGACTCAGTTTCCACTGGACAAAAGCAGGGGAAACACAACGCAAGGGCTGTGCAAATCCACGTTCCCGACACCCCTCCACCCCATCCCAATCTGATTTTTGAGACGTGCATTTTCAGGTAGTCCTAAACTGTGAACAGCGAGCTTTGTGTGTTATCTAGTGGGGGTGGGGATGAAAGGGGAGGAGACTCCCACTGCCCGTTCCAGTCTTTAATGTCTGAAATAACGAAATGCCTTGTGTAGCAGCTGCTGCTTGAGCCAAAACTAACTCTTTGGAAGACGGAAAAGAGTGAAAGGCAAAGAAAGACTGTTCATTTTTTTTCTTTTGGTGCCGTTTGGGATGTCATCTGTTTCCTTGGCGACTGTGTTCAGCCCCCGGAGCCCCTGGGCTCCTGGATTGTTAGGGGGGAAAAGCATGCTATTTCTGCACCGTCATTTATCACTGTCACCGCATAATGATTCCCCTTGCAGCCCCTTATTGATGTTTGTAATTGCATTATCTCATAAAGGAGGATGATCAATGAAACCGAGCCGTGCATTCTGGGGTCAGAGGAAGCCAAAGTACTGTTTGTCCCCTTTAATACAACAAGTACTCATTATCTTTAGGTCTGCATTCAAAAAATGATCTGATCTAGGGCTGACCCTGTCGGACATCCCAACACTTTCTAAAACGCGGTTTGTGTAACCTTTTGCTTAAATGCTAAATCAAGTACCTGTCTTGCATTTCAACGAAACAAGATGCTAAAACTGAATGAAGAAAAGCATTTCTTTTCTTTTTTTTCTGGGAGGGGTGCGATCATCCGAAGGCGCACGAGATTTTACACTGTAACTGCTTGGTGATATAATATAGAAATGGCAGTCTCAATCCACGTGAGTCCTAATAAATGGCGGAAAAAATGGGGGTGAGGGGAAAAAGGTAGGTAGCTGTGAGCTTTTAACAAGGTCAGTACTAAAAGACCAGAATAAAACCACATCCAGTTTAATTAATAATAGCTATAAACTGAAATAATTCCCCATGATTCTGCCCTTGCTTCTCCCTTTTACAGAGTCATATCTCTTCGGTTTAGATAAATGACTTTTGTGGCTGTTCGATTCTCACAACAACAATAACTAAATCAGTTGCACACTGTTATCTAAAACCATCTACAAACTCCAGCAAATAAAAAGAAGTTCATTTGTCTATTAAGGCAAGTATTTAGTTGAGCAGAAATGTCCCAGTAACACTGAATGGAGTTCATGTAATCCCATGAAAATCAAGTCATCTTGTTTCACTGAAGTAAATGAAAAAATACAAAGGAGAAAAGGTCCAAGTGTAATTTTAAACTAAATGCATTATTGGACTGTCACAGTGAAAACGTGATTGTTCGGCCGGGAAGGGGGCGGGGGGCGGCGAGTGGACATTAACTTAGCTCACACATTCAACTTAAAGGTTTTAGAAAGGAATGTATTCCAGATTTGGTGATCATTTGTGGAAAGAGGAGAAATTGAAACAATTCTAACTCATCATTTTAGTATACTAGGGGGAATCATTCCTTCAAAAGCAGAATTAAGCAAAGAGCTTATTTTAAACAAGTCTGTATTAGCAGAAAAAAAAGTTTCCAATCTTCTGAAAATATATGTCCTCTCTATGTTAATAAGATGTTGACAGAGAGAGAGAGAGAGAGGGAAACTAAGTCCAGGTGTTTTAAAGTTCTAGATATTTATAAATTAGTGATAAAAATAAATGTTTTACATAAAAAGATCTAAATGAAAAACTTTCATTATAGTTGAGAAAATGAGTACTTAGAGTGTGCTCTGATAATTTTACACTTTGACATAAAACCTTAAATTGAATAATAAAACAAACGGCTAAAATATTACCCCTTGGAAAAATAACTTTAAAAATAAAGCTAGAAAAGTTTTAACTGCGTTGAACCATCACTTTTTTCTCTGGAAGGCAGATTATCCTAAAGAGTATTATTTTCCAGAAATTCTGTCAAGGCACTTTGAAATAATATATGTTTGTATTATTTAATATTCTGACACTTTCGTTCTTTGAAAATGCTCAGACTGGAATGGATACGCAGTCATGCATATATTTAATATAAATGGTATCTTGTCGTTAACATAAAATATTAAAGAGAAAATAAAACTTTGTGCTTTGTCAGTTAAGATAGAATTTTTTAACATAATACTTTGATTTTCAAAACATACAATTGAAACCCCTTGATTTTAACCAATCAACACAAGTCTTACTCTTATTTGGTTGGGGATCTGGCATCATATACTCTTTCTATTTTTAATATTTAGTGTTTTAGCCCACGGTTAAAATAATGAAAAATTAGTCTCGTTTCAAAATTATTTATTTATGGAACGAACATGATTAAAACATAAACACACACACAAACTGCAGCTGCAACAGAAAAAAAAAACTTGATTTATGGTTATTAAATCTTTGATCGCCATGTTAATGTTTCTTTTTCTACCTTTCATTTGCATTTTAATCTATCGAATCTTTACAATTTTGCTGCCTCCTATTTCAATGATTGATTACAGATCTGAAATAAGAAAAACCAAGCCTAGCTTTTCTTTTCCTTTCTTCGCTTTCTTTTTTCTTTCTCTTTTTCTTTTTGTCCCCCTCCCTTTCCCCCCGGGTAGATTTCTGAAACTTTCTCTCAATGCTAATGTAGACAAGACAAATTAATTCTGCTCTTTTAAATGTCAAAGATATAAATAAAAAATGTTTTCTGTCCCAAACGTGAATATTTTCTCAGCTGCTTGTTTTCGAGTAGTAAAAGATCATCCCAGCAAAATGCAATTAACAGCGAAACACACACACATGTACACACACACTCGGCGGTGCGGAATTTTTTTAAAGGACGTGTTGTTCTGAGTTAAAGAAAGGTGAGAAGTTCACCGTCCCTTCACCATCAGTAGCCTCGCTGCGGCTCTCCTTTCTCTCTCTCTCTCTCTCTCTCTCTCTCTCTCTCTCTCTCTCTCTCACACACACACACACACACACACACACACACACACACACACACTCAGAGGTTTGGTCTCTAGTTCTATCCGTGATCTAAGTCACACAAACAAAAACAAGCCTGATGGGGGCTTGCTGTTGTTGAGTTGATTTCTTGAGATAAGCGGTGTAAAGACAAAAGCAGGAGCAACGCAGGTCTGTTTGTTTTCTTTCCCCGCCGCCCCACTGCCCCTTTTCTCGTCTCCCCGCGCACCTCCCCGGACGCCCTGCCAGGGTGGCTCCCCGGATGAAGCGGTCATTTGCTGTCCGCTTTGCGGGGACGGGTCACTTTCCGCGCTGGCGTGAAAGCAAGTGTGGCGCAGCTTTGGGAAGGCGCCGGCCGGACGTCGGCTGGGCTCCTCCCGGCGGGGCTGAGGACCCCCGGGGCTCTGCGAGGCTCTGGCCTCGAACAGATTGCGTCTCCCGCCTGGCTGCCTGTCGGAACTGGGGTGGGAACCGCATAACTAACAGTTGCGCGCAGGAGGCGAGCCCTAAGTGTGAGCGCAGAGGCTCTCTCCCCAGCCCGCGGGTCTGGGAACCTTTCAGGACGCCCCCCTCCCCAACCCCTACCCATGCGTCTGTTCCCTAGGTCGAGCCCCCCTCGTGAGGTTTTAATGACCGCGGACGCAGGGGAGCCCGCACTTGAGCGAGGACAGACTTCTCAGGCGGGTCCACGCTGCTCGCGCTCCCGTCCGCGGGTAGCGCGCTGTGCCTGGGTCAAGGGGCGAGCTGCGAGAAGTAGGAGGGGTCACGACCCCCAGAAATCCCTCCATGGGCACATATACAATCAAGAATGGGGGTGAGGGTCTTGAGAGGTAGAACTACACTAGGCAGGGCTTCTCCAACTCGGCCTTTGGACCCCGCGCGCGCCCAAGGGCGTGCCCACCGCGGAAGCACAGATCATCTTCCCCGGACTGGGTGTCCTGGAGCCTACGTTGCTCCCTTTTTCCTAGCGGCCTCATAGCTGGCTGCCGCGTGGGGGGCGATCTTCATTAACTTGGACGCCCAACGTGGTTGAAACAGAGAGGAGGAAAAAACACATTTGATCTGGGCCGACCCTTTGTCTTGAAGCAGATTAGGCAGCCTAGAAATAGGAGGAAAAACAGAAAGTCTAGGCAGGAAAACTTATTGTGTTCACAAAATATAAAAATGATCCGAGCGGTCCAGTACCTCAAGGGGTGAAGATAGATCCTTGTAGACGAGTGCGAAGACATGACTGGGAAGATTTAAAGTGAAAGAAACGGCAGATTATTAAGAAAGTAATAGTAAGGTGTCCCATACACTACAGTTTTATTGTTGGGTAGTAACTACCCGATTTATTTATTGCCGGGGCTATATAATAGAGATAATGACCACAAACTCAAGATAAATTCTTAGGCGCCCAGCCGGTCAATTCTTTTTTATTTAAGAGAGTGAGCCTGAAAGGTGAGCCTCATCCCCTCCCCTTCTCGAAGATCCGTCTTGCTTTCTACCATATTATAAGCATGACATGCAAATAAATAAGTGCTGCTGGGTCTGTGTGGGTAGGCCAGCAGGATTTATTTCAGGTGAGGGAGGAACACACACGGAATATGAATTTCCGCAGGAGCGGCGCCGTGATTCCTTCCCTCTCCCTCTCGGCCACCCTCTACTCAAGGTCTCCCTCCTTTTCTGTGGGAGCAGAGAGCATCCCCTGTTAAAAACATTAACGTGTCATGTCTCAACTCCTTATTCCTTGACATATAGGTCTGGGGAGGGATGGGGGCACTGCAAAATGCAAAACGCATCCCCAAAGTAGGTTGACTTGCCGGGACTGCTGAAAGCGATTCTGGCGGACAAAGAGAAGGGTGAGTTTTAATTATGACTTCCAGTAGGGGAGAAGTATAGGAAGTATGTTAATATCATTTTGAAATATGCACAATAGTCCAAAAGTTTGCTGTTCCCGATCTGGCATGGGTCCTCCCCAGCCGGATGGGCCCCAAGGGAAGGCCTCCTGGCACCTTGGGACCTGCCCGCCTCTCTTGGCCCTCGGTTTCTCTCCCTAGGAACCAGGTAAATACTCCCCTGGCCAGGTGATGGAGTTAAAGATGACCTTGCTCGTTGACCGCCAAGGTCAGAAGGGAGCTGGCGGCCTCAGGTGTAGGCTCCACCTGACGCCCTGGCCGCAATCATAGTCACCGGCTGGCCTTTAAGGGGGCGGCCTCCCAGAGCTGCTCTCCCCACCTGCGCTCTGCGACCACTCAGGCAGATCCGGAACCTGCCAAGACGAAGTCAGTCAGCATCCTCTTCCGATCTTTTTTTCTTCCTCATTTTTTGGATAATATTCAGACATACAGGGTTTCAGTCTTACAATAATCACTTACATGCAGAACTTCCTTTGATCTATGTTTGGCCAGAGTTGGGGGGGGGGGGGGAAACACCTGACAGTGAACTGCGGTGAAAAAGAGACGCGCAGGGGAGATGGGAGAGCCAGACGCCTGGGGCTAGGGAGAAAGAGGTGCGTGTGGGGAGATGGAGACCTAGAGAGAGCAAGAAGTAGCAGATGGGGGAGGAAGGTAAGGCGAGAAAGTGAAGAGCAGCTGTGAGCGGGAAGAGAAGAGGCTGCTCCTGTAATTTGGTGGTTTGTGTGAAGAATGGTATTATGAGGCTGAAAGAGAGGACAGTCCTCGTCAATCTTTTACAATATTGGTGTCATTCAAGCACAACTTTATCTTTGAACCAGATTATCTGTTCCAATGATTTCCATAAGAACATAAATTATAATCTTCAGAGCCTTCAATATTTCTTTCGGTACTTTATTACGTGTTGTTGCAGAGGCCATTTATGAAGTGAGTGATTCAACTTTTAATCTTTTGAACATTAAAGTGTATTCCACCGAGTTTCCTTTTCAAAATAATCTAAAATAACAAAAAGAAACTAAGCTCATTACATGAAAAAGTGACAAGCGTTTTTGCTCGCAGCCTGGCAAGTTGCCTTATTCACTTCAAAGGATGATGAACTAATTGTTTCCAGAGTTTATAAGTAATTAAGCTATTATTTGGGGAATTTATGTAACAGTTTTATTCACATTAGAACTTTCTATTTAAAATAGCCAGAGACAAATCTTCAAAAATGCCAAGATTTTAATAATTGAAAAGCCTTCTCATTATTGTTAATAAGGAAAACTATTTTTATTTTAAAAAGCACTGGAAAATGTAAACAAATATAGTTCTCTCCAGAGTATATGATAAGTGGAGATCATTATGGATAATTAATGCTGAAAGGAAAATGAACATGTAATGGCTTCCAAAAATTAAAACATTTGTAACTATCAAGTTAAGTTCTAAAAAGTTAATTTTTAAATCAGCTGAATTTATCTAAATATGCCTGGCAAGAAAAAAGATATGTATATATATTTTTACTGTCCTTTTAGAAATCTATAAAGAAAGTTTTAAACTTTAAATAATTTTAGCATTTTTAAACCAACTTTTGGTGCCTAGGTAATAAGAGTTAATGCCCAGAGATGCTAAGTGCTGTAGTTTCTCCAATTTTGCAACAAAGAAATATATTAATTCACCCATAGATTAAAATAAAGAAAACATTATAAAACTATTTTGAAATATATAATTCAAATACCACTTTCATACTATTTCAATGCATGTTTGTTGGTTTTAAATAATTAGGTTTGCCCTAAATGAAACAAAATTCATTAAAGGAAAAAGTAGGACTTTAAAAAGAAATGATGCATTATTTTGTAAAATTCAGCAAAGTATAAGACACTTTAGTTTAATAGGCATTTGTATACCTAACAATATACTATTTTAACATAATTTTCCCATCAAGGTGGTATTAGCTCTGTTTGTTAGAAGATGCCTGTTTCATTGTCACATGAAGCATTTCAAAAATAATAAAATTTTCATATTAGGAGGAAATATCGTTGAAGAATGACAAATACAAATGTGAAAATCCAAGTAAATGCCTATAAAATCTTATTTGAAGTAAAATAAATTTTCTGGAAGTTATTTGGAAAAAACTAAAGCATGCGGTAGTTCAATATTAATTCCCCTCACCATAAAAAAATTGGGAGTTGTCTATAGCAATTATTACAAGAGACAGAATATATGTATTAAATAGGAAAAAAAAAAAAACCATTTAGGACATATCCACTCGTTTCAAGTAAAATCCCTCTAAAGCAAAAGTCTGGAATTTGATGGAAATTGTATATAAAATGCTTTGTATAATTCACGGTCAGTGTTGTTTTGTGGACTCTGTATAAACTGTGGCAATTTAGATCTGTCATCGTGTCACAATGTCTGATTCAATATTTGCCGTAATATGTTCTCTTTATTAGTACAGACTAGCATTGCATTATTAAAAACAAAAACTAAAGCACCCTGGTTAGTAGTAATGCAATCCCAATTGTGTAACACCCTGCGATAATTGACCTTCTGGACTCCAGGCACTGGGATTCACTTTCAGACACTTAGCTGTTTAAACTGACTTCATTACAGGAAGACAATGGTGACTCTGTTGCAACTGACACCTGCACTATTTCACACAACACATGGGCCATACCTCGCCAAGTCAGCCACCACCATGATTCACACCAGAGCAGGAAGTCAGCTCAAGACAAATTTTATAATATGAATATGCTGTTATGATTAAGGAGAAATGAATTCTTTTTGCATAGCTCTCTACAATCTTAAGGAGACAATTAGAAGCCTGTTTTCTGGTTTCCTTGTGTTACAATATTGCCATATGCAAAGATGTTTGCATTACTTTATGCTGAAGTTAAAAAGTTAAAGATTTTATGGCACACAGCATTCAAGGTGTCCATAATAACACAGCACATAGATAGAAAAATACTGTTGTGGGAGGCTGAGGCAGGAGAATGGCATGAACGTGGGGGATGGAGCTTGCAGTGAGCCGAGATTGCGCCACTGCACTCCAGCCTGGGCGACAGGGCAAGACTCCGTCTAAAAAATATATATATATATAGTGTTGTATCACACCTATGTCCTTGTTGAAAAGAGTCCATTAGTGGAAAGGTTTGGGGGGCGGAGGTGGCTAGCTCAGTGACCAGACTTGGAGACACTCTGATTAGTCATCCTAAATGAATTGCTAGAACACATGCAATTCATTCTCCATGGATCTTTCTCCTGATCTCTAAACAATAATAATATATTTATTTTTTATAAATCATTTTGTATTGCAGAATATGGTAAAGCATTGTTTTAAATTATATTGAATAAAATAAAATCTCAGAGGGTTCTAGATTTTTCTGAACTCATAGAGAGTCCTAGTTGTGAGTTCTAGATTTTTTTCTGACTCATAAGGGAATATTGCTCTGTCCTCAAAGTTCTAAGTGTCTCTTAGAATTCTGAGACACTTTCCTTTGCTCTTCTCTGGCCACCAGAAGGAAAATGACAGTGCCTTATTGTTCCAAAGTATTTGCTGAAGGCAATTAATACCTTTACTGATTAAGTTGCTTCACTGAAATAAAGGTGACTTTTCTACCAATGACTAGATTGTGATCTAACAGACTGAAAAATAACATGCCATATTCCAAAGAGAGAAGCCCAACTTCTAGGGCACACCTCCATCCCTCCCCAGCTTGTAAAAATCCACAGATTTACTAGTTTATTTCAATTTTGTGTTATGCTAGCCTGGATCTTGTCTTAAATCCTTGAACATTTCTAGCATACTCCATCAAATGCTTTGTAAGACTGAAAAAATTCTCTGTATGTTTGTGGGTTTTAGAATCTTGAGCAGTCAACAGGACACTGTAGATACTGAAATTAACAGGACATTGTGTCCTCAAGAGCTCATCTTAGTGTAGAACTGATAAAAACTCCACAGTCCAAATCCATAGCAGTATACACAGGTGGTGTGGGCATACAAAAGTTAAACCAAGAAAATGGAAGAAGGGAGCCCCCCAAAGTCTTTGTCATTGGCTAAGGTTAGGGGGAGTAGAGATCAGGGTATGTTTTTACATCAGAGTTTAACCAAGTAAACAGAAACCACTCTGAGTGTATACAAGGGAAAGAATCGAATGCAGGAAATTGGTTACACAGGGTATAGGAGAGGCTGCAAAGCCCATCAAGTATCAGCAAGGCCACCCTGAGGCAGGAAATAGCAGAAAACTGTAACCACTCCTAGACTGGAGGGACAGAGGGCGCAGGTGAGTCACCAGACTCCAGGGGGTGGGCCTACTTGGTAGAAGATGTATCCAGGGCAGGCATGTCCAGTGGGAGCTGGAGCTATGGAAGGGATAAGGGAGGGAGACACATTCTGGAGTCCTGCAATCTAGAGCAGAGCAAGGAAGGGCGAAGAATAGCTTTGAAAGGAGACAGTTCCAGGAGTGGCATTTCGTATTATATTTTTTAAAATGAAAACTTTCATATTTATTTCTGAAGATACTCATTTGAGAATGCTGGAGAAGGAAGAGAAGAATGTTCCAGGCAAGGGCACTGAATTGGAAGAGAAAGTGACTTATTTAGAAAGTCACAAGTTTGCCAGTGCAGTCCTAGTAAAGAGGCAGATGTGCGACATTGTAGGACACGAGTTGAAGATTCTAACAGCCAAAGACATGAAATGACCAGTGGCTTCTGTAACAGCTTTACTTGCTCTCAATCATTAAGCCCCAGAGGCCGGGATTATAGAGACTATAGGGGTTAGCATTGCAAAACGCTGCAAAAATAGAGACAAGGGTCTCCGTATAGGTGCAATGCTGCCCACCAACAAATGGCATTTCTATGAAGAAATACAGTCAACATCCTGGGCTGCCTTCAGTTAACTTATATTGTTATCTGATTCAACCACAAAGCCAGTGGAACATCGATTCAGTCATTTTAATGAAAAAATTAGACATTGCTCACTAACCCAAAGGAAACATCCTTGTGGCCAGTTTGGTGTTCAGAGGGCTAGATAAAAGGTTTTGTCTACTCCTAGATAATAGGAATAGCTCAGTCCATGACCTCACAGGTGTCAGTCTCATGAATGATAGTTTGAAGGAGATGGAAGTAGAGCCAGGGAGCTAAGAAACCAGTGAAAACACTGTTGTGATGATGGTGGGAATGGGAGGTGAACGTGATGATTACCAGAAGATATTAGTGATAGGAGCACAGAGGAGGGGGATGAGATATTGAGAACCATGGCATGGTTTCTGGTTTGGAAAATTCAGCAGATTGTGGTTCCATTTGCTAGAAAGATAACCTTAGAAGAAAGAACAGATTGGAAAGGAGGATGTTAAACTTGTTTTAGATACTTTGAGATTAAAGTACTTTTGATTTACCAAGATAGAGATGCTCATTAGGACAATGAAAATATGGGTCTGCATTTTAGTGGAGTCTGGGCTGGAGATAAAAATTCGGGAGGAGTCATTGGAGTAGATGAGATCATTCACAATCTCTTTCAAGAAGTTTATGGTGAAAGAAAAGAAAGGAACAGCCCATCAGTAATAAAGGGGAAAAAGGATATATAATTTTGAAGATGGGAAATACTTGAACATATTTGTATAGTGAAGGGAAGAAAGAGGATATGCTGAACTTGCAAGAAAGAGTGTTAAACAATGGAGAAATCCATCATCCAGGTGAAGAATGGAGGAACGGAGCTATTCCTCAGCAGGGGAAGAACCTGGCCTCCAAGGTTGAAGGCAGATAATGGGTAGAGTTGTATGTCCAGGTGGGGGGTAGTGGAGGAAGAATTTGGGAGCAGTTCATACTTAAAACTTTCACCATTTTTTTTTTTTTTTTGGAGATATGGGTAGAGATGTCATTTGATGATGAGTGAGGAAGTAGGAGGGTGACCACCTTGTAGTACTTAAAGGCCTGTCTCCCAGGAACCCCCTCAGTCCTGGACAAACCGAGAAGTTTGGTCACCCCAAAAGTAAAGGAAAGGGAAAGGCTTGAGATGAATGTGAAATATTAACAGTCATCATGGGAAATGGGAGAGGGAGCTGACCAGAAATGCGAAGCTTGCTAGCTGGCATCGAGAACTTACGTGGAATTGGAGATTAAGGGGAAAGGTCTTGTGCATGGCTGTGTGGTTTTCTTCAGCAATGCCTAAGCATACTGAGTTATCATTCCAGGAGAGAGTATGTTCATGCATCCAGGTGTGTGTTTGAAGTACTTTTTAGAACCCAGAAATGTGTAATATCAGAGTTCTCATTCTGGGAACAGGAAGACAGAGTGAAATCAGCAGCAAGGTTGCCAGAACCCTGTTAGGTAGAAGATCATTCTGTCAATGATGTACATCACTCTTGCTTCATGTTTGCAGTCAGCAAATGGCAGTTTTCACAATCCACAATATCTTGAGGTGCCCCTGCCGTGCAGGCATGTATTCATAATGCCTCTTCTCTCTGGAAGGGTAATTTAGACACTGCAGTCATTAAGCAATGTCTTGAGGTAAAAAGCACCCACATGCCTGTGGGTGAACATTATCTGTTATCCCAGCTCATCCACAAGGTGTGTCATGAGAATATTTTGCCTGTGTCATTGACTAAGTTATATACTTTTATATTGATAGGAATTTCACCTGTTTTTGGTTATATAAATAAAGAAAAATGTAGATATGTGACTGTCTGACTGGTCATAGGGCAAATGGGGCAATGAGGTCCCATAAGTAGATTCAAGTAAACATATGGAGTTTTGACTTTTCTTTTTGGAGCAAATGCAATTGGATAGTTCCCAAATAGATGAAGGTGTGTTTTTTCTGGTTTTTGCCCTATACCTAGGACAAACCAGTACCTCTAAGTTTCCAATACAGGACAGACAATAAGCTACAAACGGGACTCAAACTACATGATGAAAATCTGAAACTAAGCTTGAGTTGAGGAAGGTACTCAAATCTCGTCTGAAATTTGATGCAGTTTGGCTCAAAACTTTCCAGGAATTGGCTGAGGCTATAGACAATTGATTGGTGTTCCTCAAAACTCATGTGTTGAAGTCCTATCCCAGTACATCAGAATATGACTGTGTTTGGAGATAGGGTCTTTAAAGAAGTAACTGAGGTTAAATGAGGTAATATGTATGGGCCCTAACCCAGTCTAACTGGTGTCTTTATAGGAGAGGAAGTTTGACATAAAAAGAGGCACTAGGGATGCTGGAGCACAGAGGAAGGACCCTGTAAGGACACAGTGAGAAAACGGCCATCTGCAAGCCAGGGAGAAAGGCCCCAGAAGAAAGCAAACCCACTCATACCTTGCATATTAGTTCATTTTCATGTTGTTGATAAAGACATACCCAAGACTGGGTAATTTATAAAGAAAATGAGGTTTAATGGACTCAGAGTTCCACGTGGCTGGGGAGGCCTTACAATTATGGTGGAAGGTGAAGGGCACATCTTACATGGTGGCAGACAAGAGATAAATGAGAGCCAAGCAAAAGGGGAAACCCCTTATAAAATCATCAGATCTCATGAGACTTACTCACTACCATGAGGACAGTATGGGGGAAACCACCCCTATGATTCAATTATCTCCCACCAGGTCCCTCCCACAACACATGGGAATTATGGGAGCTACAATTCAAGATGAGATTTGGGTGGGGACATGGCCAAACCATATCACCTTGATTTCAGACTTCAAGCCTCCAGAATGCAAGAACATAAATTTTTGTTAAGTCACCAGGTCTGTGGTATTTTGCTATGGAAGCCCTAGTGAAGCAATACAGGGAGGTTTAGAGTTTGAGAAACTCTGTTTTTACCTCAACTTTATTTATCAAATATTTACCAAACACTTTTGTAGCACTTACTGTGAGAGGTGCCTTCATTATTCTTTTCAGCTCTTGAACCTTTCTTACTCTCCTTCACCTCATCCTGCATGTCTATCAGCATGAACACTATTAAAGTCATTTTAAAAAAACACAATTTTTTAAATGACAATACTTTTTTTTTTTTTTTTTTTTTTGAGATGGAATCTTGCTCTGTTGCCAGGCTGGAGTGCAGTGGCACAATCTCGGCTCACTGCAACCTCTGCCTCCTGGGTTCAAGCAATTCTCCTGCCTCAGCCTCTCAAGCAGCTGGGACTACAGGTGTGTGCCACCACAACCAGCTAATTTTTGTATTTTTAGGAGAGACAGGGTTTCACCATGTTGGCCAGGATGGTCTCAATCTCTTGACCTTGTGATCCGCCTGCCTCAGCCTCCCAAAGTGCTAGGATTACAGGCATGAGCCACCACACCCAGTGACAATACTGCATTTTTAACAAAGTTAAGTTATGGCATCTGTAGGCAGTGTTTTCATTGTGTTTAGTAGGAATTAAGCCTGTATGTGAGCATAAAGCTATAGTCAATAATTTTACCCCCTTTATGACTATGAAATTTGGGCCAGTCACCCTACCTGGTTAATTCTCTACGGTATTTAAGGTATCTATCTCAAGTTGATTCTAAGGTTGGGCACTTTTAATTAAAAATGCATTTCTAAAATACTTTAGAACATTTAGAAATGTCAGCATGGTGATGTTGACAGGGGAATCTCCATGGCATTAAGTTGTGTGTTTCTGTATTGAGAGCAGATTCTACTAAAAGTATTGCAGAAGAGCAATAGAGTTCATGTTGATAGACATGCAGGATGAGGTGAAGGAGAATAAGAAAGGTGAGCCTATTTGTAGCTGTTGGCTTAGAATAATCTATACTGACCTGTAAGATCTGCTTTAGTAACAATAACAGGTAATGTACCGAACCTGCTATAAGCAGAGGGATGTTCATTAAATGTTTTCCTTTGGTGAATTTTCCTGGTCATTGTTCTTGGAAATAATACAGAGGACTGGAAATTGGGAAATTTTATAAACTAATCCTAGTGTTCCCGGACTGGGTGCGGTGGCTCAAGTCTGTAATCCCAGCACTTTGGGAGGCCGAGGTGGGTGGATCACAAGGTCAGGAGATCGAGACCAATTTGACTAACACGGTGAAACTCTGTCTCTACTAAAAATAAGAAAAAATTTAGCCAGCCGTGGTGGTGGGCACCTGTACTCTCAGCTGTTGGGGAGGCTGAGGCAGGAGAATGGCATGAACCCAGGAGGTGGAGCTTGCAGTGAGCCGAGATCGCACCACTACACTCCAGCCTGGGTGACAGAGCAAGATTCCATCTCAAAAAAAAAAAAAAAAAAAAAAAAAAAAAATCCTAGTGTTCCCATTTACTTATTGTGTGGTTTTGGTAAAGTCAATCATAGCAAACATCAGTTTGTTAGCCTGTAAAATGGGAATGACTCTATCTTTGAACCCTACTTTAAAGGTGTTATGAGAAGAATATTAAATGACTGACATGTATGTGTTGCTTTTTAAAACATGCTATCCAAATTTAAATATTATATTGTTATTGTAGTTGCCATTAAATGGTTTAATTTAGTAATCCTTTGAAATGGCTTTCTCCAATTCTAATTGAAGTAGCAACTTGGGATCCCTTAAGTGATGAAAATCATAGCAAACACAATCTCTTGTTGATCAGGTTTCCCAGAAAGACCCCTGGTTCCACCATATTTCAGGGAGTATCTACTGGAGCTTTGTCAACATCAACTTTTGTTTTCAGTCTTACATTAGACAATGCTGTTTTTCTACAAATGTCCCCAATATTACCTTTTTAAAACTCAGTTGAAGATGTAAATATTACCTCAGATGAAAAACTTTTATAACCTAATGTCAAGTTGCATGCAGGAATGTGTCATCTCAAAGTGTTGTGAGAAAGGCTCTTTCCCCTACAGCCTCTGAGTCTATCCATGCTGTAGAACATCGGTCTCCAACCCCTGAGCCGTGAGCCCTTACTGGTCTGTGGCTGTTAGGGACCAGGCCACCCAGCAGGAGGTGAGCCATGGGTGAGTGATTGAACCAGTAAAGCTTCATCTGTATTTACAGTCCCTCCCCATTGCTTGCATTACTGCCTAAGCTCTGCCTCCTGTCAGATCAGCTGTGGCATTATATTCTCACAGGAGCATGAACCTTATTGTGAACTGTGCATGTGAGGGATCTAGGCTGTGTGCTCCTTATGAGAATCTAATGCCTGATGATCTGTCACTGTCTCCCATCATCCCCAGATAGGACCATCTAGTTGCAGGAAAGCAAGCACAGGGCTCCCACTAATTCTACATTATGGTGAGTTGTATAATTATTTCATTATATATTACAATGTAATAATACTAATAGAAATAAAGCACACAATAAATGTAATGTACTTGAATTATTCGAAAATTATCCCCCCACCCCGATCATGCAGGTCCATGGGAAAATTGTCTTTTATGAAACTGGTTCCTGCTGCCAAAAAGGTTGGGGACTGCTGCCGTACAACATTTATTTGAATAGATTAATGAACATAAGCCGTATCACTTTTTTTTTTTTTTTTTTGAGACAGAGTCTCTTGCCCATGTCATGCAGGCTGGAGTGCAATACACAGTCGCAGCCTACTGCAACCTCCGAATCCTGGGTTCAAGCGATTCTCCTTGTCTCAGCTTCCCAAGTAGCTGGGATTATAGGAGTGAGCCACCACACCAGCTAATTTTTTTTGTGTGTGTTTTCAGTAGAGACAGGGTTTCACCATGTTGGCCAGGCTGGTCTTGAACTCCTGACCTCAGGTGATCCGCCCACCTTGGCCTCCCAAAGTGCTGGGATTACACGTGTGAGCCACCACACCCAGCCTCACTATGTATTAACAAAGCGCATTAAGCATGTTGCTCTCATTTCCTGTGTTGAGACATAGATAAATGTTCATTAAATATGAAATAATTCCCATGAAATGCTGCTTTTGAACCCAAATTATAATTTGGGCAATAATCCAAACCATCTAGAGTCTTTGCCATGAATCTCAGGTGTGGGAGCAAACTAGAGTGTGTGTATGTGTGTGGAAGTGTGGGTTAGGGGGAGTTGTCATTGCTGGGATTGGAGGATTGGCATAGATTTAGAGGAGTTTAACTTTTAAAAAACCTCTCTATTATGGAAAGTTTTCAAATGTACACAAAAGTCAAGAGACTGGTATAACAGACTTCTACTACTTCAAGAATTACAATGATCAACATTTTGCATTTGCATTTTGGTCCTTTTTTATTTTTTTATTTTTGAGATGGAGACTCACTGTCACTCAGGCTGTAGGGCAGCAGTGCAATCTTGGCTCACTGAAAACTCTGCCTCCCAGGTTCAAGCAATTCTCCTCCTGCCTCATTCTCCTGAGTTGCTGGGATTACAGGTGTGTACCACCACCCTGGGCTAAGTTTTGTGTTTTTAGTAGAGATGGGATTTCACCATGTTGGCCAGGGTGGTCTCGAACTCCCGACCTCAAGTGATGCACCTGCCTCGGGCTCCCAAAGTGCTAGGATTACATGTGTGAGGCACTGTGCCCAGCCTGACACTTTGGTACTTTTGTTTCATCTATTCCCTCCCTTCTCTCTGTCTCTCTGTCACACACACTCTCTCTCACGCTTTCTTCCTCCACTTGCTCTAATATTTTAAATCAATCAAACACTAGATATCAGTTTATCTCACTTTTAAATATTTCAGAATGCATATTTAACTAGTAGTGATTTTGTTTTGTTTTAATTTAAGAAAATAACTTTTTCACTTTGATATAATTTTAAACTTATAGAGAAATTGTAAGAATAGTACAAGAAACTCCTAGAATCCTTTAATTCTTTACTCAGATATCACTAATTGTATACGTCTTAATTTTCCTTTATCACTCTCTTTTTCATATAATTTATATACTTTTTTATCTGAATCATTTGAAAGTAAGTTGGCGACAATATATTCTTTTTCTTTTTCTTTATCTTTATCTTTATCTTTTTTTTTTTTTTTTTTTTTTGAGACGGAGTCTCACTCTATCGCCCAGGCTGGAGTGCTGTGGTGTGATCTTGGCTCACTGCAACCTCTGCCTCCCAGGTTCAAGTGATTCTTCTGCCACCTAAGTAGCTGGGATTACAGGTGTGCACCAACACGCCCAGCTAATTTTTTTTTTTTTTTGTTTTTTTAGTAGAGATGGGGTTTCACCATGTTGGCCAGGCTGATCTTGAACTACTGACCTTGTGATCTGCCCACCTTGGCATCCCAAAGTGCTGGGATTACAAGCTTGAGCCACTGCACCCAGCCTAACATTATACTCTTTTACTACTAAATCAGTTTCTATGTTTTATGAACAAAGACATGTTGTTACATAACCACAAGATAACTACGAAAATCAGGAAACTTAATATCAATACAATACTATTTTCTAATCCCCAGCCCATACTTAAATGTTATCAGTTGTCACAATAATATCCTTTATATCATTTTTTCCCTAATCCAGAGTCTACTCCAGGATTGTACATTACTTCTCGTCACGTCTCTTTAGTTTCCTTTAATCTGGAACAAGTAGTTCCTCAGCCTTTCTTGGTTTTTCTTGACCTTGACATTTTTGAAGAGTACAGACCAGTTATTCTGTGGAATGTCCCTTAGTTGGGGTTTGTTTGATGTTTCCTTATGATTGGATTTAGGTTATGCTTTGTTGGCAGGAGCACCACAGAAGGGATGTTGTGCCTTCAGTACACAGTATCAGCTGGCACATACTGTCCGTTTGTCTCAGTAATGGTGACATTCACTTTAATCATTTTGATCACAAGTTACTGTCTGCCAAATAAGAGTTATTTTGAGATTATTATAGAAATATTCTGTTCTGCATCAAATGTTGGTCCATTCGTGTTAACACCCATTGATGATTCTCTATTATTTTAATATGTTTATCAGTTGGCATTCTACTGTAAGGAAGCATTTTGCCTTTCTCCAACTTTATTTATTCATGCACTTTTTTCTATTAAAATGGGCTAATGGATTCTTTTATTTAATGGGTTTGATTTATTACTACATTATTTATTTTTGATGTTTTTTATTTATTTTTAGATTTGGTCAATAGAAACCACTCCAAGTTACCTCCTGTGTCTTTTTGATGTCCTAAAAGAGGCTTAACTTCGTACCTTCCATGTTGAAATGGAGACTGAGCTCAGCTCTCCTATTCACAGGCTCAGTTTCCAGTAACAATAGACTTTCTATCCAAATCCTTCTGTTATTTTTTTTTTTTAAAGTACATCCCTGGAGTGAGTCGGTGTGGTTAGTGGAGTAGCAGGAAAAGATTGAACTGTTCTCATGTAGGGGAAAGCCCAGTTGATAGTCTCTTTTGGCCCCTCATGGCCGCTATCACGAAAAGTGTTCCCCACTAAAAAGTCAAGCAACAGGCTTCCTAATTTCTGGCTTCTGTCTGAAACAGGCTTTTTGAGCCAGTTAATTGAACATAAATTACAAATGACCTTGGAGGGATTAACTTGCATTTTGGGGTCATCTCAGCTGTATAGCTATTTGGGTGCTTTCTGACTGCTTGTGCTTTTATATACTTTTCAGCTAAGTTAGAGATGAAAATGTAGCACTCAGTGACATTGCAGGAATTGTTGACCTTCTCTGGTCAGTTTGAGGTCAAGGAATTAATGCAGAGAATTACCAGAAGATCTATAAATACACATTTCTTACATGAGAGGTATCATTAAAAAATGATGTTCATTTTACTTAACTGTTTCAGATCCGTGTGTAGTATGTGAATAGCAGTCATATAAAGTTTTGGGGAACAATAAAATAAGATTTAAATTAAACATGAAAAAAAAATCTACACTAGCAGTAGGTTTCCTAAAATTCCATTGTGATTGAGCCATTTTAATGTTAAAAATAGGATGATAAACCCATATTCAAAAGAAGAATTATTGTTCATGTCAAAGGCTAAAAACATTCTTTCGAGGTCAAGTCAGTCCTGAAAGTAATCAGGGTGGCCCATGTCTTATGTTTTGCTCAGCCTCTTTGGTATATCAATAGGTTGAATTAGAAATTGGTATGCCAGCTTACCCCTGATGAATGAGTGGGAAGAGCATGACCTTCAGAAACACAGACCTGGGACCAAATAGCACTACTGACATTGATTAGTTCTCCATCTTTGGCAAGTTCTTTTATCATTCTAAGTGTCTGTTTTCTGTCTATGAAGAGAGTGTCTCAGTCTGTGCCACTATAACAAAAATACCCAAGACTGGGCAATTAATAAGAATAGGAATTTATTCCACACCATTCTGGAGGCTGGGAAGTCCAAGATCAAGGCACCGGTAGAGTCTGTGTCTGTGATAACTGCTGTCTGCTTCCAAGATGGTACCATGTTGCTGCATCCTCACATGGAAGAAGGGGCAGTCTCTGTGTCCTCTCATGGCAGAAGAGCAGAAGGACAAAAAAGGGCCTACCTAGTTCCCCCAGTCCTTTTAAAAGGTCATTAATTTCATTCATAAGGGCTCTCTTCTCATGGCTTAATCACTTCCAGGACCTCACATTTTAATGCTCTTGCACTGGGGGATTAAATTTTAAGATGAGGGTGGGCGTGGTGGCTCATGTCTGCCTGTAATCTCAGCACTTTGGGAGGCCAAGGCGGGTGGATGGCCTGAGGTCAGGAGTTTGAAACCAGCCTGGCCAACATGGTGAAACCCTGTCTCTACTAAAACTACAAAAATTAGCCAGATGTGTTGGCAGGCACCTGTAATCCCCACTACTCGGGAGGCTGAGGCAGGAGAATCACTTGAACCCGGGGCGGGGGCAGAGGTTGCAGTGAGCCTAGAATGTGCCATTGCACTCCAGCCTGGGTGACAAGAGCGAGACTTTGTCTCAAATAATAATAATAATAAGAATAATAATAAAAAGAAAACAAAATTTAAGATGAATTTTAGAGGAGACACAAACATTAAGCCATAGCAAAGGCTTAACAATGTACAGGATTAGTGCAAGGAATAAAAGCTACATAAAAGTTTTACACAAAGTGTAATGCCAACACAGAGGCACAGAGGAGGCTCTCCATGAAGGTGATTTCTCATCTTTCCCACCCTTTCTTCTAATAGCATAACAATCACCATCATTTATTAATTGCTTACAACGTGCCAGAATCTGATTTGAGTGCTTTACATGCATGATTTGTGAGAGAGGAATTATTATCTTCAATTTGCAGATGAGAAAAACCAAGATTTAGACATGTTAAGGACCCTTGACCAAATGTTGGTGCTGGGGTTTTACATTTGAGGCCAGAGTCCAAGCTCTTAATCATCTTGCTCTCCTGCCTCTCATAACTATGATTCTTTTAAACCATACACTTTATCTACATTTGAAGTAGTAACTCATGGGTTTACACAATACTACTGAGTGGGTGCAGTTGAGAGTCCTAAGGTATGGCAAGGGAGACTTGAAAACCTGAACTAGAAGCAGAAATAATTAAGAGTGCAGGAGAAAAGACAGGGAAAGAGTCAGAGATAAACTTACCAGGTAAACAATGGTGGAATACCACTCTCTGTGTCTCTGAGCCTTTGATTGCTTACCTTATTTTAAATTAGAGGTTAAAAATATACGTGATTATCCTACACGTTTACCTACGTAACAAACATGCACATCCTGCACATGTACCCCAGAACTAAAAATTAAAATTAAAATAAAAAATAAGGGATAAAAATACACATGATTAGTCCTAATATTAGGTAGGTGCAAAAGTAATTGTGGTTTTTGCCATTAAAAGTAATGCTACTATTTCTTGAGCATGGGTACATCAGGCATTATGTGCTTTATGGGATTCTCACTTTAAAGTTATAGGAGCCCTATGAGATATAGTTCCCCCTTGTTCTTAGAATATGCCTTGAAAAATATTTCACACCCCAGTCATTTAAGCATTTCTGTGCAGAGGCTGCTTGTTGTGTACCCCAACATTGACTTTCCCTTCCTTCTTAAGAAGGGAACCTGAGGTTTAGTCAGGCCCCTTGCCATTCAGAATTAGAGATAATTCCCAGCCTCTCTTGCAGCTAAGTGTGGACGTGTCCAAACTCTGGCCAAACAGATAGAAACAGAGGTGCTCTGTGGGGTTCTGGGAAAGCTGTTTAGAAGGAGTGGACTCCGCTAGGGGAAACCCCTTTGCCCTTCATTTTTTTGAACCTTTATTTTAGGTTTGGGGATACATGTGAAGGTTTATTATGCAGGTAAACTCATGTCATGGGGTTTGCTGTACAGATTATTTCATCACTTGGTTCTTAAGCCCAGTACCCAATAGTTATATTTTCTCCTCCTCTCCCTCCTCCCAAACTCCACTCTCAGGTAGACCCCAGTGTCTGTTGTTTCTCCTTTGCCCTTCTTTTTATTCCTACTTGTTAGGTAGCAATTGGAATATTATAGCTAAGTTTTAGCAACTATCCTAAACCATCACGTGGCTTTGAGGATAGAAACCACCTGGTAAGCTGGCAGAGCAGAAAGAGAGAAGCCTAAGGTTACTGATGACATATTAAAGTTGCTTTACCAATCCTGGGCTGCCTACCTCTAGTTTTACACAAGAAGGAAACTTAATTTCTTCTTTCCTTCCTTCCTCCCTCCCTTCGTTCCTCTCTCCTCTCCCTTCCTTCCCTCCATTCCTTCCTTCCTCTCTTCTTCCTTTCCTTCCACCCTCTCCTTGCTCTTTTCCTTCCTCTCTCCCCTTCCTTCCTCCCTCTCTCTTTCTTTCTGTTTGCCACTGTTAGCTTGCTTTCTTCTCTTATATATAACCAAGTGATTCTAATTACAGCTTCCAAATAGATGCCTAGCTTCCTATTGGCATATTTTGATATATTGGGAAAGCTTGTAAAGCTCTGAGGTTACTGGTTCAACCTTTAGTTGAATACACTTAACTTACAAAATATTAAGCTATCATGGACATATACACAGTTGAATATTTTGGACCTTTGTGTCCTTTAACATCTTTTCAGGCTACAGCACTTTTAGCACTTAAAATATATTGACAGCAAACTCACAAGTGTTTCCTCCATTTAATTCAAAGAAAGATGCATTTGGAAGAAAATTAAAGTCTTGCTGCTCTAAAGCTATTCCTATCAAGTCCATCAGAGACTGCACAGCATTCAAGGTCATGCTGCAAACAGATTTGGAATGGGTTTGATGCATTTGTGATGAAAGTTATTGCATCAAACAAAACTCAAAATTTATTCCAGGTGGGGTCCACCCCCCGCCCCCATCCCCATGCTATCTTAACATCAAACAAAAAACTGACACTAAACAATGCTGTCCTCCTGATATACTGAACTTTGGGCACAAGTAGAAGGTGCCTAACAAAGACATGGTTTCATACTTGGGGAAGTGGGTTGGTGAAAATGAGTTTTCCACTTAAACGTGATTCATTTAAGGATAGCTAAATACACGCTCTCCTGCTTATTATATTTATGGTCATTTTTGTCTCAGCAAAAGATACTGTTATGGTGAAAATATATTACACGTGTCCTTTGCTGACTGAGAGAGTTAAAATGAATAGAACAATAAAGAAGAAAAGAAGAAAAAAAATGGAAGAAATCCCAAACTTTATCACCAAAGCCTTACAAAGACAAATACGGGCAAAATACATATTTAGAGACCTTGGCAAAAGAAAATGCACATTTGAGCAATTAGCCGAATAATTTAGCCAAAAATGGTTGAGAATATTTATTCTCTTTTAAAATCTTAATTGTCCATCTCATCATAGGCTAGATTTACTGAGTTTTCTAGACAAAGTTGTAAAGCTTTCCTTAACTTTGTGGGAACATGGGTTGTAACTACTCAGTAACCACTACCAGTGGTTGAAAAGACACCATTTGCAAGACATTGCATTATCTTTGTGGTCATAAATGTATTGTCCTATGAGTTAAATGAAGATTGTTAATAGACTCATAGGATCATACAATTTCAGTGTTTTCAGGAAATTTAGATCTATCTATTTCAATTCTTTAAATCCCTCCCCCAGCACCATTTTAAAGATGAGGAAACTAAGGCCCTGGAGACTTTTCAAAATCTCACAACTTGTACTTAAATTCCACTTGTAAAGTAATGGTGTTTTATACTTTTTACTAGTTTTCTAAAATGGTCCAGTGGAGAAAAAGAAGCTTTTGTTCATTACTTTGAATTTGTTTCTAGTTATGTTTGGTATCATGTTTTTCTTCTGTAAAGATTTATCAATAAGAAGATTATAAGATCAAAACCTTCCAAGGGTGAGTTTCCTTAACCTTGTTGAAAATTATTGATATTAGATATTATTACCTACAAGAGACATGGACTATGTGAAAAGACTTCTTTTATTTTCAGTGATAGTACACTAAGCCTTGTAGCAAAACAGAAATAGCAAACTGCATATTGATTCCAAAGCAAATCAAGTTAAGTATCTTCTATGGACATATAGTCAGATAATAAAACTCAAGAAAATAATGTATGTTCGTCTCTATTTTCCACTAAACTAGAGAATCTCCTTTAAACTTTGTATGCAGTATGGAAATAAGGTTTCTGAAGTAACCATTACAACATGTTTTCATGAGTGTTTATTAAGAAGGCCCAAACATTTTTCAGTAATAAATCGGCTGACATATCTATAGATTTAAATCTTTTATTGGTTACTGATTAACTTAACTGCTCTGCCTGACAAATCTTTATAATAAATAAGCCAACCAGTGAGCATTTCACAATGAAACCAACTTTGTTTAAAGGACTATCAGTAAAACATGATTTATGCGCTAATGAATTTTGCAATCAGCATGTGGTGGTGTACAAGTTTCAACATGAATCTAAAATGCAGAAATCCGAAGACACTGAAGTTATTAAAAATCACACCACAACGCAACTACTTTTAATTAAAAAGAAATATATCACATTCATATTTAGCAGCAACATTATAGCATATGAAAAGGAGAACTCAGGGTTATTCTTTGAACATATTCTAACAAAATATGGCTGTTGCTACTATACTGGTTAATGATTCCTTCTCAAAATAAAATTCCTTGCTATGCTGATGCAGATTTTTAAAAAAATCAAAATAAGGAACAATGTTTTTTTGTATACATATAAGCCAAGTAAATAGACAAGATGATCCATGATGATGATTCAGTAAAATAAAAGTTGCTTATGGAGATATATATATGTGTGTGTGTGTGTGTATATATATGTGTGTGTGTGTGTGTATATATGTGTGTGTGTGTGTGTGTATGTGTGTATATATGTTTGATTGAATTCTTCTTGGAATGCCTATGTAAGTCACTGGACTTCTTGTCTCTGTTTGAATTAATTAAATTGTTGACAGTGAAATTGTCAAAAGTAGCTTTGGTACAAAAGATGATTCCCAGATCTTTTTTTCTAAAACTTAAAAAAAATTCTGACAAATTTGAAAAAGTTTTAAACATCTGTCTGGACAGATGTCAAAATGCAGAGTGTTATACCATTATGCTGTGTAAGTATCTGACACTATGTTACTACTCTTCAGTTAAATATTCACAGTGAGATTTTATGATCTTTTTAAAAGAAAACTTGCATGAGAGAGTAACTTTATCTTGCACAACACATAAGCACTTTAAACAAATGAATTTCAGAGTAAACAATGAAAAACAACTTTTTGTGCTAATTTTATATCATATTTTAATCACTTTGGATTTTTCACGTCAGGATTTTACAAATCATTCAACAGTATGTAATGTATAATGAACCATGTTATTAATTTTGAATATTTTGCTGGAAAGATAATTTTAGTAAGAGTCATATATAAATAGCATAGAGAATTACATATGGGAAAAGGATGGCATTGCTAAATCCTAATTGTTGTGGAATATATATTATAGTAAAATAAACAATGATTTTCAAGAAATGAGAGATGAAAACTGTCATGATATTATAAACGCAACAGTAATTTAGAAAGGAAGACTTCACTGAAAGGAATATTTAGATACAGACACTGGGTTGCTGAGATGTGATTTCATTTTGTGTTCATCTCTACCCCAAATCTTCTAGATTAGATATATTATAGTTAGTTTATTTGATGAACATTTTCATATTAGGATTATAAGTGCCTGAAAATAGAATTTTTAATGCTTTTAATGTGATTAGGGAAGCAAAACCTCTCTTTTCTCCCTAGAAATTACTAGCCCCTTTTGCACTAAATATCTACATCATGCAAACTGCCACAATTTCCTTGTATTGCCAGAGAGAATTCTTCAACAAAACACTGCAATTCTCTGTCAAAGAGACTAACAATAGCAAGAGCATCTCACTGTTTTCTTAATGAGATGTGAATGGAAGTGTGAAGGTGAAAAGACAGATTCTAGGTTGTCAGATTCTAGGTTGACTGGCAAGGTGAGACCACTTCTTTAGCAAAAGGAACCCGCCTCCTTGAAACATCATGTTTGATATAAACAGAATCTTCCCTCCCTTCCTGTCTTCCTTCTTTTCTTCTGTTTCATCCTTTACTTGGGGAGCCATCCTCATTTGTCTTAAAAATTCTGAGATAAATTCATTTGCTCTCGAAGCCATCAGACTTGATGTTGATACATTTAAGTGGTGTAACTTTGGAAAACATCAACTTATGTGTTAATTTCCTTTGTAGCGAATACTTGGTGATAGCCTGGCCTCCAGGTCACACTGCATAGCCTACCTGCTATCAGTATCATCATTATTGTTTTAATCGTTAAATTAAACTGAATGAAGTTGGTGATGAGCTGTCAAGAAGTCTCAGGGACAAGGGCACGCCATGCCCCTTTTCTTCTTCTAAACACTTTGTACCTATTCATAAAAATTGAATGAGATTGTGTCTGGGAACCTATTGTACACTGCAAAGCACAGACATAAGGGCAGATGATGCCAGTGGTGATTATGATGATGCCCAGTAATGTTGTTCATTTTTAGGCTAGAGATCTGGTAGCAGTCTTATGTTTTCCGATTAGGATACAGTCTCGAATAGCATAATTTGTACTGATATAAACTAGATTTAGCCATTCCCTGGGATTCTAAAGTATTCTCTTGTGATGCCTCTTCCACTATTGTACAGAATTATTTAGCCAGGACAAGAAAAATTGATTATTTTTTCCTTCTTAGTTTCCTAAATGACATTGTCCAGATTAATTAGAAAATTGCGCAAATCTCTCTTTACTCTGCTATGTAGCACTTGCAAGAAGAAAAAAAGCCAATTTCATACAGAAGTTGCTCAAAATTAGTCAAAAGCAACCTTTGTTCCAGTCCTGTACACATTAAATAATTCTCATTGATCAAAATAGGAAGTGACCCTGAGAAGGAGGGAGAAGAGAGGAAGTTTGCAGATGGACTTTCTCCCCCAGTGTCATTTTCAACCAGGTAAAATGGAGTTCGAAAGGCCCAAATTCTCAGCAGATTTGCACAGCACAGTAATAGCCTTTATGCTTGGAAATTTATGGGCCATGGACAGTTTATAAGAAACGATGTAGTTCATCAGAGAGCTAGACTGATGGGGCATATGGGAGCATTCTGCACAGGAAGTTGGGTTTTGGAATAATACTTACTTTGATAGAGTTGTTTTGTTAGCTAAGTAAAACAGTAGGGAAGCCAATGGCCACTTAGGCTTCAAACATAAATATATATTTATAAGTCACCCAGCTGCCTAATTGAGAGCCATAGTGTTTTCACTGAGTATGTCTTCAGCAGAAAGCAGTAGAAACAACAATATCATCAACAAAACCCCAGTCTTGGCATAGATTTATTTAATCAGTCTTTGACACTTTGGAGATAATTGAATGCTCTCTAAATGTTGCTCTTTTAAAGCCAGAGGGTGAGGGGATGGTTAAAAAGACGTTTTTTTTGTTTTTGTTTTTTAAAGTGGAGGGGGGTGGTTCTTTTATATTTAAGGTGCAAAGATATGAAGTTAAGGTTTATATTACACTTGGGGTAGCAGAGGGCTATTAGAGATTTGAAATTGCAGTTCTATGGACTCCTGAAGGGGAGAGTGGGGGAGCTCGGAGGAGCAAGGGTTGGGCATACAATTGTCTGGTGCTTTCAGGTTTCACAGAAGAAGGTTAAGCAGGAGGTGGCTTGTTAAATTTGAGCAGAGAACTGGAAAATAAGATTTCACACTCCTGAGATGGGGAAGGCTGGTGAGTTTGGAGTTTGTCTGGGAGATTTGAAAAAGGTCGAGTGTGCTATAAAGTTTCTGAAATTCTATTTTAGTGCTTATGAACACGAAAAAGGTAAGTGTTATGAAAAAAAGCAAAGGGCATTTTAAAACTCAAATAATTATTTGGCATGTCGAAATAAAATACACATCCACTTCTGCTTGGCTGGACCTCCTAGAATTCAGGCCTTACTAACGATGTCTTGTTACCGTGTCCTCCATTCAAGCCCTCTCTTTCTTTTCTCAAGCTTTTTTTTTTTTTTTTTTTTCCCCTCTTTATGGCCACTGCTTTAATTATTTCTCTCTTTGCATTAAGACCCTGAGCTGAACTTGTGTTGCAAGTGGCAGCATGGGAGTCAGAGATTTGGGTTCTAGTCTGAGGTCTGTTTCTTGGTGTGATCTTAAGGCAGGACACCAACTCTCGTTTGGCCCTTGCCTTCCAAGTTGGAGGAACCGGGGTTGGGTCCCTGAGGTCTTTCTTAGTTCTGACATTATTTTATCTTAGACTCAGTTTTGTTACTTCAATTCTTTCCTTCTCTTCTGGGACAGGCATGACCCTTTTATTCAACTTCCTTCCTGCCTGCCTGCCTGCCTGCCTGCCTGCCTGCCTTCCTTCCCTCCTTCCTTCCATCTCACTATGTTGCCCAGGCTGCTCTTGAACTCCCAGGCTCAAGAGATCCTCCCACTTCAGCCTCCCAAGTTGTTAGGATTACAGGTGTGAGCCACCACGCCCAGCCAATCAATTGCTTTTTATAAAAGTATTCATTAATGCTATTTGATCTACATTTACATTTAATTCTCTTTGTCAATTGTTTTTCTATTTTTCACTTCTGATTTTACTGGTATTCTCTTTGCTCCTTGGTTCCCTCTTTTGAGGCTGATTTTATCTTTAAATTGTTATCTAATATAGAATATAATATTCTGTCTCTTCAAGCATTTATTTTTTCCTTGTCTTCAATGTTTGATTTTTAATAGGTAAAATAACACTAAACACATTTTAGGCATTTTATAAATATTTCTTGATTGATTGATTGGTTTAATAAGATTCCCCATGTTTCAGATTGCCCATCTTTTCAAGTTGGCTTTGGACTCAGGGCTATCTCCTGTGTTTTTGTGATTAGAGTTAAAGCCATCCTTCACCTACTATAATATGATCACTGGGTCAGGCAACTCACACCTGTGCAATCTCTTGTCTTAAATCCTCTATTCTTAAGGGGCTGACTTAAAAGATGACTCAGTCTCATTTCTTTTGCTCCCATCCAAAATGAACAGGAAACATAAAAGGCATTAAGTATATTGGATAGCAGTCAAACTTCTAATAGTTCAGTTGTGCTAGGAAAATTAAACTTTGTAGTGTCAGAAACTCCCAAATGCTTTTTTTTTTTTTTTTTAACTTGCAGGACTATAAAATGAGAGGTGTCTCTACTAAGAGTTACAAAATGTTCTGAAATAACAACTCACTGGAGAAATATAGATAAGAGTCCTTAAAAGTATAACCTCGAATTAGATTCACATTTCCCTGTACTATGGAACATTAAAAGAATTTAATAGCTTGAAGGAAATGTTACTCATTGCCCATTATCTTGCTACTAATCTACGTATTTCTAGGAAAATGTGATACATTTTGTACTATATTAAGCACATTTTATCATACACTTAAATAGACATTATTTATTTTTTAAATCCAGAAAGGCCAATGATTGGTCTTTGTTAATTAACATTTTATTAAATGGAACTCATGATAGAGTAAAATAGAAGAAAACCTGTTTCTTCATACTGCTACAGTAAGCAGCTAGTCAGGCATGAGCAGGGCAGGAGAGGGCTCCCCAACACCATACCAGGAATGCCAGGCAACCATCAGGTGATGGTCGGGTGGTTGTTAACTCTCGCTCTAAAATAATAATTGGTCACAACTGGCACCAGGGAAAGGCCATCTCCCAATTGGTAGAAACACCTGAAACTGGTGAGCTGCAGTTTCCCAATAAAATCTCAGGAGTTGGGCGAGTGGACTCAAGCATGCGCATTAAGAGGCAAAATGGCAGCGTTTAACTGGTATATGACCTTCCTCTAGGAACGCAAGGCTGGTAGGGAAAAACGACTCAAGTGAGCATGTGTACAACTCCAGTAAACACACTGCACGTGCTCCCCTCCCAAGGGCTACCAGGCCACTGTGCATGTGGACAGCCCACCCCGAGGGAAGAATCAGGAGAGAAGTAACACAGGACCCCAGAAGTATGCCAGTATATAAAACTCCAAGTCAAAATGTCAAACCATGCACTTGACTCTCTCAAGTCGCCTGCTGGCCCTCTTCCAAGTGTATGTTACTTCTTCGTATTCCTGCTTCAAAACTTTGTAATAAACGTTCACTACTGCTCTAAAACTTACCTCAGTGTCTGTTTCTGCCTTAGGCCCTCAATCTAATTCTTCCTTCTGAGGAGGCAAGAATCGAGATTACTGCCGACCCTCATGGATATGGATTTGCTGCCGGTAACTAGTATTATTTAACTTATTTTGCTAAGATTTTCGAAGAGGTTTTATGTTTCTTGCAGTCCCACTATAATCTGGTTCTCAGTCTTGCCATTTCAAATTTCCTTTAAGGAGGTATTGGGTTTTGCTTTGAAACACCAACAAGTTGGTTGTCACTAGAGGCTAAGGCCAAGCTCTTGCCTTAAGGGACATACCAAACAGCAATCAGAACTTTTTGATAAAAGAGGAGTTTGTAAATTAATTTACTAAAGGTTCATTATGGTATTCCCATAATATATTTTCCTAGAACTTTACCAATAACTTTTTTGGCTTGCAAAACATTTTAGAATACTTATGCTTGTTAGAAACGCCATGATTACATTAAAAAAATTTTTGTTGTTATCTATCCACTACTCATGATGCTAGGCTAAATCCTGCTGAAAAGAAATATAAGCATTATATTGCAAAAAGTTACAGACATTGTAAAACCTTGGAAGATAGAGACTGGTTAATGAAATTACTGAAAAACCCAACTACATAGTATTACTCTTTTAGATATTTAAAATTAAATTAAATGAACTGATCAGAATCCTTCTTAATTAAAGTTTGCTGGTATATGTCAGTAGATGTCAATGTTATAAAGTGCAAAATAAGATTTTCCCATCAATTCAGTGAATTATTGTCTAATTATATTTTATTTATTTATTTTTGAGATAAAGTTTTGCTCTGTTACCCAGGCCGGAGTGCAGTGGCACAATCTCAATCTCGGCTTACTGCAACCTTTGCCTACCAGGTTCAAGCAATTCTCCTGCCTTAGCCTCCTGAGTAGCTGACATTACAGGTGCACAGCACCACACCCAGCTAATTTTTGTGTTTTTAGTAGAGACGGGGTTTCACCATGTTTGCCAAGCTGGTCTCAAACTCCTGACCTCAAGGGATCTGTCCACCTTAGCCTCCCAAAGTGCTGAGATTATAGGTGTGAACCACCATGCCCAGCTTATTGTCTAATTTTAAACAGTTTGATGCCTATGATGTATGAATTTGTTCATCAAAAGAAATTTAGAACAGTGAACCTCAAGGGGTGTGAAATTATTTTTTAAAGACAAGAGGAAGAATGATGGTTACTTTTGCTCTTAAGAAAAAGAAGGTTATATTGTTGTGCAACCTGTTTTTTGGGAAGGTCTGTGTCCTGGCTCTTTTCCTTCTAATTATGTTGGGAAGTACAATGACATGATAAGCCTTTTAAAAATGTATTTAAATAAATGAAAGTATTGTCTTAATGTAGTAGTGCATTCAGCCTTGATGTCTACAAACCTTCGGTATGTTGCAGTGATTTAAAAGTACCCTTACAATTCATACGTAAGGATGTTATATGTATTCCAAAAGAAAAACTATTAATGCTAATCCCGAGTAAAGCTGTGAGTCTTAAAGGGTGCCTTGTCCACCAAAAAGGGATTAGAATAGGCCCATTGGTTCAGGGATGTGGGAAGGATCTTGGCATACACTTGGGCTTCAGGTGAGAAAATATGAGAGTCACCTGATGGAAATGGAAACACCATGACCAGGAAAGGGATCTGAAAGTTTCCTGCTCTCATGATGTGGACAATTCAAATCAACAAATTATCCTAAAAGAAGTCACAAAATAGCTGAAACATTTAGGATTCTAGCAGGAGCGAATGAAAACTGCTTTTTTTTTTAAAAAATTATACTTTAAGTTCTAGGGTACATATGCACAACGTGCAGGTTTGTTACATATGTATACATGTGCCATGTTGGTTTGCTGCACCCATCAACTCATCATTTACATTAGGTATTTCTCCTAATGCTATCCCTCCCCCTGGTCTCCACCCCATGACAAGCCCTGGGATGTGATGTCCCCCACCCTGTGTCCCTATGTTCTCATTGTTCAATTCCCACCTATAAGTGACAACATGCAGTGTTTGGTTTTCTGTCTTTGTGATAGTTTGCTCAGAATGATGGTGTCCAGCTGCATCCATGTCCCTGCAAAGGACATGAACTCATCCTTTTTTATGGCTGCATGGTATTCCATGGTGTATATACGCCACATTTTCTTAATCCAGTCTGTCATTTATGGACATTTGGGTTGGTTCCAAGTCTTTGCTATTGTGAATAGTGCCACAATAAACATACCTGTGCATGTGTCTTTATAGTAGCATGATTTATAATCCTTTGGGTATATACCCAGTAATGGGATCACTGGGTCAAATGGTATTTCTAGTTCTGGATCCTTGAGGAATCACCACACTGTCTTCCACAATGGTTGAACTAGTTTACCCTCCCACCAACAGTGTAAAAGCGTTCCAATTTCTCCACATCCTCTCCAGCGTCTGTTGTTTCCTGACTTTTTAGTGACTGCCATTCTAACTGGTGTGAGATGGTATCTCATTGTGGTTTTGATTTGCATTTCTCTGATGACCAGTGATGGTGAGCATTTTTTCATGTGTCTGTTGACTGCATAAATGTCTTCTTTTGAGAAGTCTCTGTTTATATCCTTCACCCACTTTTTGATGGGGTTGCTTGTTTTTTTCTTGTAAATTTGTTTAAGTTATTTGTAGATTCGGAATATTAGCCCTTTGTCAGATGGGTAGCTTGCAAAAATTTTCTCCCATTCTGTAGGTTGCCTGTTCACTCTGATGGTAGTTTCTTTTGCTGTTCAGAGCTCTTTAGTTTAATTAGATCCCATTTGTCTGTTTTGGCTTTTGTTGCCATTACTTTTGGTATTTTAGTCTTTGCCCGTGTCTATGTCTTGAATGGTATTGCCTAGGTTTTCTTCTAGGATTTTTATGGTTTAGGTCTAACATTTAAGTCTTTAACCCATCTTGAATTAATTTTTGAATAAGGAGTAAGGAAGGGATCGATCCAGTTTCAGCTTTCTACATATGGTTAGCCAGTTTTCACAGCACCATTTACTAAATAGGGAATCCTTTCCCCATTTCTTGTTTTTGTCAGGTTTGTCAAAGATCAGATGGTTTTAGATGTGTGGTGTTATTTCTGAGGCCTCTGTTTTGTTCCATTGGTCTATATGCCTGTTTTGGTACAAGTACCATGCTGTTTTGGTTACTGTAGCCTTACAGTATAATTTGAAGTCAGGTAGCATGATGCCTCCAGCTTTGTTCTTTTTGCTTAGGATTGTCTTGGCAATGTGGGCTCTTTTTTGTTCCATATGAACTTTAAAGTAGTTTTTTCCAATTCTGTGAAGAAACTCATTGGTAGCTTGATGGGTGTGGCACTGAATCTATAAAATACCTTGGGCAGAATGGCCATTTTCATTATATTGACTCTTCCTATCCATGAGCATGGAATGTTCTTCCATTTATTTGTGTCCTCTTTTGTTTTGTTGAGCAGTGGTTTGTGGTTCTCCTTGAAGAGGTCCTTCACATCCCTTGTAAATTAGATTCCTAGGTATTTTATTCTCTTTGTAGCAATTGTGAATGGCAGTTCACTCACAATTTGGTTCTCTGTTTGTCTGTTATTGGCGTATAGGAATGTTTGTGATTTTTGCACATTGATTTTGTATCCTGAGACTTTGCTGAAGTTGCTTATCAGCTTAAGGAGATTTTGGGCTGAGACGATGGGGTTTTTTAAATATACAATCATGTCATCTGCAAAGAGGGACAATTTGACTTCCTCTTTTCCTAATTGAATATCCTGTATTTCTTTCTTTTGCCTGATTGCCCTGGCCAGAACTTCCAACACTATGTTGAATAGGAGTGGTGAGAGCGGGCATCCCTGTCTTACCAGTTTTCAAAGGGAATGCTTCCAGTTTTTGCCCATTCAGTATGATATTGGCTGTGGGTTTGTCATAAATAGCTGTTATTATTTTGAGATATGTTCCACCAATACCTAGTTTGTTGAGAGTTTTTAGCATGAAGAGCTGCTGAATGTTTTCGAAGGTCTTTTCTGCATCTATTGAGATAATCGTGGTTTTTGTCATTGGTTCTGTTTATGTGATGGATTATGATTATTGATTTGTGTATGTTGAACCAGCCTTGCATCCCAGGGATGAAGTTGACTTGATTGTGGTGAATAAGCTTTTTGATGTACTGCTGGATCCAGTTTGCCAGTATTTTATTGAGGATTTTTGCATCGATGTTCATCAGGGATGTTGCTCTAAAATTCTCTTTTGTTGTTGTGTCTCTGCCAGGCTTTAGTATCAGGATGATGCTGGCCTCATAAAATGAGTTAGGGAGGATTCTCTCTTTCTCTATTGGTTGGAATAGTTTCAGAAGGAATGGTACCAGCTCCTCTTTGTACTTCTGGTAGAATTCGGTTGTGAATCCATCTGGTCCTGGACTTTTTTTGGTTGGTAGGCTATTAATTATTGCCTTAATTTCAGAGCCTATTATTGGTCTGTTCAGAAATTCAACTTCTTCCTGGTTTAGTCTTGGGAGGGTGTATGCATCCAGGAATTTATCCCTTTCTTCTAGATTTTCTAGTTTATTTGCATAGAGGTGTTTATAGTACTCTCTGATGGTAGTTTGTATTTCTGTGGGATCAGTGGTGATATCCCCTTTATCATATTTTTTTGCATCTATTTGACTCTTCTCTCTTTTCTTCTTTATTAGTCTTGCTAGCAGTCTATTAATTTTGTTGAGCTTTTCAAAAATCCAGCTCCTGGATTGATTGATTTTTTTGAAGGGTTTTTTTGTGTCTCTATCTCCTTCAGTTCTGCTCCGATCTTAGTTATTTCATGCCTTCTACTAGCTTTTAAATTTGTTTGCTCTTTCTTCTGTAGTTCTTTTATTTGTGATGTTAGGGTGTTGATTTTAGATCTTTCCTGCTTTCTCTTGTGGGCATTTAATGCTATAAATTTCCCTGTACACACTGCTTTAAATGTACGTTGTGTCTTTGTTCTCATTAGTTTCAAAGAACATCTTTATTTCTGCCTTCATTTCATTATTTACCCAGTAGTCATTCAGGAGCAGGTTGTTCAGTTTCCATGTAGTTGTGCAGTTTTGAGTGAGTTTCTTAATCCTGAGTTCTAACTTGATTGCACTTTGGTCTGAGAGACATTTTGTTGTGATTTTTGTTCTTTTACATTTGCTGAGGAGTGCTTTACTTCCAACTATGTGGTCAGTTTTGGAATAAGAGTGATGTGATGCTGAGAAGAATGTATATTCTGTTCACTTGGGGTGGAGAGTTCTGTAGATGTCTATTAGGTCTGCTTGGTGCAGAGCTGAGTTCAAGTCCTGGATATCCTTGTTAACCTTCTGTCTCGTTGATCTGTGTAATATTGACAGTGGGGTGTTAAAGTCTCCCATTATTATTGCATGGGGATCTAAGTCTCTTTGTAGGTCTCTAAGGACTTGCTTTATGAATCTGGATGCTCCTGTGTTGGGTGCATATATATTTAGGATATTTAGCTCTTGTTGTTGAATTGATCCCTTTACCGTTAGGTAATGCCCTTCCTTGTCTCTTTTGATCTTTGTTGGTTTAAAGTCTGTTTTATCAGAGACTAGGATTGCAACCCCTGCCTTTTTTTTGTTTTCTATTTGCTTGGTAGATCTTCTTTCATTTCTTTATTTTGAGCCTATGTGTGTCTCTGCACGTGAGATGGGTCTCCTGAATACAGCACACTGATGGGTCTTGACTCTATCCAATTTGCCAATATGTGGGGCATTTAGCCCATTTACATTTAAGGTTAATATTGTTATATGTGAATTTGATCCTGTTATTATGATGTTATCTGGTTATTTTGCTCATTAGTTGATGCAGTTTCTTCCTAGCATCAATGGTCTTTACAATTTGGCATGTTTTTGTAGTGGCTGGTACTGGTTTTTCCTTTCCATGTTTAGTGCTTCCTTCAGGAGCTCTCATAAGGCAGGCCTGGTGGTGACAATCACTCAGCATTTACTTGTCTGTAAAGGATTTTATTTCTTCTTCACTTATGAAGCTTAGTAAGGCTGGATATGAAATTCTGGGTTGAAAATTCTTTTCTTTTCTTTTCTTTTTTGTGAGATGGAGTCTCGCTGTGTCACCCAGGCTAGAGTGCAGTGGCCAGATCTCGGCTCACTGCAAGTTCTGCCTCCCGGGTTTATGCCATTCTCCTGCCTCAGCCTCCTGAGTAGCTGGGACTACAGGTGCCCGCCACCTCGCCTGGCTAGTTTTTTTTTTTTGTGTGTGTATTTTTTTAGTAGAGACGAGGTTTCACCATGTTAGCCAGGATGGTCTCGATCTCCTGACCTCGTGATCTGCCCATCTCGGCCTCCCGAAGTGCTGGGATTACAGGCTTGAGCCACCGTGCCTGGCTGAAAACTCTTTTCTTTAAGAATGTTGAATATTGGTCTTCACTCTCTGCTGGCTTGTGGAGTTCCTGCCAAGAGATCTGCTGTTAGTCTGATGGGCTTTCCTTTGTGGGTAACCCGACCTTTCTCTATGGCTACCCTTAACATTTTTTCCTTCATTTCAACCTTGGTGAATCTGACAATTATGTGTCTTGGGGTTGCTCTTCTCGAGGAGTATCTTTGTGGTGTTCTCTGTATTTCCTGAATTTGAATATTGGCCTGCCTTGCTAGGTTGGGAAAGTTCTCCTGGATAATGTCCTGAAGAGTGTTTTCCAACTTGATTCCATTCTCCCCGTCACTTTCAAGTATACCAATCAAATGTAGATTTGGCCTTTTCACATAGTGCCATATTTCTTGGAGGCTTTGTTCATTTCTTGTTATTGTTTTGTCTCTAAACTTCTCTTCTCACTTTATTTCATTAATTTGTTCTTCAGTCACTAATACCCTTTCTTCCACTTGATCGAATTGGCTATTGAAGATTGTGTATGCGTCATGTAGTTCTCATGCCATGGTTTTCAGCTCCATCAGGTCATTTAAGGTCTCGCTGCATTGTTCTAGTTAGCCATTTGTCTAATCTTTTGTCAAGGTTTTTCACTTCCTTGCAATGGATTCAAACATCCTCCTTTAGCTTGGAGAAGTTTGTTATTACCGACTTTCCGAAGCCTACTTCTGTCAGCTCGTCAAAGTCATTCTCCGTCCAGCTTTGTTCCATCGCTGGTGAGGAGCTGCGATCCTTTGGAGAGGAGGTGCTCTGGTTTTTAGAATTTTCAGCTTTTTTGATCTGCTTTCTCCCCATATTTGTGGGTTTATCTATCTTTTGTCTTTGATGTTGGTGACCTACAGCTGTGGTTTTGGTATGGATGTCCTTTTTGTTGATGTTGATGCTATTCCTTTCTGTTGGTTAGTTTTCCTCCTAACAGTCAGGCCCCTCAGCTGCAGGTCTGTTGGAGTCTGCTAGAGGTCTACTCCAGACCCTGTTTGCCTGGGTATCACCAGCAGAGGCTGCAGAACAGCAAATATTACTGCCTAGTCCTTCCTCTGGAAGCTTCATCCCAGAGGCGCACCCACTTGTATGAGTTGTCAGTCAGCCCCTACTGGGAGGTGTCTCCCAGTCAGGCTACATGGGGGTCAGGGACCCACTTGAGGAGGCAGTCTGTCCATTCTTTGAGCTCAAACATTGTGCTGGGGGAACCACTGCTTTCTTCAGAGCTGTCAGACAGGGACGTTTAAGTCTGCAGAGGTTTCTGCTGCCTTTTGTCCAGCCATGCCCTGCCCCCAGAGGTGGAGTCTACAGAGGCAGGAGGCCTTGCTGAGCTGCAGTGGGCTCTGCCCAGTTCGAGCTTTCCTGGCTGCTTTGTTTACCTACTCAAGCCTCAACAATGGTGGATGCCCCTTCCCCTGCCAGGCTGCTGCCTTGCAGGTAGATCTCAGACTGCTGTGCTAGCAGTGAGCCAGGCTCCGTGGGTGTGGGGCCCACCGAGCCAGGCACAGTATATAATCTCCTGGTGTGCCGTTTGCAAAGACCATTGAAAAAGTGCAATATTTGTGTGGAGTGTCCCATTTTTCCAGTTACCATCTGTCATGGCTTCCCTTGGCTAGGAAAGGGAAATCCCCCAATCCCTTGTGCTTCCTGGGTGAGGTGATGCCCTGCCCTGCTTCGGCTTGCCCTCCATGGGCTGCACCCACTGTCCAACCAGTCCCAATGAGATGAACCAGGTACCTCAGTTGGAAATGCAGAAATCACTCATCTTCTGCATCAATCACACTGGGAGTTGCAGACCAGAGCTGTTCCTATTTGGCTATCTTGGAATGGAATGTGAAAACTGCTTTGTTAATATGCTTCCTTCACCTCCAGATTTCTCCCAAAATGAACTCCCATAGACCTCATAATGTGAAGATACAAACCTCTATGAGGAAGAATCAGCAGACATAACAAATAGGAGATTTGTTATGTAATGTAATGGCCCCCAAACTGGATATTATAGAATAATGTAAATAAGATTATGTATCCAATATGTTAATTAATTAAGGAAAAAAGAAGGAACCGAAATCACAAAGAAACATTAGAAAATCGTGGAAAAAGTAGGGCCCTATTTATAAAATAGCAAAAAGAAGATAAAGAAATAAAAATATTGAAATTAAAAAATGTAAACACATTATTAATTTATGCTAATTTAAGCATTAGACAAATAGAATAATAAGACAGAAATGTATCTGAGCATGTATAAAGATTTATTGTTTGACAGATCAATGAAGAAAATTATAGAGTATTTAGCAATTACCACTGTGTCAAATGATAGCCATCTGGAAAGAAGAAAACTGGATTTCTGCTTTATACCAAATAAAAAATCAAAGTTGAGATAGATTAAAGATCTAAAAAACACCCATATTTTCAACACCTTTGGGAAAATTATAGGAAAATATTATGTCAGGGTGTAGAAGAACTTTATAAGTAGTCGCAAATAAAATTGTGTCCTGCAAAAGAAAGAAGTTAGACCCCTACCTCACATCATATACAAAATTAACTAAAAAATGGATCAAAGGCCTAAATATAAGAACCTCAAACTACAAAATTCTTAGAAGAGAAAAAGAGTAGATCTTTATCAACTTGGATTAGGTAATGGTTTCTTAGCTATGACAGCAAAAGAATAAACAACAAAATAAATGGATAAATTGTACTTTATCAAACTTAAAAACGTTTGTGTTTCAAAGGATACCATCAAGAAGGTAAAAAGAAAACCTATAGAATGTGAAAAATATTTGCAAACATATATCTAATAAAGTACCTGTATCCAGAATAGATAATGAACACCTAGAAATAAACAATAAAAAGACAAATAACCCAATTAAAAATGGGCAAATGATTTCACTAGACATTTATCCAAAGAAGATATATAAGTGACCAATAAGCTCAGGAAAGGATGCTCAACCTTGATAGAGAAATGCAAATCAAAGTCACACACAAAAAAGATACCATACCATTTTACACCCACTAGGATGGCTATAATAAAAAAGATGGACAGTTGGAGTTTTGAGGAGTATGTGAAAAAAATTGAACACTCATACATGAATAGTGGAAATGTAAAATGCTCCAGCTGCTTTGGAAAACAGCCTGGTACTTCCTGAAAATATTAAATACAGAGTTTTCATATGACTCAGGAATTCTACTCCTAGGCAGAGTCTCAAGGTAATTGAAAATGTATGTCCACCTAAAACTTGTAGCGTATGTTCATACTGGTGTTAATTATCATAGCCCCAAAGTGGAAACAACCCAAATTTCCATCAGTTGATGAGTGGATAAACAAAATGTGATATATCCATGCAATGGAATATTATTTGGCCATTAAAAGGAAGTACAGCTACATGTTACAACATGCATGAACCTTGAAGCCATTATGCTTAGTGAAGGAAACCATCACACAAAGCCACATATTGTAAGATTTCATGTATATACAACATCCAAAATGGGTAAATCCATAGAGACAGTAGTAGATTCATGGTTGCCAAGGGCTGGGGGTGGGCAAAATGGGAAGTGATTGCTAATTGGTATGAGATTTTTTTTGGGAGGGTGATAAAAATGTTCTGAAATTAAATAGTGGTGATAATTACACAACTTTAAATATACTAAAAACATGGAATTGCATACTTTAAAAGGATAAGTTTTATGTTAGGTGAATTCCATCTGAATTTTAAAAAGAAGAAAAAAATTTAAAAAGATTGATTAACTTAATGTTGAAATTTAAAACAGTTTTATGAAAGAGCATATATAACTAGCTATGTATCATTATCCAGGATATATAAATGCCTCCTACAAATAAATGAAACAAGTGCAAAATTTCCACCAAATAATATACATTAGGTTGGAACAGGAAATTCACAGAAGAGGAAAACCAAATAATTAATAAAACACTTAATAATCAGTGATATGAAAACTAAAACAATGACAGACTTTTCCGTGTGTATTCAAAGACATGCTAATAGCAAAACTTCAAAAAAGATGTATGTCCAACAAAGAAAGAATTGATAAATTACAGTATATTCATTTAATGGAAGACAGCAGTGGCATTAAAATGAATAAACTAGATCTATATGTACTATATGTGAATAAATATAGACTACAGGTACATAAGTGAATAAATCTCAAAATTATAGTATTGAGTTAAATTTTAAAATACACTTAAATGTAACTTGCTATACAGCATGTTGTTTTGTGTACATCCTTATGTAATAACAGAGCAAAAATCTAGAGAGAAGATTCACAGCATCTTCAAATTATTGGCTAAATCTGGGGAGGAAGTGAAGTGAATGATCAGGAAGATAAAAGGACCCTTCTTTTTATTTTATTTTATCTTATTTATTAATTAATGTATTTATTTTATTATACTTTACGTTCTGGGAAACATGTGCAGAACATGAAGGTTTGTTACATAGATATACATGTCCCATGGTGGTTTGCTGCACCCATCAACCCGTCATCTACATTAGGTATTCTCCTAATGCTAACCCTCCCCTGGTCCCCAATCCCTGACAGGCCCCAGTATGTGATGTTCCCCTCCCTGTGCCCATACGTTATCACTGTTCAACTCCCACCTATGAGTGAGAACATGCCGTGTTTGGCTTTCTGTTCCTTTGTTAGTTTGCAGAGAATGATGGTTTCCAGCTTCATCCATGTCCCTGCAAAGGACATGAACTCATTCTTTTTTATGGCTGCATAGTATTCCATGGTGTATATGTACCACATTTTCTTTATCCAGTCTATCATTGATGGGCATTTGGGTTGGTTCCAAGTCTTTACTATTGTGAATAGTGCTGCAACAAACATACGTGTGCATGTGTCTTTATAGTGGAATGATTTATAATCCTTTGGGTATATACCCAGTAATGGGATTGCTGGGTCAAATTGTATTTCTAGTTCTAGATCCTTGAGGAATCACCACACTGTCTTCCACAATAGTTGAACTAATTTACACTCCCACCAACAGTGTAGAAGTGTTCCTATTTGTCCACATCCTCTTCAGCGTCTGTTGTTTCCTGACTTTTTAATGAACACCATTCTAACTGGTGTGAGATGGTATCTCATTGTGGTTTTGATTTGCATTTCTCTGATGACCAGTGATGATGAGCTTTTTTCATGTTTGTTGGCCACATAAATGTCTTCTTTTGAGAATTTTTTGTTCATACCTTTTGTGCTCTTTTTGATGGGGTTGTCTGATTTTTTCTTGTAAATTTGTTTAAGTTCCTTGTAAATTCTGGAAATTAGCCCTTTATCAGATGGATAGATTGCAAAAATTTTCTCCCATTCTGTAGGTTGCCTGTTCACTCTGATGATAGTTTCTTTTGCTGTTCAGAAGCTCTTTAGTTTAATTAGATCCCACTTGTCTATTTTGGCTTTCGTTGCCATTGCTTTTGGTGTTTTAGTCATGAAGTCTTTGCCCATGCCTATTTCCTGAATGGTATCTCCTAGGTTTTCTTCTAGGGTTTTTATGGTTTTAGGTCTTACATTTAAATCTTTAATCCATTTTGAGTTAATTTTTGTATAAGGTATAAGGAAGGGGTCCAGTTTCAGTTTTCTGCACATGGCTAGCCAGTTTTCTCAACACTATTTATTGAATAAGGAATCCTTTCCCCATTGCTTGTTTTTGTCAGCTTTGTCAAAGATCAGATGGTTGTAGGTTTGTGGTGTTACTTCTGAGGCCTCTGTTCTGTTCTATTGGTCCATATATCTACCAGTACGATGCTATTTTGGTTACTGTAGTCTTCTAGTATAGTTTGAATCAGGTAGTGTGATGCCTCCAGCTTTGTTCTCTTTGCTTAGGATTGTCTTGGTTATATGGGCTCTTTTTTGATTCCATATGAAATTAAAGTATTTTTTCTAATTCTATGAAGAAAGTCAATGGTAGCTTGATGGGAATGGTATTGAATTTATAAATTACTTTGGGCGGTATGGCCATTTTCATGATATTGATTCTTCTTATCCGTGAGCATGGAGTGGTTTTCCATTTGTTTGTGTCCTTTCTTATTTCCTTGAGCAGTGGTTTGTAGTTCTCCTTGAAGAGGTCCTCCACATCCCTTTAAGTTGTATTCCAAGGTATTTTATTATCTTTGTAGCAATTGTGAATTGGAGTTCACTCACGATTTGGCTCTCTTTGTCTGTTATTCGTGTGTAGGAATGCTTGTGATTTTTGCACATTGATTTTGTATCCTGAGACTTTGCTGAAGTTTAAGGAGTTTTTCTGCTGAGACGATGTGGTTTTCTAAATATACAATCATGTCATCTGCAAACAGATAATTTGACTTCTCTTCCTATTTGAACGCCCTTTATTTCTTTCTCTTGCCTGATTGCCCTGGCCAGAGCTTCCAACACTATGTTGAATAGGAGTGGTGAGAGAGGCCATCTTTTCTTGGGCTCGTTTTCAAAGGGAATATTTTCAGCTTTTGCCCATTCGGTATGATATTGACTGTGGGTTTGTCATAAATAGCTCTTATTATATTGAGATAGATTCCATCAATACCAAGTTTATTGAGTGTTTGGAGCATGAAAGGGTTTTGAGTTTTTATCAAAGGACTTTTCTGCATCTGTTGAGATAATCATGTGGTTTTTGTCACTGGTTCTGTTTATGTGATGGATTACATTTATTGATTTGCATATGTTGAACCAGCTTTGTATCCCATGGATGAAGCCGACTTGATCATAGTGGACAAGCTTTTTAATATGTTGCTAGATTCGGTTTGCCAGTATTTTATTGAGGATTTTCACGTCAATATTCATCAGGGATATTGGCCTGAAATTTTCTTTTTTTGTTGTGCCTCCGCTAGGTTTTGGTATCAGGATGATGCTGGCCTCCTAAAATGAGTTAGGGAGGAGCCTTCTTTTTCTACTGTTTGGAATAGTTTTAGAAGGAATGGTACCAGCTCCTCTTTGTACCTGTGGTAGAATTTGGCTGTGAATCCGTCTGGTCCTGGGGTTTTTCTGGTTGGTAGGTATTAATTACTGCCTCAATTTCAGAACTTGTTATTAGTCTATTTAGGGATTCGACTTCTTTCTGGTTTAGTCTTAGGAGGGTGTATGCATCCAGGAATTTATCCATTTCTTCCAGATTTTCTAGCTTATTTTTGTAGAACTGTTTAGAGTATTCTCTGATAGTAGTTTCCATTTCTGTGGGATCAGTGGTGATAGCCCCTTTATCATTTTTTATTGTGTCTATTTAATTCTTCTCTCTTTTGTTCTTTATTAGTCTGGCTAGTGATCTATCAATTTTGTTAATCTTTTCAAAAGACCAGCTCCTGAATTCATCGATTTTTTTAAAGGGTTTTTTTTGGTGTCTATCTCCTTCAGTTCTGCTCTGATCTTAGTTATTTCTTGTCTTCTGCTAGCTTTTGGGTTTGTTTGCTCTCGCTTCTCTAGTTCTTTTAATTGTGATGTTAGGGAGTTGATTTTAGATCTTTCCTGCTTTCTCCTGTGGGCATTTAGTGCTATAAATTTCCCTCTACACACTGCTGTAGTTGTGTCTGAGATTCTGGTATATTGCATCTTTGTTCTCATTGGTTTCAAAGAACGTATTTATTTCTGCTTTGCAGGTTGTTGAGTTTCCACGTAGTTGTGTGGTTTTGAGTGAGTTTCTGAAACCTGAGTTCTAATTTGATTGCACTGTGGTCTGAGAGACTGTTTGTTATGATTTCTGTTATTTTGCATTTGCTGAGGAATGTTTTACTTTCAACCATGTGGTCAATTTTAGAATAAGTGCTATGTGGTGCTGAGAAGAATGTATATTCTGTTCACTTGGGGTGGAGAGTTCTGTAGATGTCTATTAGGTCCACTTGGTCGAGAGCTGAGTTCAAGTCCTGAATATCCTTGTTAATTTTCTGTCTCTATCTGTCTAATATTGATAGTAGGGTGTTAAAATTTCCCACTATTATTGTGTGGGAGTCTAAGTCTCCTTGTAGGTCTCTGAGAACTTGTTTTATGAATCTGGGTGCTCCTGTATTGGGCGCATATGTATTTAGGATAGTTAGCTCTTCCTGTTGCATTGATCCCTTTACCATTATGTAATGCCCTTCCTTGTCTTTTTAAATCTTTGTTGGTTTGAAGTCTGTTTTATCAGAGACTAGGATTGCAACCCCTGCTTTTTTTTTTTTTTTTTTTACTTTCCATTTGCTTGGTAAATCTTCCTCCATCCCTTTGTTTTGAGCCTATATGTATCTTTGCATGTGAGATGGGTCTCTGGAATACAGCATACTGATGGGTCTTGACTCTATCCAATTTGCCAGTCTGTGTCTTTTAATTGGAGCATTTAGCCTGTTTACATTTAAGATTAATATTGTTATGTGTGAATTTGATCTTGTCATTATGATGCTAGCTGGTGATTTTGCCCATTAGTAGATGCAGGTTCTTCCTAGCATCAATGGTCTTTACAATTTGGTATGTTTTTGCAGTGGTTGGTACTGGTGTTTCCTTTCCATATTTAGTGCTTCTTTCAGGAGCTCTTGTAAGGCAGGCCTGGTGGTGACAAACTCACTCAGCATTTGCTTGTCTGTAAAGGATTTTATTTCTCCTTCACTTTTGAAACTTGGTTTGGCTGGATATGAAATTCTGGGTTGAAAATTCTTTCCTTTAAGAATGTTGAATATCGGCCCCCACTCTCTTCTGTCTTGTAGAGTTTCTGCAGAGAGACCTGCTGTTAGTCTGATGGGCTTCCGTTTGTGGGTAAACCGACCTTTCTCTCTGGTTGCCCTTAAAATTTTTTTTCTTCATTACAACCTTGGTGTATCTGGCGATTATGTGTCTTGGGGTTGCTCTTCTTGAGAACATCTTTGTGGTGGTCTCTGTATTTCCTGAATTTGAATTGTTGATCTGTCTTGCTAGGTTGGGGAAGTTCTCCTGGATAATATCCTGAAGAGTGTTTTCCAACTTGGTTCCATTTGGAAATGGAGCTTCTTGAAAGCTCCTCGTCACTTTCAAGTACACCAATCAAATGTAGGTTTGGTCTCTTCACATAGTCCTATAATTCTTGGAGGCTTTGTTTGTTCCTTTTCATTCTTTTTTTCTCCAGTCTTGTCTTCATGGTTTATTTCATTAAGTTGATCTTCAATCTCTGAAGTCCCTTCTTTCACTTGATCAATTTGGCTACTGAAACTTGTGTATGCTTCACGAAGTTCTTGTGCTATGTTTTTCAGCTCCATCAGGTCATTTATGTTCTTCTCTAAACTGGTTATTCTAGTTACCAGTTCCTGTAACCTTTTATCACAGTTCTTAGCTTCCTTGCACTGGATTAGAACATGCTCCTTTACCTCTGAGGAGTTTATTATTACCCACCTTCTGAAGCCTACTTCTGTCAATTCATCAAACTCATTCTTTATACTGTTTTGTTCCCTTGCTGGTGAGAAGTTGTGATTTTTTGGAGGAGAAGGGGTACTCTGGTTTTTGGAATTTTCAGTCTTTTTGAGCTGTTTTTTTTCCCATTTTCATGGATTTATCTACCTTTCATCTTTGATGTTGGTGACCTTCAGATGGGGTTTTTGAGTGAGGGTTCTTTTGGTTGATATTGATGCTACTGCTTTCTGTTTGTTGGTTTTCCTTCTAACATTGAAGCCCCTCTTCTGCCGGTCTGCTGGAGGTCCACTCTAGACCCTGTTTGTGTGGGTATCACCAATGGAGGTTGCAGAACAGTAAAGATTGCTGCCTGCTCCTTCTTCTGAAAGGTTTGTCCCAGAGGGGCACCTGCCAGATGCCAGTCGGAGTTCTCCTGTATGAGGTGTCTGTTGACTTCTGCTGAGAGTTGTCTCTCAGAAGGGGGCCAGGGATCCACTTGAGGAGGCAGTCTGTCCCTTAGCAGAGCTCAAGCACCGTGCTTGGAGATCCTCTGCTCTCTTTAGAGCCAGCAGGCAAGAATGTTTAAGTCTGCTGAAGCTGTATTCACAGCCACCCCTTCCCCCAGGTGCTCTGTCCCAGGGAGATGGGAGTTTCATCTATAAGCCCCTGACTGGGGCTGCTGCCTTTCTTTCAGAGATGCCCCACCCAAAGAGGAGGAATCTAGAGATGCAGTCTGGCTACAGTGCATTTGCAGAGCTGCGATGTGCTTCACCCAGTTCTAACTTCCCGGTGGCTTTGTTTACACTGTGAGGGGAAAGACACCTACTGAAGCCTCAGTAATGGCAGACATCCCTCTCCCTACCAAGCTCGAGCAGGTCAACTTCAGACCGCTGTGCTGGCAGTGAGAATTTCAAGCCAGTGGATCTTAGCTTGTTGGGCACCATGGGGATGGAATCTGCTGAGCAAGACCACTCAGCTCCTTAGCTTCAGCCCCCTTTCCAGGGGTGTGAATGGTTCTGTCTTGCTGGTGTTTCAGGTGCCACTGGGGTATGAAAAAAACTCCTGCAGCTAGCTCAGTGTCTTCCCAAACAGCTGGTCAGTTTTGTGCTTGAAACCCAAAGCCCTGGTGGCGTAGGCACCTGAGGAAATCTCCTGGTTTGAGGGTTGAGAAGACTGTGGGAAAAGCTTAGTATCTGGGCCTGAATGCACGGTCCCTCATGGCACAGTCCCTCAAGGCTTCCCTTGGCAAGGGGAAGGAGTTCCCCAACCCTTGTGCTTCCCAGGTGAGGCAATGCCCCACCCTGCTTGGGCTTGCCCTCTGTGGGCTGCACCCACTGTCCAGACAGTCCCAATGAGATGAACTGCATACCTCAGTTGGAAATGCAGAAATCACCCACCTTCTTCATTGATCTCGCTGGGAATTGCAGACCGGAGCTGTTCCTATTTGGCCATCTTGCCTAGTAGCCAACCCTTCTTTTTTAAATTTAACTTCTATTTTAAGTTCAGGGGTACATATGCAGGCTTGTTATAGAGGTAAACTTGTGTCATGATTATTTCATTACTCAAGTAGTAAGCCTAGTACCTATTAGTTATTTTCCCTGATCCTCTCCCTCCTCCTAACCCTCTACCCTCCAACAGGCCCTAGTGTGCGTTGTTCCCCTCTATGTGAATAAAAGGACACTTCTATTGCATTTTATTTCTTTTAAAATGTCAAAAGAGGATGGGCACTGTGGCACACACCTGTAATTCCAGAACTTTGGGAGGCTGAGGTGGGCAGATCCCTTGAGCCCAGAAGTTCAAGACCAACCTAGGCAACATGGTGAAACCCTTTCTAAAAAATACAAAAACTAGCTGGGCATGATGGTGCATGCCTGTAGTCCAAGCTACTTGGCAGACTGAGGTGGGAGAATCACCTGAGCCTGGGTAGATTGAGGCTGCAGTGAGCCATGATTGTACCACTGCATTCCAGCCTGGGTGACAGAGTGAGACCCACTTTAAGAGCAAGACGCGATTTCAAAAAAAGAAAAGAAAAGCCAGAAGAAAGCATAGCATAATAAAAATAATTGTTATATTTGGTAATTGTCAAATATGGTGTTTTAAATATTATTCTCTATTGTCAACATGACAGCTAAACATGGTGTCATGTTTATATTTATGTATTAATAATAATGTAGTAAGTTTTGTCATAGATGTGCCCAATGTTTGCCTTTTGTTTGTTATTGTTAAATTGCCTGTTTGAGTCCTTTGCCTACATTTATATTAGAATGACTAATGTATTGATTGGGAATTGTGTTTGGCCGTGAATAACACAAACCTGGAAACAGTGGATTAAATAAAGACTTTTATTTTTTTCTCTCAGAATGAAAAGTCCAAAAGTAAAAAACCTAGGATTGGTACTGTGTCTCCATGATGCCAGCAGAGAAATGGACTCGTATCTTTCCACTAAGCCACCCTGGCATGTGCTTTTCATCCTTGGGATTATGAGACGGCTGCTTTGCTTCCAGAATTGAGTCCGTGTTTCAGGCAGGAAGAAATGAAAGAGCCAAGGACGAAATGTCCATGCCAGCCAAGTCTGCCTTCTCCCTCCCTTCCCATGCATCCACATATTTTAAAGAACATTCCTGGAAGTCCCATCAAAAACTGCCCCCTCCCTTTTTTTTTCAGTTGCCAGAACTAGGTCAGATGATGACTTGTATCCAGAAATTCAGCAGTGTTTGTTTAATCTTTCCCCCAAGCTGGGGTTATGTAGACAGGAATAAGAATGGATACTGGGAAGAGATCGGTAGGTTTCCGTAGCTGGCAAACAATGATGATAACAATATTGATGATGATCATAATAAAAATCATCACAGTTACCATTTATTGTGTGTGTGCTGTGTGCCAGGTGTGTAAACTCTGTACATTTTTCTTGTTTAATCTCCCAGATCCTTAAAGTACTTGTGTTGGCACCCATTTAGAACTGAGGAGACCGAGACTCATTAATGTGGAATAACATGTTGAAAGTCATGTGGGAGGCAATGCAAACTTGAATCCAGTTCTATTTGACTGTTAAGATTGTCTGGGACTGTACTGGCTTTAGCAGTGAAAGTCTCACATTCTAGGACACCTGTCAGTCATGGAACAGTGTGGCAGGGGTCACCTACTGAAGCTCAAACGGTATTAGGGTATAAGTTCAATTAAGGTTTTTTGAATGGTTAATTTAATAAGTATTATTTATCATTTCACATAAGTTTAAAGACTTGCAATACATTAAGAATGCAACCTTTTAGTTATATGTATTTTCTTTTGCTTTGTAGCTTTTATGACTCTTTTTGATATACTGATATTTAAAAATTTTATGCATCAAATATGTTTTCCTCTATAATTTTTTCCTTTGCTTTTATGTTTAGATATTCTTTCCCATGCTATTGACCAAAAGTTATCTGCATTTTCTTCTGGTCCTTTTATAGTCTACTTTGCAATTCAAAGTGTAAAATGGGGATATGCAGGAATGGGCAAGACTTGCATGCACATGTTCCATCTCCCAGGTTTGGGTGAGTGTTTCAAAACTGTATGCTTGTATGTTTGAAATGTTCATCTCAGGAACTGATTTAAAATCCATAACTTAAGGGAATGAAAACTCTTTCCAATGCATTTCCAATGTGCAATGCACATGTATCTGATCTGCAATCGGCAAATGTCAAATGTGTCAGCTCATTTCATATTCTTTTAAACTATCCTTTGATTAAGGGAGTGCTGTATCAACTTATGTGAGCCTGCAGTCAAATCCAGCTTCAAATTATTAACACCTGGTGAGAAATGTCCTTCCCATTCTAAACACAAGTTCATCATGTCTTATTTGTAATTCATTTGATGATTTTGATATATCATTATAAATATTATACGTGACTAAGCCTTTATACTGAAGCTTTGTTCTTGTAAAAAATGGCAGAAAAAGTGAATTGCACACTCTGTCTCTGATACAGATGTGTGGATCTAGACTAGGCAGGTGTGGTGCTAGGCTGAGTAAATCACCAGTTCCAAATGTCTTTATGTTGGGAAACATGATGTCATTAATGTTTATCTTGTACCACTGGGTCTAACTTAGTTTTCTAGCCCATGGAGTGGGAAAATGTTTGTGAATTCATTGTTATTGACAAATAATTATTAGAAAATAAAATTAATACTCTAGTCTAAGTGTTGGCAAACTTTTTGTAAAGGGCCAGATGATAGCTATTTTAGGCTTGGCTGGCCATAAGATTTCTAATGCAACTGCTCAACTCTTCGTTTGTAAAAGCAGCAATAGACAATATATAAACAATGGATTTGGCTGTGCTCCAATAAAACTTTATTTACAAAAACAGGTGGTCTACATGGTTTGGTCTGCAGACTGTATTTTGCCAACTACTGTGTAGTCAAATAATTGCTTCTTTCACAATTATTTCTTTTTTTTTTTTTTCAGAATTCTTTGAAAACTATGTATTGGATTCCTCATTGTTATATAAAAACTGTTTGTTATTTCAAAGGTGGAAATTTATTGCTATCCTGGAATATATTAAACAAGTTCTCCTATAATTGATACTTTAAGACTTGAATGTCTTAAAGTTAAATTGGAAAGTCCTTTGCAAATTATTTCAAGGGAAGTATCATGGTGTAAACATTTCAGAATTGTTTGTTAGGAATAGGTTGTGCCAATTGCAAATGAAAAGTTAGTTTCTCAAAGCTTCTCTCATATTAGTGGCCCATAGCTTTCTTCCCAAACAAATCTTTCTATCTTCTGCCAAAAAGCTAGATATAGCTCTTAGTTTCAGTGGGCTCCACGCTTAAAGGCAGGAAAGCATATGGGTGCCATACATTTGTTAGTATTTGTCTCTACAAAAATCACAAAAATTGAACACTCCAGAGCTCTAAATTACAAATTTGGATGGTCTGTCTTATTGCAGATCATAAAGGCAACGTGTGCAAGGTTCATCATATTGCTTCATGCTTTAGTAAATTAGAATGACTGACTGGAACTTTTACATCTTTTTTCGATGGATTCTCTCACGTTATAGACTGTAACCTGTGTATCAATCTCTAATTGGATATCATTAATCACATTTCAAAGCTAAATACAATTGGGGGATGTAGGTTTTATATTTATACGTCAAAATATGTACATTTTTAGGGGTAGGCAATATACAAACATATATGTATATATGAACAAACAATATTTATATATATATAATTTTTAATAATCAGCCTCTTATGGGCCCTGAATATCCGTGAATTTTTATTTATGCAAAATTTCAATGCTATCAGTGTTGAAAGGAGGTTGGAATTCATGCTTTGAAAGACTTCATAGTCTATGATAGGGCTTTTGTTGTTGTTCTTGCATTTTTTGTTTGTTTTTATAGTCTTGGCAGACACTTGTTTATTGTTTGGGGGTTGCCTTATTTTTGGAAGCACCCTCAAAACAGTTGGAGATAATATATTACAAATAAAGTGGATGTTTAAGCTGGGGATTTTTATCTTTGTTCAAAAATAAGGTGTAATGTTATAGTAATAGGACTGAGTTTTTCCTGTTTTATAATGTAACTTCAAAATTTTATAGCACTAAATCCCCACAGGAGAAAGCAGGAAAGATCTAAAATCAACACCCTAATATCACAATTAAAAGAACTAGAGAAGCAAGAGCAAACAAACCCAAACCTAGCAGAAGACAAGAAATAACTAAGATCAGAGCAGAACTGAAGGAGATAGAGACACAAAAAAACCCTTCAAAAAACCAATGAATTCAGGAGCTGGTTTTTGGAAAGATTAACAAAATTGATAGACCGCTAGCCAGACAAATAAAGAAGAAAAGAGAGAAGAATCAAATAGACACAATAAAAAATGATAAAGTGGATATCACCACTGATTCCACAGAAATACAAACTATCATCAGAGAATACTATACACATCTCTACGCAAATAAACTAGAAAACCTAGAGGAAATGGATAAATTCCTGGACACATACACCCTCCCAAGACTAAACCAGGAAGAAGTCGAATCCCTAAATATTTATTACAATAACAAGTTCTGAAATTGAGGCAGTAATTAATACCTATCAATCAAAAAAACCCCAGGACCAGATGGATTCACAGCCAAATTCTACCACAAGTACAAAGAGGAGCTGGTACTATTCCTTCTGAAACTATTCCAAATAATAGAAAAAGAAGGAATCCTCTCTAACTCATTTTAGGAGGCCAGCATCATCCTGACACCAAAACCTGGCAGAGACACAACTAAAAAAAGAAAATTTCAGGCCCAATACCCTTGATGAACATCAGTGCGAACATCCTCAATAAAATACTTGCAAACTGAATCCAGCAGCACATCAAAAAGCTTATCTACCAGGACTTTTAAAATGCTTTAAGTGGTGGAAGAGTCACTGAAATACGTACTGCCTCCTAACATTAATTTTTGAAGAACAACTTTCATTTGAATATGGAAGCTAAGATCTGTTTTGAAAGTCTCATTACTCTATATTCATGTCTTGTAAAAATACACTTACACACTTCCTTAGAAATGTAATTTGGACAAAAATTACATTTCCAAAAAGAGTATTTCTAAATAGTCAAGTTTATTTTTAGTAATAAACTAAGTTTATCTGTAAAACTAAGGGGCTGAAATTTAGCCAAACATAACAAAGTAAATATATAAAAACAATAAAATAGACAATATTATCAACAGGATTTATAATTTTTGTCTTTCAAGATATCCATGGATGCTTTGCTGCTAATTTTTCAGACCGGTGCAAAGCTATATGATTTGATAATGGGAGTTTCCCTCCCAAGTATCTGTAACTTATATAGTGTTATCTTTGTGGGTGGTATGCTGGGATATTCTGAAAAGTCATTCTTTATTCCTCACATAATGGAACCAAGTGCTGGAAGAGAGCAAGAAGAGCATAGTCAGGAAAAAGAGAAGCATTCAGAAAAACACCACATGGGGGTTTAAAAATTTTATAATAGGCCGGGGGCGGTCGCTCACGCCTGTAATCCCAGCACTTTGGGAGACCGAGGCGGGCGAATCACAAGGTCAGGAGATCCAGACCACAGTGAAACCTCATCTCTACTAAAAATACAAAAAAAAAAAAAAAAAAAATTAGCTGGGCGCGGTGGCGGGCGCCTGTAGTCCTAGCTACTCAGGAGGCTGAGGCAGGAGAATGTCATGATCCCAGGAGGCGGAGCTTGCAGTGAGCCAAGATCACGCCACTGCACTCCAGCCTGGGGGACAGAGCGAGACTCCGTCTCAAAAAAAAAAAAAAAAAAAAAAAAAATTTATAATAGATTTAACTTGAGGAAGATAAAGTCTTGTATTAACAGATAAATAGAAGCAACTGCAAATATATTTGAATGGAGACTATGGTACATATTTTTCTTTGCTCCATTTCTTTTTATCTCTTAAAATACATGTGTGTTCCTTCATACAAAAATTTATTGTTAATTTTCCAATTGCAAAAGTACTTAATAAAGAGCACTTTGAAAACAAAGTAAAATAGTAAGAATTACCTATCATTGATGACCTAGAGACATGAATGGTAAAACTTGAATTCATGCCTTCTCTTTTTTCCTTTTTCTTTACTTATATATTTTTTGTTTTTACAGAAAGAGGATCCATCACATCACATGGGTTTCATAAATTGCCCTTTTATATAGCAGTGTACTTAAATATCTCTGACATCTTTTTTGTCAATGTGTTTTATTCTCAAAATAATTTTAAAAATAGTTTTTATCTAGCTCATTTTTTAAATCTTAAAAGCAATGCATATTTATTGCAAAATAATTCAGAAAATATACGTAAAAGAGATATCGTCTTTGGTACTACTGCCAAAAGTTGCTGAAGTTTGTTTTACAGGACACTTGAAAGAAGTTATTTATTAGCCGGGTGTGGTGGTGCACACCTGTAATCCCAGCATTTTGGGAGGCCGAGGTAGGCGGATCACTTAAGGTCAGGAGTTCAAGACCAGCCTGGCCAACGTGGTGAAACCCTGTCTCTACTAAAAATACAAAAATTAGCCAGGGCAAAGTGGTGGTGGGAGCCTGTAATCCCAGCTACTTGGGAGGCTAAGGCAGGAGAATCACTTGAGCCCGGGAGGCAGAGGCTGCAGTGAGTAGAGATCAAGCCATTGTACTCCAGCCTAGGTGACAGAGCAAGACTCCATCTGAAAAAAAAAAAAAAAAAAAGAAGGTATTTATGCTAAAATAGGTTTAGGAAATTGGGGGTTAAACGTACATAAACAGGTTTTCTTTTGCCACAGGACTTCTCAGAGGCTTTAATATGCTGACGTGTACTATGATATTAACACAAGGGAGGTAAAATGTAGTTTCCCAAACTTATTTGATGAGAGAAGCTTTATTTCAATAGATTAGTTTTTCTGAGAACACGCTTTGGTATACAGTGTTCTTTACACACACACACACACACACACAGGGGCATACTCAAACTATCTTTATTTACTTATTACTAGGTGATTAATAATTGGATAATGAGCTTAACATATCATGGTTATCTATTCACATTAATAACTGATCCACATCATCATTTTAATGGCCGCCAAGTATACCACTGTTTTCATGCATCCTAACTTTTCAAAACAACTCCTTATTGATGGACATTTAAGCTGTTTTCGTTTTTTTGCATTTGCAAATCATGCTGAATCAATACCTTTGTACATTTCTGTATATTTGTTCAATAATTTCTTTAGGATATACTCCTAACAAAGAGACTGTATGGGCCTTTTCATCTTATCTGTATTCCCAGATTAGTTTCTTTGCCTAGGAATATGACAGTTTTTAATACAATTAGGATAGTTTTTCATAATTAGGATAAAGAATTGTCCACTCATGAAGTATGAATAGGATCAGAGTAAGCTGTCAGAAAAATAGTTTCTTAAATACTTGCAATTATTCACAAGAGTAATATGCATTTATGAAGGAATAATTATTAACACTTTCTAGGATGGAAGCTTAATATAAATGATGTACAACAATTAGAAACCAAATTCTAAAAATATTATTCTCCCCTCTTCCTTCTACAGAATAAAAAAGGTTAAAAGGAACAATAACTTCCAAATTTTAAATGAAAAAGAAACACATTTTAAGTCCAAGTTAAGACGTAGAAATAGACCCCTATTTATTTGTCTCTTCTCATTAATGAAAACCTGAAGTACCCTATCCAGTGTTTTATGACTACTTTCTATCAAAAATCCCATAAGTTATTGCACTGGAGTTTACATAGGCTGAGATCTCATCCTGCTTTGAATAAAAAGTCAGAAAGCAAATCTGTTTGATCAGATTTGCTCTGAGTATTGGAGTCTACACTGAAGCTTTTGAACAATTATATACAGGACTGAGCAAAGGCTATTGTTTGCTCATGTGGTAGATTGGAATCGCGAATGTTAATGTTATCCGCAAGAACACTTTTTAATTTATATCAAAATTGTATAAACAGGGTCACCAGTGCTAAATGGGATGTCAATGACCTATGAAGATCAGAAAGTAAGCAAAGATCTTAAAATAAGCAAGTAACCTGAACACCTCGAGAATTGTTGTATATTGAAAGGCATTTGTTTACATAAAGAAAGGGAAAATTACTTAGTGCTAATTCAGTTTGTGGCAGGCTCCTTCTTTCTCAATCCATCAGCAAAATTGTGATGGACCAAAGTTTCACCCTGTCTATTTTAAAGGGCTGTGGAGAAAACCAACATGAACCAATGGTTCATTCACGTCCTTTGAAATCATGGGCATTCAGAAGCTACTTCCTTTATGGGCTATTTAACTTCAGGCCAAGTTCTTTTTTTCAGGATGAGCATCACTGAGGAAAGAGGATAGCCAAGAAACTTGAGCAAGATTAAAGGAGTAAGATACAGCCGGCAGGAAGAGGTAGGTAGATTCACTGAGGACATGTTCAGGGATTTCTTTGAAGCCCAAACTCCCAACTTTAAAAGGAATTCCAGACAGATGGAGAACAAATGGGAACATGTTTTGGGGTGGGTGAGCCACATGTTTTGGTTTCAGGGGTGAAGGAGTGATGTGTCCAAAAAACATTTGTGTAAAAAGAGGAGAATGAATTAAGAAAAAGAAACACTATTTTTATTATGACTTATTAGATACATATGATTATGGATCTGAAACTGAGGTAAATTAAAAATTCACCAAAATATTGTCATCCTCCCTTATCCTTGGGGATACATTCCAAGAACCTCAGTGGATTTCTGAAACCACAGGTGGTGCCAAACCCGATTGCTGTCAATTGAAACACATTTTTGTTCATTTCTTCCACAAATTTAATGCCTTTTCGATCTTAATTATTTATCACACACTGTAACCTTAACATTTGTAGCTAAGGTGTGACAGCAAAACTGGTACAAATTTGTTTTTCCTTCTTCACAATTATTGGATAGAAGATTTATTCTTACCATAGATCTTAGCATCCCCAGCATAGGATTTTTTTCTTTCCTTGTTAAGTCCAGAACTTTCATCTTTTCACTTAAAGGAAGTAATTTATACCTTCTTTTTGGTGTATTCGAATGGCTAGCATCATTACTCTTGCCTTTCGGAGCCATTATTAAGTAAAAGAAGAGTTACTTGAACACAGCACTGGGATGCTGCAAGAGTCCATTTGATAACCGCACCAGTTACTATTAATAGGTGACTGACTGGAGGGTAGTGTAGACAGCCTTCCAAGTCACCAAGGACGTGATTCCAGAGGCAGTGTAGTCTAGCAACTGTTGCTCTGTGGTCATACTGCCTAGATTTGGATCCAGGCTCTTCAAGTTACACTGCATGACTCTCGGGAGGTAATTTGGCCTCTCTGTGCCTGACTTTCCTTATCACTAAAATGAAAGTAATAATAGTTTCCACCTGCTAGGTTAGTTGTAAAGAGTAAATGAGCTATTAGGTGCAATGTGCTTAGAACAGTGCTTGACACATGTAGTAAGTCCTCAATGAACGTTAGTCTATTTGTTTGAATAAAGACCCACTAAGCTGGATATACTTCTTGTTCTCCCTCCCTTCCCTCCCTCCCCCTCCCTTGCTTTCTTCCTTCTTTCCTTCCTTCCTTCTTTCCTTCTTCCTTCCTTCCTTCCTTCCTTCCTTCCTTCCTTCCTTCCTTCCTTCCTTCCTTCCTTCTTTCACTTTCTCCTTTCTTCCTTCCTCCCTCCCTTTGTCCCTCCCTCCCTTCCTTCCTTCCTCTTTCTTTCTTATCTTTCTGTCTTTCAACAGGGCCTTACTTAGTGGCCTAGGCTGGAGTTCAGTGGCTCAATTTCGGTTCATTGCAGCCTCATACTCCTTGGTTTAAGCAATCCTCTCTGCTCAGCCTCCCAAGTAGCTGGGAACACAGTTGTGTGCCACCACGTCTGGCTAATTTTTTGATTTTTTTTTTTTTTGTAGAGATGGAGTCTATGTTGCTCCTGGGCTCAAGAGATCCTCCCGCCTCAGGCTCCCAAAATGCTGAGATCACAGGTGTGAGCCACAGGGCCTAGCCACCATTCCTTTTGATATCTTAATTTATTTGGTTCTTAATGACTGTTTTTTTTGTCAAGAGTCACTTCTCAAAATATAAAGTCTATTAATGATTTATATTTGAGTGGACCCACCCCAAAGCTGCTATCAATTAATAAATACTACAGCAGGGTTTAATTTGTTTCCATATTTACTCAATGGGATACCACTTTGGGGGAAGAGCAAGAAGTGCTGAACCAGTGGGAAGCATCCTAGGACAAACCTAACCCACCCTTTTCTACTTTATACTAAACAGCCCACCAATTATAATTTTGCTAATTGCAAGGAAAATGTTAAGCCTACAATTTTTCATGCAAAGCACTAAAGAAAGAACATGCTAATACAATTCTGTGAGATAAAATAGAAGGTTGTGATACGTTTTCTGGCTCCTTGCCTGAACCATGGGAAGAAAAAAGTGTCTTATTTGAAGGCAGTCATGAAAGGGGAGGAGCTCATGAAAGAGTTGCATAGGTTGATTGTGAAAAACATGATGTGGAGGAATTCCAGAGTCTCTGTTTTAGTTGCATGCTGTGGAAAGCCAAGTTAGCATAGAGCTGAGGATGAATCCCAAACAACCACATGCTTGAGGCATCAAAAGACAGAGACAGGAAGGGAAGGACAGGCAGGCACGAGCGCGCGCGCGCGTGCACACACACACACACACACACACACTCAAAGGAATTATTTTAAAGCAGTAAACGTGTCTTTTACTGAAATACCAAATTTTATTTTATGGGTTTTTTTTTGTTTTTGAGTTATATATGTCAGAGAAGGGCACTCTCATCCTCTCAATGTTTGAGTTTGTTCCAGTGTTGATCCAATCCTAACTGCAAGATTTGTTCAGTGAACAAAGACATGCATCTTTAAAGCCAAAGGTCATTTCCCTAAAACAGTGATTCTCAAACTTTTCGATCTCATATCCTTATACAACTTTTTAAAATTATTGAGAATTTCATTTTGTTATTATATCCATTGATATTTACCATATTAGAAACTGGAACTGAGAAAAAACTACTTATTCACTTATCTAAATCCCATTTCACATTTTGACAAATTTTTTTTTTTGTGAAAACATATTTTTCAAAACAAAAAAATAACGAGAAGAGTGGCAAAATGTTCAGCTTAATAGATGACAGACTCTCGTATCAGTTTCTCGATTTAATTTGTTTTGTATTTCATGTCATGTAGTCTCTAGAAAACTCTGCTGTACTATAATGAGAGAACAAGAATGAAAATGGAAAGAACACTTTAGTATTTTGGGGGAATAGTTTTGAATTCATAGACTTCCTGACTATGTCTCAGGAATACCCCAGGAATCTCCATACCGCACTTGGAGAACTACTATCCCAGGACAAAGTCGTATGCTTGGTCAAGACTGAGTGGCCTGATTTAATTGTTGCTGTTGTTATTGCATAACTATAGGTTATTGGTTTTAAAAAGCCCATCTCTTCACACTCTGAATTTGGAAATATCTTACATTGAGAGTGACTTACAACAGCTGTTGGCCCAGTGGCAGTTGTGATGTAGTTATTACCTGCACAAGCCTGAATTTGGTCATAGCTATTCATACATCATCTTTTTTATTGAATTATCTGCGTTGTTGTTATTATGTGTTCAGAGTTTAATTGTCATTTAAAGTCTCTTTCTCTTAGAATTTATAGTATAATATAGTTCTGAGATGAGAAGTTACTATAGAAGCAGAAAGGCAAGAAGAGAGCAGTGGGGCATATATTTGACATTAGGAAAGCAGTTTTGGGAGAAGGAGTAGGATTCTATATTTTCTCGCACAAGAACAACAATGTGCTTCATGGTACCAAAAAAGGTACTAAGTCCACACGTATCTGTGGCTGAATTGTGTGTGGTTAGTGAGAAATGTGCAAAATGATTACCTTTCATATGCCAAACCACACACCTGAAGACACAAAAGCTTGCCAAATCTCTTGGTATCGAGGAAAGATGCTGCTCAGCAATGAGAGGATGATGTGACCAATTTACGTGTCATGCAGGATTATCATTAAGGTAGAGTGTCATTACTTAATTGGCAGCCTTTTTCCTTTCTTAGAGGTTCATGAAATAATTCATGTCTTTCCATTGATGACACCTTAGGTTGGATACAATACTCACAACGACATTTTTAACTGGTGTATTAGTTTCCTAGACTTGTGATAACAGGTTACCACAAACCAGGTGGCTTAACACAACAGAAATTTATTCACTCACAGTTTTGGGGACTAGAAGCCTGAAATCAAGGTGTCAGCAGAGTCATGTACCCTAACACTGGTGGAATCCCTCCTTTCCTCCTTCTAGTTTCTGATGGTGGCTGTAATTCCTTGGTGTTTCTTGGCATGCAGATGTATCATCCCAGTCTTTGCTTCTGTCATCACAGGATGGTCTCCTTGTGTACCTCTGTCTTCACATGGTGTTTTCCCCTCTTTGTAGGGACACCAGTCATATTGGATTAAGGGCTCACCCTACTCCAATATGACCTCATCTTAACTAATTACAACTATAAAATCTCTATTTCCAAAAATGTCACATTCCGTAGTACTGGGGGTTAGGATTTCAACATGTCTTTTGGGAGGCTATAATTCAGCCCATAACAACAGGTAAGGAACATAGCATTTCTATGCCTGTGGCAGAGAAAATTCTATGAGTTTCCAAATTCTATTTTGTATCCCTCTCTCCTGGGCACAATAAAGATTTTATTTTCCAGTTCCCTTGCAGTAAAGCAAGAGTGTGTGATCAATTATGGGCAATGAAATATGAGAATAAGTGGCATGTGTCATTTCTGGGCTGAGGCAGTAAAAAGCTGCCGTGTGAGTTTTCAGTTTCTTGATTTTCCTCAGGTAGTGAGTGTAAGAGCAATGTGTTGAGCTAGCAAACCCACAAGATCACAGCAGCCTGGATCTCTGAGTCACTATATGGATGATGAAGCACTACACTGTTGAGTCTGACCTAAAGCAATCTTTATATTGTGAGAAATTTGTGTGTGTTAAACTACTGAGATTTTGGAGTCATTTGTCACAGAAGCATAATCTAGTCTATCCTGATTAACACATGAAGATGCACCAAAAGGTAGAGGATGGCATGAAGTGATGAATTTCCAATTAACTTTCTATAGCCATATCTATAAATTCTTTCTAAGGATGAAATACTCCTTTTAACATTCAAAAATCAATCAATGTTACACACCACATCAACAGAATAAAGGACAAAAACTACATGATTATCTCAATAGATGCAGAAAAAAAATTTGACAACATCCAACACTTTGTTTTGATGAAAACACTGAACAAATGAAGGCAAGTCAACTTTCTCAACCTAACAAAGGGCATCTACAAAAAATCCATCACTATGATCATATATAATGGTGATTTCCTCCTGAGATTAAGAACAAAATGAGAATGTCCACTCTCATCAGTTCTGTTCAACATTTGTACTGGAGGTTTGCTAGCCAGAGCAATTAAGCAAGAAAACAAGATAAAGGCATCCAGAGAGGAAGGGAAAACGTAAAACTATTTTTTATTCACATGTGATATGGTCTTATGTGTAAAAAATTTGAAGGAACCCACAAAAAATGATTAAATATAATAAATTAATTGAGCAAAGTTGCAAGGTACAAGCTCAATATATGAAATCAATTTTATTTATATGTATTAGCAATGAACAAGCCAAAGTGAAGTTAAGAAAACAACTCAATTTATAATAGAATTAAAAGAATAAAATTCTGGGGAATACATTTAAAAAGTGCAAGATGTGAACACTGAAAACAATAAAACATTATTGAAAGATATTAAAGAAGATCTAAATAAATGGAAAGGTATCCCATGTTCATAGATTGGAAGACAGTATTGGGTTTTGTTTGTTTGTTTGTTTACTTTCTTAAGTTGTATTTTAGGTTCAGGGGTACATGTCAAAGTTCGTTACATAGGTAAACTCATGTCAGAGGGGTTTGTTATACAGATTATTTCATCACCTGTGAATTAAGCCCAGTGCCCAATAGTTATATTTTCTGCTCCTGATAACATTGCTAAGGTGATAATACTCCCCCAAATTGATCTATAGATTCACACAATTCCTATTAAATTCCAGTTGCCTTTTTTTTTTTGGTAAAAGTTGATAACTAATGTTAAAATACATATGGAAATTCAAGGGACCCAGAACACCTAGAACAACCCTGAAAAACAGCAAAGTTGGAGGACTCACTCATCAGAATAAAATTAACAGGCTCACACACACTGCTTTTCAGAAAAGCAACATCTTTATTTTAAACATAAAATTAATATATTCTTACTTGTGCTAGTCAGGATAGGCAAGGTCATTCTTCATGAACAAACTCTCCAAATCTTAAAAGTTTAGAATAATAAGAGTTCATTTTTAGCTCTAATTAAGTGTCCACTGGGGATTGGCTGAGAGCTTAGATCCACATCTCATTTCCGAACCTAGACTGATGGAGCAGTCACTATCTCAAACTTGAGCCCCCATCTCAAGGTTTTGTGTCAACAGAAAAGAGCTCAGAAGGATCGTGCACCAGCTATAAAGCATTCCAGCCTGGAAGTGACACATACCATTTTTGCTTATAATTCTTTAGAAAGAACCAATCACGTGGTGCCACCCAACCACAAGGAGTCTGGTATAATTCTTTCATGGGCTCCCATAACAAGGAAATGCAACTCTGTAGTGAAGAGATAGCTTATCTCTTGTAAGAAAATCAAATGATACAAAACCATTTCACTCAGTAATACCCCGGAGATTATCACTGTTAACAAGGTGGCATATATTTTCTAGACTCTTGTAGGAATATACATATCCACACAAACACAATTTAATTTTAAAAATCACACTAGAAATATCATTCTAAAATCCGTTCCTCCCTGGGCCCCCAATCATGTAACAGTCACATTTCTCCACGAAAAGACATATAATTTTACCTCACATCTTTTAGCTGCTGCAGGCTAGGATGGACTGTGATTTACTTCATTTACTCTGTATAGAGTTATATTTAGTTTCTTTCTAGTTTTTGATATTATTAAACACTTTGTAATCAATACTTTTGCACAGGTATCTTAGCTAACAGTAAATGTTTATGACTGACTGAATAAAGATGTCAACAAATGAATGAATGAAGATAACCAATCACCAGTGATTTAAGACTCCAAACACACCGTGAGAGAAGTAAAAAATGCATTATTCTAACCTTTTTCACGTTGCTCAGCATGTTCCAGAATGGCAATAAAGGCAGAGGAATTCTTAACTAAGCTAATGTAGCAGTTCATTCACATTAGCGTTTCCAGAGTTCGTTGTACCCCTGGATTCCTGTTCAAGTAAAAAATTTTTTGATTATAAAACTTAATATCCACTCTGAGAGCCTGTGGAAATTGAAAGTAGATGGCAATGTTATTGCCAGAAGTCTGAAGTTCCCAAGACATGAACAAGATGGTAATGTGACCCCTCATTTACTTTTTATCTTCAGCTTCAATTTTTTAGTCATCATGTATCTAGAATGACTAGTGATTTAAATGAGAAATTGGAATCTACAGATACTCTGAGTTTTAGTAGTTTAAACCAATCACCAGTGCACCAGCTTGAAAAGCTTTGTGACTTTGACTGTGGAGCTATTTACAGTCCCAGGAGGAAAGTGTCTTGGGCAGCTCTCAGTTTTGATGGGTTAAGTAGTTTGTAGTTGGTTTTGGAGGGGGTGTTACTGTGGAAGATAAATGAGTTCCTCAGTTTATGAACTTACTCCCCAGGCTGCTCAACTCAGCTAAGCTCTCCTGGCAACTGCTCGATGGGGTTCTCACTGTGAGACAGGCAGCACCGTGCTTGAAGCCCTGCAGGAAAAACAAACCCCACTGAACCAACCAAAATACTTGAGAGAACTTCAGTAGTTTCAGTAAATCCTAAATCAGAGAAGAAGATGGGATGTGTGTGAGTGTGTGTGTGCGTGTGTGTGCGCGTGCATGCTTATCATACATCCTTATTCACATGAACTTTATAAGGACTCATCATAAAAGATGACTGAAAGCAACCAGAAAAACATTCTTCTTAGGCTGATCTATTTCATTTTCAATTCAAGCTGTTTATAGTATGCATAGCATATTTTAAAGATCTGTTTAATTTTGGCAATTATATTTGAGTAGTTATTTTCTTAGTCTCTCTGTGTGTGTGTGTATGTGTGACAAGGGGCGGGGGGAGGGAGGGGAAGAGAGAGAGAGAGAGAGAGAGAGAGAGAGAGAGAGAGAGATTTGGCCAAGGAGATAATAAGGGGGAAGGTAAATAATATGAGGAATTGAAGCAAATTATTATGTCTGATTTGGGAATATAGAACAGGAATGTATCAATTAACTAGGAATGCACTACAAAATGCCATAGATTGGGCTTATTTCTTACAGTCCTAGAGATAGAGAATTTTAAGATCAAGGTTCCAGCAAGGTTGGCTTCATTCTGAACCTTTTTCTCATGGCTTGTAGGCAGCCACCATCTGAATGTGTGCTCACATGACTTTTTTGTATGAGCACATGGAGAGAGAGAGGTAGAGAGGTGTCGGGGGGAGGAGGCAGCACATTAGCTCTCCAGTGTGCTTTCTTGTAAGGGCACTAATCCCATCATGAGTGCTCCTCTCATTACTTCATCTAATCCTAATGATCTCCCAAAATCCCATCTTCAAACACCGTCACGCTGGGGGTTAGGGTTTCAACCAATGAATTTAGGGATGCACAAACATTCATTCCATAATAAGAGGTGTTAAATTCTTTGCTCACTAATCAGTCCCCAAAAATTTCCTAGGAAACTGAAGTTTAAAACATTTCTATTTTGGACAATCTCCAGGTTAAAAATCTCCACTCTGAAAATGATGTCTACACAAACATTCTTTGTTGCCCCTCCATCTTACACATGGTTGAACGTCTTCACTTTCATTCCCACCCTGATCTCTTACATCAAATCCTTGTGAAGTTTTTAAAATGGTAGAGTCAGATAAAGATTAAAGAAAGAAGCAGAGAAAAGCAAATTTGAGAAACTGTTTCCAGGGGCCAACCCCTGGATACTCTCCTGTTTGCCAATTTCCTACTGCTGCTACCCAAACCTTTAATTTGACTTCACTTTCTTACCTGTCTGAAATTTGACAATTAACGATGCATTTAAGCTAACAAGCATTAGCATTTTAAAAATGCAAATGTGTGTGTGTGTGTTTGTGTATGTGTTGAGGAGAATGTCATGTTAATAGACTATTAATTATTTTGACAATAGTAGGATATTGGTCAATCCAAGTCCTTTTCTTTCTAGCAGATGGTTGAAGCTAACTGCACTGAGATCACAGAAGTTGTATGAAGAGGAAGAGATGGAGTATGGAGAAGTGGATATGGGGAGAGGTCAGAATCGTGCACCAATGTGTTCACCCCAGTACACATGGCAACTCAAAAGGCTCATTTCCCATAATGGACACTGTATAAATATTTGTTGGATGAGTGAAATGAAGAAAGACTATTGAAGTGTCTTTGTGGTAAATACTAAAAGTTGGGTGTTGGGTCTTATAAAACGATGCTGACACAGCATAACAACTTCTTTTAACCTTTGCCAAGATTTCCTGAGTGTAACTCCCTGTTTATCTTTCTTTTGATTTTCTATCAGTACATCCTGATCTTGATCTTGGGGGTTATCTGACATGTTATTATCACTTAGATAAACTGTTCACTCTCTGTAACTTGCACCTGAAAATGAACAAGGCCAGCCTCTTGCAGAAAAGGGATGACCTTTGTCATGTGCATAATTTACAAATATTTTCCCCATTCTGTAGGTTGTTTATTTATTCTGTTGATGGTTTCTTTCATTGTGTATGCAGAAGCTCTTTTGTTTAGCTAGATCCCATTTGTCAGTTTTTGCTTGCAATTGCTTTTGGCATCTTCCTCATGAAATATTTGCTTGTTCCTATGTCCAGAATGTTATTGCCTAGGTTGTCTTCCAGGATTGTTATAGTTTTGGGTTTTACATTTAAATCTTTAATCCATATTGAGTTTATTTTCATATGTGGAATAAGGAAGGGGTCCAGTTTTGATCTTCTGCATGTGGCTAGCCAGTTATCCCAGCACCATTTATTGAATAGGGAATCCTTTCCCCATTGCTTGTTTTTGTCAGCTTTGTTGAAGATCATATAGTTGTAGGTATGTGGCCTTTCTCATAAGGGCTCTCTATTCCGTTCCATTGGTCTATGTGTCAGTTCTTGTACTAGTGCCATGCTGATTGGGTTACTGTAGCCCTATAGTAGAGTTTGAAGTCAGGTAATATGATGCCTCCAGCTTTTTTTTTTTTTTTTTTTTTTGCTTAGGATTACCTTAGCTTTCAGGCTCTTTTTTGGTTCCATATTAATTTTAAAATAGTTTTTTTCTAGTTCTGTGAAGAATGTCATCGGTAGTTTAATAGGAATAGCATTGAATCTATAAATTGCTGTGGGCAGTATGGGCTTTTAAATAATATTGATTCTTCCTATCCATGAGCATGGCATGTTTTTCCATTTGTTTGTGTCATCTCTGATTTCTTTGAACAGTGTTTTTTAATTCTCCCTGTAGAGATCTTTCACTTTCCTGGTTAGCTGTATTCCTAGGTGTTTTATTCTTTTTGTGGCAGTTGTGAATGGGATTGCATTCCTAATTTGGCTTGCAGCTTGGTTGTTGTTGGTGTATAGGAATACTAGTGATTTTATCCTTTGCTTTTGTATCCTGAGATTGCTGAAGTTGTTTATCAGCTTAAGGAGCTTTTGGGCAGAGACTACGGGGTTTTCTCAATATAGAATCATGTCATCTGCAAAGAGTAATTTCCTCTTTTCCTATTTGGATACCCTTTATTTCTTTCTGTTGCCTGATTTCCCTTGCCAGGACTTTCAGTACAAATGTTGAATAGGAGTGGTGAGAGAGAGCATCCTTGCCTTGTGCCAGTTTTCAAGGGGAATGTTTCCAGCTTTTGCCTGTAAAGTATGTTGCTGGCTGTGGGTTTGTCATAGATGGCTCTTATTACTTTGAGGTATGTTCCTTCAATACCTAGTTTATTGATAATTTTTAATGAAAGGGGTATTGAATTTTATCCAAAGGCTTTTCTGCATTTGTGGTTTTTGTCTTTAGTTCTATTTACATGATAAATCATATATATTGATTTGCGTATGTTGAACCAACCTTGCATTCACTCAAGTAGGGATAAGGCCTACTTGATTGTAGTGGATAAACTTTTTGATGTGCTGCTGGATTCAATTTGTCACTATGTTGTTGAGGGATTTTTGCATTGATGTTCATCAAGGATATTGGCTTGACGTTTTCTTTTTCTGTTGTGTCTGCCAGGTTTCAGTATCAGGATGATGCTGGCTTCATATAATGAGTTAGGGAGGAGTCCCTCCTTCTCAAATTTTGGAATAGTTGCAGTAGGAATGGTACCAGCTCTTCATTGTACATCTGGTAGAATTCAGCTGTAAATCCATCTGGTCCTGGGCTCTTTTGGTTGGTGGGCTATTTATTACTGATTCAATTTCAGAGCTTGTTACTGGTCTGTTAATGGATTCACTTTTCCCTGGCTCAGTCTTGGGAGGGTGTATGTGCTCAGGAATTCATCAATTTCTTCTAGATTTTCTAGTTTATGTGCATAGTGGTATTCATAATATTCTCTGATGGTTGTTTGTATTTCTGTGGGGTCAGTGGTATTACCTCCTTTGTCATTTCTAATTGTGCTTATTTTGATCTTCTCTCTTTTCTCCTTTATTGTCTAGCTAGTGGTCTATCATTTTATTTTATTTTTTCAAAAAACGCAACTTCTGGATTCACTGATATTTTGAATGATTTTTCCTGTCTCAACTTCTTTCAGTTCAGCTCTGATTTTGGTTATTTCTTGTCTTCTGCTAGCTTTGGGGTTGGTTTTCTCTTGGTTCTCTAGTTCTTTTAGTTGTGATGTGAGGTTGTTAAATTGATATCTTTCTAACTCTTTAATGTAGGCACTTCGTGCTATAAATTTTCCTCTTAACACTGCCTTAGCTGTGTCCCAGAGATTCTGGTATGCTGTATCTTTGTTCTTACTACTTTCAAAATAACTTCTTGATTTCTATCTTAATTTCATTATGTGTCCAAAAGTCATTCAGGAGCAGCATACTCAATTTTCATAAAGTCATATGATTTTGAGCAAATTTCTTAGTCTTGATTTCTAATTTGATTTTGCTGTGGTCTGACGGAGTGCTTGTTATGATTTCAGTTCTTTTGCATTTGCTGAGCAGTGTTTTGTGTTTATGTGATTGATTTTACAGTATGTGCCATGTGGCGATGGGAAGAATGTATCTTCTGTTGTTTTTAGGTGGAGAGTTCTGTAGATGTCTAGCAGGTCCGTCTGTAGATGTCTAGTAGGTCCATTTGATCCAGTGCTGAGTTCAGGTCCTAAATATCTTCGTTAATTTTTTACCTTGATGATTTATCTAGTACTGTCAGTGGGGTGTTGAAGTACCCCACTATTATTGTGTGGGAGTCTAAGTCTTTTTGAAGGTCTCAAAAAACTTGCTTTATGAATCTGGGTGCTCCTGTGTTGGTTGTATACATATTTAGGATAGTTAGGTCTTCTTGTTCAATTTGATCCTTTACCATGATGTAATGCCCTTCTTTGTCTTTTTTTGATATTTGTTTGTTTAAAGTCTGTTTTGTGTGAAATTAGATTGCAACACTTGCTTTTCTTCTGTTTTCTATTTGCTTAGGAGATTTTTCTTCTTCCCTGAATTTTGAACTTATGTGTGTCATTGCATGTGAGGTGTGTCTCTTAAAGATAGCATACCATTGGGTCTCAGTTCTTTATCTACCTTGCCACTTAGTGCCTTTTAATTAAGGCATTTAGCCCACTTACATTCAAAGTGAGTATTGATATGTGTAGATTTGGACCTAGTATCATGTTAACTGGTTATTTTGCAGACTTATTTATGTGTTTGCTTTACAGTGTCATTGGTCTGTGTACTTAAGTATGTTTTTGTAGTAATTGATAATGACCTTTCCTTTCCACATTTAGCACTTCTTTCAGGAGACCTTGTAAGGCAGGTCTAATGATGATGAATTCTCTCAGCATTTGCTTGTCTGAAAAGGATCTTATTTCTCCTTTGAATATAAAGCTTAGTTTGGATAGCTATGAAATTCTGTGTTGGAATTTGTTTTCTTTAAGGATGTTGGCTATAGGCTCCCAATTTCTTCCGGCTTATAAGGTTTCAGCTGGGAGGTCTGCTGTTAGTTGGATGGGCTTCCATTTGTAGGTGACCTGACCTTTCTCTCTAGCTGCCTTTAACATTTTTTCTTGCATTTTGACCTTGAAGAATCTGATGATAATGTGTCTTGAGGATGATCTTCTTGTGAAGTATCTTACCTAGGTTCTCTGCATTTCCTGAATTTGAATATTGACCTCTCTAGCTAGGCTGGGGAAGTGCTCGTGGATGATATCCTGAAATACATTTTACAAGTTGCTTATACTCTCCCCATTTCTTTCAGGGATATCAATGAGTCATAGATTTGGTCTCTTTACATAATCCCATATTTCTCAGAGATTTTGTTCATTCCTTTTTATTCTCTTTTCTCTATTCTTGTCTGACTGTTTTATTTCAGAAAGCCAGTCTTCAAGCTCTGAGACTCTCTCTTCCACTTAGTCTATTCTGCTATTAATACTTGTGACTGCATTATGAAATCCCCATAGTTTGTTTATCAGCTCTGTCAGGTTGGTTATGTTCTTTTCTACACTGGTTATTTTGTCTGTCAGCTCCAGCATCAGTTTACTGTGATCCTTAGCTTCCTTGGATTGGGTTTCAATGTACTCCTGCGTCTCAATGATCTTTGTTCCTATTCATATTCTGAATCATATTTCTGTCATTTCAGCCATCTTAGCCTGGTTCAGAACCCTTGCTGGAGAGGTGGTGTGGTCATTTGGAGGAAAGGAGGCACTCCGGATTTTTGAGTTGTCAGGGTTTTTGCATTGCATTGGTTCCTTTTCATCTTTGTGGGCTGACGTTCCCTCAGTTTTTGAAGTTGCTGACCTTTGAAATGGGTTTTTTTTGTTGTTTTATCTTATTTGATGACCTTGTGAGTTTGATTGTGGTATAAGGTTAAATTCAGCTGACTGGCTTAATTTCTGGAAGATTTTAGGGGGCCAGCGCTCAGCTCCCAACTCCTAAACTGTGTGCTCTAAATCTGGGGTACTTGTATCAGGCTCCAACTTTGTTCTTTGGCTCCTCAAGGTTAGGAATCCACTGTGGTGGGGGTGCTGAGGTGGTCCCAGACTGCTGGTCACTACACTCTAATTGGTAGTATCATCCAGTTTCATAGTGTGGTGACAGTGGAATCTGTCCTAGTTCATATGTGCTAGCAACAGCTGCAGTGGCAGTGAGGTGGGGTGCACCCTCCTCAGCTGCAGCAGGGTGCTAACGGATGCCAAGGTGCCTGCCTCCATGCAGGTATTCACCACAGTAGTGGAGGCAACATGTCTCAAGGGGACCAGGGGCTCCTGCTGGCAACTGTGTTTACAGTTGTGCTGATGGTGGTGTTGGCACGGGGTGGAACACCAGCTGGCACAGGTCTGTGTGTGTTCTCTGCACCGCAGGCCAGGGTGGTCGCTCAGGGCAGGGGAGGGTCTGCTGTTTTCTGTACCTAGTTTCACTCTCGCAGCAGTGTTGGTGCAAGAGCAGGGCACTGGTGGGGTTGGGGCTTACTGGCTCTGTGCCTGTCAGGACTCCGACTGCATCGGCAGTCAGTATGGGGAAGTGGGATGGGCTGCACTCTCACTGCAGCAGGGGCAGGGCAGGGTGCATGCACATGCAGCATTGGTGGGGTAAGGAAGGCAATACCGGCCTGTGTACACAAGTGCAGCAAAATAATGTGGGTAGTTGCTGTGGGCACAGGGGAAGCTGCTGTGTGGGGAGTGGTTGAGCTGGTGCATGGCCATGGGGGCCACCCTGCTGGAGCACTCCACTGGTTAGGCATGGTTGCCAGTACAGGAGCTATGATGTGGGTTCCCAGGGCACCTGAGGCTGCCTTGCAAGCAGGCCTGGCCAGGCTGGGGCGGCAGGAGAGGTCAGCAGACCAAGGAGTGCCCAGATCAGACCAGGCTGATCTGATGGGTAAGATCAATCTGTAAAGTTCAGGTCCGACAGTTCTTTTAGGGCTAAAGTCTCCTATGGGAGCTACTTGACCCTAGGCGAATGGCCGTCTCTGGCTGTGCTTTGCTACAGATGCAGTGGTACCAAAACATCGGAGTTCCACATCATTGCTGCCCCTACCACTTCTCTAAGCAGCTCTCCCTGCCAACTCGAGTGGTGGTCGAGGGGTCTCCTCCTACAGTGATTCCAGAGCCCTGTGGTGAGAGTCAGTTGCTCCTTGCCAGGAGTTACTGGAAGCCAGGAATAAGTCCTGGTGCACAGTAGCCCTGTGCAGGGTTCCCAGCTTTGTCTCCCTTCAGCCCATCTTCTGTGTCTTCCCTCTGTCCATCCTCGGGGCCTTCCCTCTGAAGCTCTGTTAGGAGATGTCTTGGTCCCTCTGTGGCAGCTGTTCTAGTTGGCTGCATCTAGTCGGCCATCTTGCCCTCTCTCTGAATCCATACTTTCTATGGAAAGATTTTCCTAGCCAAACCCATCTTTGGCTTAATTTCATTGATATATTTATTTTTATGTAACCTTTAAAAAAGTGCATTATAAGTTATCTATAAATTACCTACAATAAAATACACAGGTCTTAAAGGTCCATTTGATGAATATTGACAGTCACAGTTTCATGTGTAACCACCACACAAAACAATATATAGGACATTTCTAGCATTCAGAAACTTCTATCCTTCCACTTTACTGTCAACTGCCACACCCCACTCACATACAACTGCTTTCTAACAACTATAACTAAAGATTAGTAGTGTCTGTTCTCAGACTTCATGTAAATAGAAACATACAGTATACACACACACACACACACACATATATATCTATATGTTTCTGTCTTCTTTGTATCAGTATGATGATTTTGAGGTTCATTCGTGATGCTTTGTGTAACAGTATATTGTGCCTTTTTACTGTTGTGTAGTATTCCATTGCACAGATTTACCTGAGTTTTAAAGGGGCTTCCCAGGAATAAGAACCTTTTCTCAAAATATGAATTAGAATATAATGACTGAAAGAGAAATGTAGAACTAAAGGGCAGAATGATCTGTGTTGAGTACTCATTGTGGATTTCCTGTCATATTTCTCTCCTTATTTAGGGACTCATCATTAATAGTGTCAGTGGATTTCTTCTTTCCTCTGTGTGTCAACTGCAGACCTACACTTGATAGCATTTTGGCCACTAACCTTGCTTAACCTTGCGCTAACCCTCTTGCTATCAATTTCAGACTCCCACACCTGGGTGCCAGACCCACACAACTGTTCCTGTCACTGCTACTCCAGCTCCTCAGACATGCTATCAGCCAAGGAACTCCTTTGCCCAATTCCCTCTAAGAACTGCAAGATGCAGCAGCAGTCCCACATCCTCGGCTGCATGTATCTGGCATGCAGGTGTTAGTTTTTATAGTGCACCAGGTGGGAGAGATGCCACTGGAGTAGGCGAGGTTCCCAGGTCCCTTTTTTGGGGATTGCTCTTTTCGTGTCCTCGCACATACTGATCTGACTGTCAAGACAGACGGAGCTGGGTAGCTGAGGACAGAGGGGAAGGAACAGTGCTCTTCATCTTCGGACTTGTCTTTGAGAGGCAACTGAACAATTTTTGATCGATTACTGAATAGCACAAGCCTGGATTCTCCAGAGAGGTGATTATGACATGAAATAAGCACACTCTACAGGTGTTTCTCGGATGCGTAACTCCAAATATACAGTTTTAAAGAAGTCATAAAATAAATGATTTTCCCAGATAAACTGAAATTACATTCTGAAGGGTGACTTGGCATGATGTCCAGTTAGTTGATATATGACTTCTTGCAGGTATTCCTTTGCATCCCTGCTGCAGTGAAGAAAGCCATTACTACCAGGGAGAAACGTGGGATTAGTCAGTGGCACATGGCTGTCACCACTTGTCTTACGCTGTTGTTAATTTGTTTAACAATTCTGCTTAGCCATTTATTCACACAGTATTCCTTAGCAGCAAGGAGAAAAGTATCAGGGCAACCAAGCCATGGCTTGGAGCCACGACGTGTATAAATGGAAGGGTTAGTTTTACCCTACTGTTCTTTTCTTCCCCATCATTCTTTCTCCTCTCTTGAAACTCAGGCTCTCAATAGTGAATATCATGTGGTATATTTACATAATGGGATAATATGCAATGATGAAAAATGTGTAAACTAGAGTAACATGCATCAAAATGGATATATCTTTAAAAGTATGGAGTAAAACAAAAACTAAATTACCTATGTACAATATGATGCCATTCATACAAAATTTTAAAATATGCAACATGATTCTGTATGTTGTCTAGGGATAGTTATATATATGTAAATCTCTAAAAATATGCTTCAGATTCATATCCTCCCAATTCAGAATCAGAGTTTCCTTTGGCTGGGGAGTTGGAGAGAGATGCACTTGGAAGGAGTACACAACTATGCTTGTAATGTTTAATTTTCTAAACTAGGCCATGACCCAAATGTATTTGGTACATTGTTATTCAGATATTTTTACATATTCAAAAATACTTTACAATAAATGAATAAAAATTAATAAAATAAGATCATTGTTGGTTTATATTGTCTAAATCGTTAAACTTCCAAAGGTTTAATATTCATTCATTTTCACCAGCTGCCAAATTCAAGATTTTGGCAAAAAAATGAGATTGGTATGGAAGTGGGTGTTCTCTTTGTTCTCTGATTTTACAACCTTTTAATGTCAATGAATTATTATTAGAAGGCAGTTTGACCCTCTGAGACAAATACATGGTATTATGTACACCTAATTAATGATATAGGACACAGGATTTTAGATAAATGCTGGTGTAACCCCTTTTCTCATAGAATTCTGCAATTCCTGTATTCATTTATGAAATATTTATTGAGGCTGCTATGTCTATTGCTGTGGAGTAGGTATCAGGACAGGTGCAGGTAGAAAAAAATGTCACTTTACAAAATGTGAAATACAAAATGAGAAGTAGAGAAAAAACCATGATGAATTCTAGCCAGCTTGGAAAAAGGAAATGCAGCAAAGTACAATGGACAGAAACCTGTCAGGAGCATCTGTACAAGAATGGATAAATGGGGTGTGCTGAGTCATTTCACTTTGTCTGAGTCTGGTATGGGGTGCTGCAAACTGGACATGGGTCAGGGCCTTCTGGAGCTGAGATCAAACCTCTCAGACCTCAGCCCCGGGCTTGCATTCCTTTCTGGATTATCAAGATCCTGTAGCTCAGATCCTGTGAGAAGAGCCCTTTGTCTAATGAGAACCTATGAGAGCCATTCTGGGGACCATGCTGGCCTGGTCTAGAGCTGTGGGCAATGCTGACATCCAGCACACTTGAGGATGCAAGGAGCACCCTACGAGAATGGAGATGCAAAGGCAGAGGAAGAGAAATGATGCAATTTCTTTTTCAGCTAGGGAGAAGGATAGCAGAAATGAACGAGATCTGTGAGGAAATTTATATTAGGGGATAAACAAATGAGTTCTGTGCCCGCCTCTTTAAGTCTCTTCAATGCCATGTTCATTTCTCTTTTTTGATTACCAGGTAGTGCTGTCCTTGGTCTCTTGGGGCATACTTCTTTCCCGATCTGGCACAAACGACCCCTCAGGGCTTAAAGACTTGCGAATGATGAATGATCAAGGTATGCATTTCTTAATCAAGCTGCTGTATTTGCCCATCTAAAGAACTGTTTAAAAAACACATCTAGCAGATCTCTGCCTCCAATGCTCACATATTATTTAACTCCAACTTTTACTTTTGAAAAATCTAACTAAAATCTTATTCAGGCTATGACCAAAGGAGAGGGCAGGCTAAAAAATATCCTATGCAGGTGAAGGGCATTTTTTTTTTTTTTTTAAATTTTCAATTCAGTTGCTGATTTTGTTAGCTGCTGTTCTGACCTTCCAGCTAACTTCAGGATTGTTTTGGTTAAGATTGAAAATGTAAATTTGCATGGCAAGAGTGCTTTTCCAAAGGATGCTGTGTAGATAGCTCTTCAAATTGTTGGATGATAATGACTATTGTCCCTTACCTTTCAAAGCTGAAGGAAGGTCTGCAGCCTGTTTACCTGCCCAGCTTATCTAGTGAGAACCTACCACGTGTCCAGCCATGGGCTGGGTCCTTTCTACCCAATTAAACCCCTCTGCCAGAATAGCAAAGATCAAGTTTCAAAAATGTTATTCTCACATATTCACAGATATTAGGGAGCAACCCAACAAAAAACAAACCAATATTGGTAATGCTATTCTAGAACATTCAACTTGTTTTACTCTTGCTGACATTTTCCTTTGGGAAAAGTAGTTTGATAGTGAAGATAGTGAAATGATGGGACTTTACAAGGAGATCAGATCCACAGATTAAAAAAAAAAAAAAAAAAAGAGCCAAATGTGCAGGCCCATGTCTGTAGTCTCAGCTACTCAGGAAACGATAGTGGGAGGATTGCTTGAGCCCAGGAGTTTAAATCAGCGTGGGCAATGCAAAAAGCCTTACCTAGTAAATCTCCAAGCCAGTCCCTCTAGAAGTATTCTGGGTGCAACTGTTGTCCTCTATGGGACTTCTCTCTCATGCATTACACTGTCAGATTGATCCCCATCTCTGAAAGCCACCGTTGGGTCCCTGCTTCAGTCTGAACTCCTGGGAAATATGGCATAGCCATTCCTCTTCAACTAAAGATTGGAAGCACTCACTTAACGGTAGGTTTATAGAATGAGAGGAAGTAGGTATTTGACCATTACTTGCCATTCTTCCCACTTGGAACATTTGGGCCTTTGTTGAGTTGTTCGTAGTGATAAGATGAAGTAATAAGCCAGATTTCTACCTTACTCTTTGTTGTGCATAAGATGCTTTACTGAGTACTTCAAATTCACTAATATATGCACTGAACTAGTCATCCAATGTACTGAGACCAAGACCAGAGTGATCTGCTCAATCGAAAACCATTCATATCTTTGAAAAATAAAATTTACTGCTTTTATACAATTTATAATAGTTCCCCCTTTTTTGGGTACTTGATATGTGTCAAGCCCTGACATGGTGTTTTTTTTCATACATTATTGTTAACCACGACAACAATACAGAGAGGTTGGTATTAACGTACCTATTTCATAGATGAAGAAACTGGGGCTGAGAAATATTATGTGACTTGCTCAGACTTGTATAGACACCCAGTAGCAGCATTAGGGTAAAAACCCATTTCTTATCATATCTTGGAATCTGTTCTCTTTCCATTGAACCAAACTTCTTTCCTGTTCAAACCATCAGTGTGGTTAGTCTGGACCTGGTTAGATCCCTGCAGCTGCTGAATCCACTTGCCTCATTTGGAGCAACCAGAACAGAAATGTGTTTCATCGGCTTGAGCAAGAAAAATTCATTACAATAGATGTGCTTGTAAAGTTGCCCTCCTTTAAAAGGGATTTGCCTTTTCTATACAGCGTAGGACATTAGAAGGGTTTTGCCAAAATAATATACTTTCCAGTATGAATCCTTTTCAGGGAACTTTTGGTTGTTTCTCTCATCATTACATGGGGTATCAAGCTGAAAGCTTTGCCATCCTGGCTACTGAATCCTCAGTCACAGTAAAGTTTTAATTTTAGTTTTTACTAGCATTGAAATTGTAGCAATAAGACACATAAACAGGACATCTAATCCATGAAGTCCTTTGGTACAAGGGAGATTTTCTATCTGCCACTTGGAAAACTTGTATGAAATAAACCCCAATTTGGGGTGTTTTTGGAGGGCAAAGGGTGATGTACCCTATCTGATTGGACTTAGTGATACATTTTAACCTGTGATTTATGCAACCTGACATTGACATTCATTTAGCTCAGATTACAAGTAAAGTAATTCACTCCCTAATGAAGTGTACCCTGCATGACATATTGACCATGGGAGCTGACAATCATTGCTTTAAAACAGGCATAGGTTACACTTTCTTTTGTCATTGAAAGTAGATTATCAGTTAATAAACTTAAAACAGGGCCTGCTGACCTGCCATTCTTCCAGAAGTATTTTATTAGAGCATCAGAAAAGCACATACCAAAATTTACATTGTAATGGAAAAAAGAGTGAAAAACTGCATGAATTCACTGTTGTTCAGAGGAATAGCTTTTCCATGCATTTATACAAGTTCCTTCCAACTTTTTATTTTGGAAATCTTCAAACCTATAGAAAAGCAGAAAACATAGTACCGTGAACACCTGTGTACTCTTCACTTGGATTAATCAGTTAATATTTTGTCACATGTGTGTACTCTCTTTTTCATGTGTACACACACACACACACACACACACACACACACAATTTTAAAGTAAATTACAGACATTATGACAATTCACTCCTAAATACTTTAGCATGAATCATCTAAGAATCAGGACATTCTTCTCTATTACCAAAATATCATTATCATACACCTAAGAAAATTAACAATTCAATAATAGAATCTAATATAAAGTCTGTATTCCAGTGTCTTCGATAGTTTCCAAATGTATTTTAAACTTATCTTTTAAAAATCAGAATGCAGTAAAAAATTTCACCTTGCATTCGGTTGTTATGCATTTATACATAATTTTGTGGGGAATAAAAGTGAAAGCACAGGAGCTTTGAGCCACAGTGACTGAAAGCACAGTGATAAAGTGTTGGTTATGTCTTATGCCGAAGTATTTTTCAAGGATCTCTCTTACAATGTATGTATCCCATGATAATGGTCATTTTTTTTTCCAAAATATTTCGATCAATTTCCCATTTGACTATATTTAAATGGTGGGCACATGGAATATGCTACTACGTATTCATATTTTTAGAAACCTCAGTCCCATTGAATAGTTGAGTGTTTTATTCTCTTTCCATATAAACTGTAGGATTAGAATTCCAAATCTAGAGGATTTGTTCCAACCCCACTCAAAAAGAGAAAAAAAAAAAAAAAAAAAAAAAAAACAAGAACTTTCCTGAGTAAAATGTTTTTCAGCATTATGTTGCAAATGAATTATAAGTTTCAAATAATTGAATTTTCTTCTAATTTAGACTTTTCCTTATACTCCTGAAAGCAAAATGTGTTGTAATTAAAAATGGAAAGAAAAATGAACATTCACTAGGGAAAATATAATGGTTTTATTACTGCCATGGACATTTGGAGATCAAGTTTAAGAAAATGGTTGAATTCAATGTTGCAAGTGCACTTCTCATCTATAATTACACATGTCTAAGGTCTTGTAAAGTGACTGTATAATTGCTTTAGAGTTGCATTTAAAGGAAATATTGAAAAACTGCATTTCATGAATTACAGTTTGCATGGATCTTATGTACTTTATTTTATGTCCTTGTACTTTCATTAGCAGTGCAAAAGCTATTGCAGAAAATAGAAGAGGGGAACTATGACCTTTTATTTTCACTTTGCAGAAGATAGTAACTTTGTTTTTAAAGAAGCAAAACAATATTATCCTCTTCCATAATAAATCATAAAAAGGCTTATGAACAATGCTATATATTTTGAAACAAAAACAAAAATATCTTGTCCATTGGTGATTGCTATTGAATTTTAAAATTAGCTAGAAGTTTTTTCTCCGTCTTTATATGTGTATATATACACACATATATATATCTATATACACACACATACACACACACACACACACACACACATATATATATAGAGAGAGATAGAGACAGAGTATCGCTCTGTTGCCCAGGCTGGAGTGCAGTGGCACAATCTCGGCTCACTGCAAGCTCCGCCTCCCGGATTCATGCCATTCTCCTGCCGCAGCCTCCTGAGTAGCTGGGAATACAGGCACCCACCACCATGTCCAGCTAATTTCTTTTTGTATTTTTAGTAGAGAGGGGGTTTCACCGTGTTAGCCAGATGGTCTCGATCTCCTGACTTTGTCATCTGCCTGTTTTGGCCTCCCTATATTTATATTTTTTTAGAGACTGCCTCACTCTGTCAACCAGTCTGGAGTGACATGATAATAGTTCACTGCAGCCTTGATCTCCTGGGCTTAAGTAATCCTCCTACCTCAGCTTCTATAGTAGCTGGGACTACAGGTGTACCACATTACACTGGCCAGGATCACTTAATATTATAATAGAAAGTAGATAGGTGTTGTTGTAAGGACTGCCTACCTGTTCTGGTCCACAGGGCCTTCCACATACACACACACGTCCTGATAGCTACACACACTTTCTATAAAGTTTAGGGTTATTCTGGCCTCTCATAAGAAAATTCTGGGCTTAAAACATAGCTTCAAAGTGCTGCACTGCTCCCCTCAATAAGAGATGGTCAAACTAAACACATGTCCATGTCAGCCTGGCTAAACTGGGTTGCAACTCTAGAATATCAATTTAGTATATGTAGAGATCCTTAATTGTTACACACACACACAAAACAAAAACAAAAACAAAAACAAAAACAACCAAAAAAAAACCCTAGAGTTGTCTACACAATTGTCTATAATAAATCCAAGGTCTTCTTGGAGAAACATTTTGACTCATACTCCCAGATGGTGCTTCACTTGGTGAGGGAATTAGGACCTTTCTTTATTATTTTTGGTTTTGAGTACCTTCTTGGAGGCAAGCTATAGAAAGAAAAGTGCACAAATGATAAGCTTAGTGAGTTTTCACCAATTGAATGTCCCTGCATAACCCGCCTCCAGATTAAAAAAAAAAAAAAATCGGAACATTTCCAGCACCTTGGTGACCTCCCTCATGTCCCTTCAATTCAGGAACCCAACAGGAACTTTAGTACCTTACTGATTTTAATCTCAGCAAATGAGCTTGCTCTAATTTTTGCCCAGTCCCATTAATGAACCCTTCTTCATTTTTAGTAACAATAGAAATGCAGAAGGCACGACTTCTTCATTTCTCGAAGCTGTCTTTAAGGGGTTAGTAAACATGATGGGAAAACTCTTGAGTGATGCAAATGTGGCTTTTCACCTTCATGCCTGCAGAGTGACTGCTACTTCATACTCTGGAGGCATGTACCAAAAGGGTTGTAACAGGGGCAGAAGGGATTGTCCTGGGGCATGTACACAGTTGTATTGATATAAGTACCTTAGTTACAGCAGATAAAAAGCTAAAATTTTCTTAGTCAAATAAGCAGAGTATTTAAATGCATTAAATGCTGGGGAAATCTATAGCTAGCAGGAAATCCTGGATAATTAACTCTTCAAATGTCAAAAGGTAATGCAGACTTCTTTCTGTATCTACGAATCTTACTCTCCACATCGAGTATTACTTCTCCAACCAGAAGAATCGCCTTGTGAAATAATTTGGGTTCTCTTTCTTGCTATTAACAGGACAACAAGGAATGGGATGGGGGAGGCAGAGGGGAAGGGGCGGTCAGTTAGACCTGGCCCTTCATGCTATTGGGTGGGCATAAAAGGAAATGGACTAGAACTGTCCATATCTTTTCAAGGAGTTGTCAACTCAAACTTAAGAAAATAATTCTAGAGATGTTAATATTTTACCCTAAGCCTTTTGATTGTGCACGAAATGGAAGTGGGTGAGGTTTAGCATGTCACTGAAATTTGCCATTGATGCATATCCACCATTCTGAGAACTGTATCCTGCCTCTATGATTTAGCATGACAACTGGATTATATTTATACAATTAATTAATGTTTGCTTGACCACTTTTATCCAATTTCTTTCCATAGCACATAAAAGAGAACCTGACATAAATTTCTCTTTCAAAACAATTGACTTAGCAACTGCTGACCTTCTGTTCTGTCATTCTAAGGATTGATTGGATATTGTTGAATTGTTTCATTCTACAGTAATTAAACATAAAATTAATTATGCTAGTAACCCATTATTTTTCTGAACCAAGGACTAAGTCATTTGTTTTTGCTTGATTACTCAGAGAATCTGCCATTAGGTGAACAGGGAAAAGGAAATTGTACTGTTGCAAACAGAAACTAAATATTTTAAGGCACATTTTAATGGCTAAAATATAATCTGAAAGCTTTTCATTTCTATATGCACAGCATATTGAATTTGTTTAATGTAATTTAGGCCATAAATCTTTTACCGTATGATATGGTCATTTAAATATTTTCTCAGGTGGCTAATCATTTAGAAAACATGTCAAAGAAGAATATATGTTAAGAAAGAGAGACGGGTGAATAAAACTGGAAGCATCCGTAAAACCATCATGAATCTCTAATTCCTGATTTGGTTTGCTGCTCACCCGAAATGAAATTTACTTCACAAGTCATTTTCTTTGTTAGTTTTGTATAGAAAATGCTTAAAATTATCCTGATATTGTGAGCATTAAATCTGGTATTGAGAGGCATACAAGTATGGCAGGATTAAATTATCAAAATGTATGTGCTGATAGAGACCAAAATAGGTTTTTGCAGTTTTCATTAGTGCAGGTCATACTAATTTAATTAACATGATTGAAGACAATATCACTAGATGAGGCAGCATATACCTAGCCCTGGCCTATTACTCACCCATAGGCTATAAAATGATACACCTGACACATGGGTATGCAATCTCACATATTTCACATTTGGACCCTGCCTTTTACTGCAAGGTTCCTTTGGCTTTGGAATATGTGGTGAACTTCATCAGATGAAATTCCTGATGCTTTTCACAATTCACGATCCTGATCAGTATTTTAAATATTGAGCAAATCTTTGGCTTTTACTTTATGCAATTTGGACTGTCATATTTATTATCTAGCCTGCTGAGCACCCCGTTTCTTTATGTGACAATTGTGCTTCCTTCTAAGTTTAGACTCCTCTCCTCCTAACCTGCCTGTGGTTCTGTGAATCATAATAGCCCACTTTCCTGGCCACAAGAGTGAGTGCGAGGACTAAGGGAGTCAATTAATGGCTCTTTTCAGGATTTGTCTGGTTGGAAATAATAGAGAAGACAACTTACCTACCCAACATCCATTCTTTCCTTTTCCCCTGTGAAGAAAATCCCATTAAAAAAAATAGTGGTAGTGTTTCCCATTGAAAATATCCATCTCCTCACATTCTCCTGGAGTCAAATGTGATCATGTTCCCATTTCTGGCCAATGTGATTCAAATGGAAGTCTGCAGTGTACGGCTTCTGGCACGATATTGGTGTCCTGATGAAAGACTCAGCTGACAAGTGACTTTTGCCCTTACTCCTCTTCCATTTTCTGCCTGAAACTTACACACCATGGACTAGTCTTAAGCCTGCTAAGGACAATGGAGTAGGAATCAACAGGACCCTGGATCATTGATGACTGGCTCAAGTAGCTGTGCCAGCCTTCATCTACTCCATTTCAGAATTCTTGTTATGAGAAAAGTAAAACTTCTGTTTAGTTATGCTCATGTGAGTGGGTTGCTGTCATATTAAGCAGGACATTGCCCTAGTTGTTATAATTCTTTTCCTATATTAAGGTGGATTTGTAGAGAAGGCCAGCGTGAGAAAATGAGTCAACTTACAAAGAAAGAGTCAAGAGACCAATAGCAAGACCTGGTCTTGTGCCCTGAATTTTTACGCAGCCCGGGGTGATGTTATGTGAGCCCATGCAACCCTGCTCTGCTGAACTTTCCTAAAGTTGGTTTCTATCACAAATACAAGAATTCTTGGAAATATGAGAATAAAAACACACTCTCCATGCAACAGATATTCAAAATCTTGAATTAGTTTTTCTTAGCACTAATTCCCTATTTTCTGGGATGGGAAGGAGGAGCCCTGAGTTCTTAAGTTAACAGTACAGGTTTAGGGGCTTTGGAACATCACCCAGCATTTTTGAACCTCAGTCTTCTCATCTACAAAACAATATGAACAGATTAGAAGTTCTCTAGGGTAGCTTCAGTTCTAAATGACCATGACTCCATGCACATTTTCCACAAATGTGGGCTGGAAGGGAGGATGTAAAATACAGAATTCAATTATGAAAGAAATGTACTCAGAGATTTACCATAAACACCTGCTCCTACAGAGTAATAAAAAAGAATAAAGTTACAGCCCAAGTAGAGATTTTTCTGTGGATGAGGTTGCACATGCTCTGGTTATCAGTCTCTAAAGGTGGTGTGTACAGAGTCAGGGAAAGAAACAGACTTTTCCTCAGGATTAAATTACTTCTAAGCACTGATGTTTAGATTTGAAGAAGACTTTCATCCTCAAATATGAAAACTATCATACTAATAACAATAATTACAGAGAACTACATACTATGAACTATGCTATTTTGCATGCATTATCACATTTCATCCTCAGTGATGCTTTGAGATAGAGAATCATATTATTTCCATTTTATAACTATTTGCTATTTTGTTAGTTACAATCAGAATAATTCCAAATTTGTAAATAGTTAAGGCTTATTTTTTGCTGTTTTCAACAAAGCAGAGAAATCCGAATATCAGTGTTGATTCCAAAGATATTTCTCCATTTTCTCACTACATATTAAAGGAAATAATGGGCTCCAAAGGAAATGTTGATTGGGAATTAATTGTGTAACTGCCTGCAAGACAATTTTGCCTATTAATATACCAGTGCAAGAGAAGAATTTCCTATTGTATAGATCAGTGAAAATCCAGAGGCACTCAGTGAAGTAAAGTTGCATTGACCTTGGAGAAGATCTGAGATAGACAAAATCTACATATTTAAATACAAAATTGTCTTTGTAACAAATGTTGATTAGACTTAAGAGACTTGGTTTTAAAAAGAGAAAAAATCCTAACATTTGTTGAGCTCCTTCTGCGGAGCAGGCATTGGGCTACATCCTCTTCACACTGCATCTCATTTAGTCACCAAGGAAGCCCAGCGCAGTAGATATAATTGATTCCATTTTACAGAAGAAGAACAGAGGGACTGAGTAACTTGCTAAAAGTCACACAGGTGGGAACGAGTGAAAGGGGCTGTGAGCCCAGCTCTTTCAGCTGCCAGAGTCTGAGCTCTTGCAGCAGATGGGAGTGTGAGTGTCAGTTTTTCAAATTCCATGATGGGAACCCTGGAAAAAGTCAGATGTCTAGTGAATGAAGGGGAAGAATGAGCTGTAGATTGTGACTGGTCTTGTATTCTGAGCAGGCAAAGAGCTGAGATTAAAGAGTTTAACCTGAAGAAAATTTGTCGTGTTGGCTACTAACCAAATCTGTTTTCATTCTCCTGGAAGCTCTGGACCCATGTTGAAAGCAGACTTCTGTAAGTTTTCCTGAGTTGATGTCTGGGCTTTTTCCTCAAAGGAGATAGATGTGAAGCTCTTAATCTGGTGCCTTCTAGCATGGGGAGCAGAAAGTCAGGAGCCAAGATGCCCTGACTGATCTGTTCTGCTGTCTTGAGGAAAGAGTATACGTTAAACTATTTCCATCTGATGTAAATCTGAAACACTCTCCGGTGCGGGAAAACAGAGGAAAAGTTTCTTATCACTCCGATTGAGGAACAAAGGAAGGTAAAATAATTATCTTAGTCCACCAAAAGGTAGAGAAATGGGTCTGGGCCCACCTGAAAGTATAGTGTGCTTTGTGCTCTCTCTCTTCTTCCCTTCTGTTCAAGTAAGACCTGGAAACTCTTAAAAACCTCCAGGGAGGTAGGTAACACTTTCTCTTAGTAACCCTCTAAGCCCATCATAGTGCTTAATAACCCTTATGTAAGGACTTTTCCCCTCTAGAGCAAACTTAAATCATTTGGCTTGCAGGTTAATTCTATTTTCCCTCTTCTCTCTAGTGAGGAGAAAGAACAGCTGTTTACCATCTTCCCAGAGTTAGATTGAACACACCGGAACAGAGAGGTATCAAATCACCCTCAGACTTTCATCATTCAGGCAAAATGGCATTGACATGTCAGTAGTTCTCAAAGTGGTTCTCTGAACAGCAGGATCAGTTTCCCCTGGGAACTTGTTAGATATGCAAATTCTCAGGCCCCACACCAGGCCTGCTGAATCAGAAATTCAGTAGGTGGCCCCAGAAGTTGGTGTTTTAACAAGTCTTCCAGGTAATTTTCATGCTATCTGAAGTCTGGGAACTCAATAGTTATAAATGATATCACATATAGATATTTTGATCAGATATGGGTGACTATTACTAATAATTATTTGAATAATTCATAATGTTTTTCTACATTTGTGTGTATGTCTGTATATAAGAATGTATATCATTATGTATTGATTTAAGTGAGATTTCTAGTTTGGAATCAGTTATTCTTGTAAGATATGGTGAAACTAGTGAGCATGAGAATTGAACCTTTGGCTCTGGCCTCATGATTATACAACTAACGAAAGTCTAAGAATTTCAGTTGTGTTATGATTTGTGTTAAAGAGTTATGGCCTGCAGAAAGTTTTGAGTTTCTTCCAAACATTTTAAATATTGTTGCTGTGCAATGGTAGTCCGTGCACAGTTGGTAACATCCCCATTTCAAATCTTCCTCTTTACAGAAACTCTCATGATACCATGATCAACGAGATGCTAAGCTGCCATGACCCAGGGGCCCTCTATATCTTTTCTACTAACTCTTGATAAAGTTGACCTATATTGAAGGACCTTCTCCTTGTTTTTCACTCAAGCTTAGCTTTGGGAATCTTGCCTATACTAAAGTGAGATTAATGTTTTGAAACATTACTCAGACTCCTTAATTTGTCTTGATTATTCTCAGATTGTGTTGCATAGTCAACATAACTCCTGTTCTTCCCCTACAAGCTTTAATGAGGTATAATTGACTGATAAAATTGTATGAATTTAAGATGTTCAATGTGACGATTTGATATACTTATATATCCCTATTTTTTGAAGAAGCTGAGAAAACACATCCAGGCTGCAAGACTAGGACAAAAGATTTTCCACCATTTTTATATGGGTGTACATAAGCCAGCAGGAAATCTTTGTCAACCATACCCTTTTAGGCATAGATCATATCTGTGTTGTTCACTGCTGCGTAACTGTAACTAACCTTGGGCTTAGCACAGGTATGTAGTCAATGAAAACTCGCTGAAAGAATGTATGAAGGAAACCATTTTTATGACTATTTCAATGGGGCAACTAGAAATTCTGCTTTAAATGACACCTGGAAGGATATATGAGAAATCTTGTAGAAAAACTTTATAGAACCTTTTAGAACACACTCACCGAGAAGCCGAATTTTTTTTTTTTTAATGTTTAAAATGAGCATGTTCATTAGTTAAAAAAAAAAAAAAATATATATATATATAAAACTTAAAATATTTGTTTGGGGATCTCAACTCAGGTCATTAAGATGTTCCAAAACATGGTATTTATCTGTTCAAATCCAATTTTTAGTAATAAATATTTGCCGAGGTAGATGTACCCTAAATATCCAACAGTTTATTTAGCAAAATAACTTGTCTAGAATAATTGAGAGTTCTCAAAAAACTACTGGTTATGAATAAGATTGGCTATTAAGACATGAAACACATCATATTTTTTTCCAAATGTTTTGAACCCTTAACGATATACTTTTCATGTTTTTCACTTATTTGCAATATTTTTGTCATGCATATTCTTCAAACAAAACCTTCTCTTATCATGTTATCTCTTTTCTTCCCCTGCTGTCAGTTTAAGATGTAAAGTGCTTTTTCTTTCAACAAAGTTTGGGGGAAAAGATCTGATTTTTAAACTAACTTGGAATGGTATAATTTTTTAAAAAATCCAACATTGATATATTAATAGCATGTACTCAATGTCAGACAGTGTTGTATTTCACAAATGTTAACTTATTTATTATTCACAGGAATTAGGTACAAACACTATCCTCATTTTGCAGGAAAATTTGGGCACAGAAAGGTTAGGTGATTTTCCCAAGGTCGCACAGTCAGGAAAAAGAAGAACTGGGACTCAAACATAGATAGTTTGACTGCAGTCCAGATACTTCCTATTGAACCATGAAGCCTTTCTGGGATTATGGCTCTATTTAGGTCATCCTAGGGTATTCTCTCCAATCTTGGGTTTGGGGTGGAGAGGTTCATGTTGAGGATTTATGGATTAGGAGCTGTAGCAGCTGCCCAGATTTTCCATTTTTCTGATATTAAAGTGGTGAGTTTAAAAAGCCGACATTTGTAAAAGATAATCATTTCTGAATTGGGAGGGGGCGGTTTCCACTATTTAAATGGGACTTTCACAAGCAGAAATAAATTTGCTGAGAAAAATGTGATGTTTTATCTGAATTCCAATTACTTTATTTTTTAAAATAGAAGTTAAAAGTCTCAGAGACAGTTGTCAATAAAGGCTTTGGCTGGAACTAGTATGTTTGCATGCACCTCCCTCTCCTTTGGCTCTTTTCCTTCACCCAACCCTGTGGAAAGTAAAAATGCCAAGAAGAGAAATGGGGAAAGTGATGCTATTAAATATAGCACAGGTGCTATTTTCATAGGTGGTGGGAAGTTTTAGCTTTTCTATCTTTTACATTCTCTATGGAGCTTTATCACCATTTCTCAGAGATACACATACTGCAAGAGAGTCCAGGATGACTGGGGAATTGGGTTTTATTCACTTCACTTGTTTCAGGTAGGGGGGAAATTGTGAAAGAGTAGGAAAACAGCAAGAGCCTACTAGATCAGTATCTGTCTTTAAAGTGGCATTCAATTCAATAAAATTTTTAGAGTGCAGGAGTAGAGTTTTCTGATTTTACTTATTTATTATGGCAAATCTTATTCAATTTTATTATAGAAAAATCAAAAAAAGATAACTGCCATGAGTTTCAGCTTTCTTAAATCAGAACTTAATTTGGGAACTGCCCCCAAAAAATCCCCTCAAGAAAAATCTACCAATACTATTTTCAACTAAAATGGTAAGGAAAGATATTATAAAGTATTAAAATCATAAGGAATACCTTTTTATTCTGAGAGAAAGTAAGGTTTTATATAATTCAACTTGCAGAGTTCAACATTTTGCAAATCAAGGCAGCAACATGTTGGAGACTTTCCACTCTAGTCAATGGATAAACTCTTGACCCTTAATGTGTAATGAACATACGCAAATCATGGAAAATATTTTCCAACCGCTGATTCTTTTGCTCATGTTACGAAAGATTGTTTCATAGTTTCAATCATTGAAGTTAGTTTTGCTTCCTTCTCTTACCTTAGTAAAAATATTCTGAATTTGTATTCAAAATCTCCATATCCTTTTGGCTTCCAACTGAGAGTTGACAAACATTACAAAGAATCAGTTAAAACCTGTCCGTTAAAACTTGTGACACTTAGACTATTTGTATACACATGACCTTCAAGGTTATAAGAAGGTAGTCCATTAATCCCTCTGTCTGGTCTTTATGTTTTCCCTTTACTCTTAAAATGAATGAAGTTGATAAGGAATAAATATCACTAGAACCGCATGATTTTGGACCAAGTTACCTGAATTTCCTGTTTGATAATATTCTGTTGAAGAACCATTTACTGGAAGAGCCAAATGCACATGTTCATGGTGGTGGTGAGGAGGAGGTGGTCAGGGATGGGGGAAGGAAGATGGGGGTGGGTGGGGTGGAGAGTATTACAAAAAGAGACCACAGTGTTCTACCCTGCGCTGCTGGTGTTTTCAGATTAAGATGGGGGATTAAGGAATTTTACTCAGCAATTTGAGATGCTTTGTTAGGGACTGAGGAGATTTGAGCTGCTTTGTTCTCAAACCACATGTTAGTGAAAAAGCAAACAGGCACTTAATCCTGACAGACAGCAGAACTTGACATCAATTTGCCCCTTGGGAGGTGACCAAGAGTTCTCTATGAAGGGCTAAAATGGCCAGCCCTTGTTTTCCTGGAGCCTAATGCCAACATTCCATCCTAACCTGTATTCCTCAGCAGTGGGGCTATAACTTATTTCGTTTGACTAACCAAGAGTTTCTAGATACTATGGACTTTTACATTATTTTAAAAAACAAAACAAAAAACCTTTTAAATGCAAATAACCTACAAGGTGGCAAATATTCAAAGAGTTTTCAAACACGGTTAATAGTTTGGTCACTCAGTCTTGAAGTGAAATATAGAAAGGTTGAGATTTTTTTTTTCCTTTTGAAAATAATGAATGGTTTCCTCTAACAATAAAATCACAGGGCAACATATCAATTTTGGAACCCATGGTTATAAAATAAACATCAATTCTTATGTAGATGTTTGAGGGAGATTCTCCTGAATAACCAGTTATATTTTAAGGTCATGTCCTTGAAAGTCACTGAAGTAGGACGAAAGCAAACAAAATGAATAGGAAAGAAATTAATGGCTTCTTAAATTGAATCATATACATTATAAAACTTAAGTATACAGTTATATCGTCTGGCACACAATCTGAAATTGTGGGATAAAGGCTCACTTTTCCATCTTGAGTTTGTGCCACCCTAATCCGTTGACCAAAAGTGCACTTTAAGTGGCCTATTGATTTACTCAACGTTGGCATGCATAGGGAAGCCATTTTTAAAATCAGAATGGAAGCAGCAAATTTATAAAACACATTTTAAAGCAAATCTTTACATTATAAAGAGTTTCTAGTTGAATATTCAGCTTGAATCAATAGCTACTGTACTCTGGTAGGATGTAAAAATCTGCTACATCTTAATAATTGAAAAGCACATTTTGTCACCATTGCAAAGTTGCTACATATTGCACTATTTAAACACAGAACTTTTGAGTCAAACCAAGCCTCTGCTCCTGCTCAAACTTATCTCTTCCCTATAAACTCAGGAAAACTTATCTTTTCATATCGACACCATACGTGATTTTCTCCATTCTGCTATAAACTCAACATCTTTTTCTTAAATAACCATAGAGTTGTTCAAATAATCTTTTCTTTCAGCATTGGTGCAGCCCTCTTTATGTTCAAATGACACTAAACTCATTTTTAAATGAGCATGAACACATGATGATAGAATATCTTTATAAGAAAGTGAATGTCAGCTGGGCCTGGCAGCTCACACCTATATAATCCCAGCAGTTTGGGAGGATGAGGCAGGAGAATCACTTGAGTCCAGGAGTTTGAGACCAGCGTGGACAACATGGTAAAACCTCATCTGTACAAAAAACACAAAAATTAGCTGGGTGTGGTGGCATGCACCTGTAGTCCCAGCTACTCAGGAGGCTGAGGCAGGAGGATCACCTGAGCCTGGGAGGGTGAGGGTGCAGTGAGCAAAGATGACCCAACTGTATCCCAGTCTGAGCAACAAAGTGAGAAATTGTCTTAAAAAAATTGATGTCACTTTATATTTCCAAAGAAAAATGGTTGTTTTTGATGTTGAAGCTCTAATTTGAGGAAAAAATACCTGTGCACAGGGCAATGGGAATGAGCCTAAAAAAGTGTTTGTATGCTTAGTTGCCAATTTGGGAGATAAGAGACAATTTCCAATATTTTGTATATCCTTAATTATTTATTATAAAAACCAGTGGGGACAGAAATCTGAAATTTAAAATATTATAAAGAGTCACTTTCATTAATTTTATTTAAAATACTATATGCTTGGCTTTAGATGACTTTTGAGTTGTATTGTTTCTCTCTCCTTTATGAAGGTTTACCAGGCATATTAAAAGGATCAAATACAAGGTGAACTAAAATCAGAAACACAATATTCATTTATTTAACTCTGGTACAGTAGAGCAAATTCAGGGTGACTCAAGGGACACAATGTCTTGTAAAACATATGTACTTAATATAAGGGTCATAAAACTTATTAAATTAAAAGCTAGGTTAAAAATAGGAAGAAAATTTATGCTGCTGTCTAAAATAGCAATAATTTCCCTTTGGCCTTTCCCTTTCCAAGTAATATGGGTTCTGGTCAGGAGGAAAAAAAAAAGGCAACTTATAAAATCTTCATTTTGGAGGACCAAATGCAAATCTCTTTTAACTACACCATGCATTTTAACAGGCAAGTGATATGGCTGAGAATAGAGTAGTAAGAAGATAAAATGCTAAGCCTTAAAAAGTGTACTTGTGATGAGGATTCAAGGATATAGGTGGCATTATTCCTGAGTACAAACAATAAACTCCATTCATGTTAGCTGGTAGCCAGGAAGAATAGCTTTAGGGGTATGGGGACAGTAGAAAAAATGTTAAAAAATAGTTGATTTGGCTTTGTGGCAGCAGGACAGTGAGTAGGGAGCACAAAGTGTGCACTGCTGTTCAGTCAGGGCGCAGCAGTGCTTCCCTGGACAAAACTTTCTACCCTTGTCCAAGTAAAATTTGGGCTGTAACAAAATCTATGTAAACTAGAAAATTTGAAGTGAAGATTGACCTCTTATTTTGTCTCACTCTGCTGCCTGTGGTCCACATCGGTGTAGTAAAGGACGCATTACCCTTACAAACAACTTCAGGGTTTGAGAGTGAGGGTGGCCTCAACTTTGTAAGCCCTTGCATTATTTTTTAATCCATGCAGCTAAAATATATTGAGTTTGCTTGAATGTTTATTCTGAACATGATAGCCATTTTCCTTGCTGGGGTTCCTAGGTATAACACCTTAGTAATTTGAAACCAAAATAAATATCAATTTCCTTCTACTGTAGTCACATGGGGGATTGCTTGGAATTTTATCTTCACACGAAAGTCTTAATGCTGTTGAGAAAGAGCTGTGCTGGTCATTTATCTGTTTGCTCTCAGACTCACTCCCATCCTTTCCTTGCTCTTTTGTCTTCCAGGGGGCTTAACCCTGCAAAGTACATTGCCATCTGGCTTCCACAAAGGTTCTGCAAAGGGACATGCTGGTTAGGGAGGAGGAGAGAGGCTAGGATAGCCATTCTCCCACTCTCTCACCTGCATTGAAAGTGCTTCTGCAATGGCTACCTCTCCCCTGAGGTCTCAGACCTGCCTTCTTCTCTTTGTCCTTCTAGTCAAGGGGTGGCAGTGGCTTTCTGTCTTGGCCAAACTCTTGGTGATCTCATCATCCCCATTTGGACTTTCAGTTCTTCCAACACTTTTGTAACTAGCTCCCTAGATTAAATCTCCAGGTTGAACTACTTGGTAGGGATTCTGTTTTTCCTGACTAATGCCAGGACCAACTGCTTTACAAAAATTATTTCCAGGTTATTAGTTTGAAAGATAAGAGATTCTATTTGATGTCTTTGGGGTCTTTGTCTGTTGGCCAGTGGGTAGGCTGTTGAGTCATAGAAGTCACTTTGCAAGGTTCTCTTTTTGGTTGAAGTGAAGCAAACATGTCTGAAGGTGAAATGAGAAAGTAAGAACTATTCAAGGTCTTTACAGGGTGGACATTTTAGTAACACAAGAGAAGGTGAACTGAAAGGGCCGTGTGGATATGTTGTTGATCTTCGCGAACTCCCTTGAGCTGTATAGCACTGACAATGGGGTGCTGTTATAGCCTTTGGAAAAACTCAGCTAAAACCCCATAATCCATTTTTGTTTCATCCTTGCAATCTTTTTTTTTTTTTTTAAATTCTGTAATGAACTAGCCTGATAGTGTAAATAGCCTCATTTGAGCTAAGATGGGCAATATAAACACACACACTCAGACAGCAGTAGAGGAATTCTGAAAATCATACACCAGTTTCTCTTTCTTTCTCTTTTTCCTCTTTCTCTTCTTGCTCACATTTTCTAACAAAGTTAAAAGTTGGTTCTCATGATAAAACTTCATAGGCTGCTGTCTGGAATGAGTTTTCCTGAAAGAGCTCTAAATGCTGGGGGAAGGAGGGAATGTCGGGTGGGGTGGGGGAGAATCCAGACCTCAAACCCAATAGCTTTGCCATTCAAAATACCAGCTTGAAGGTTGACATTTGCAGGGACCTTGGGAGTATAGCATGTGGGGACTTTTATCCTGCTACTTCAGTGACAGCTGGGCCTGGTCCAAACAACACTGCCAGTAACATTGTCATCGAGTGGGATAAGTGGAGCTGGAGGGGAACTTCCTTTTAGCTTTAGACTTTAGACTACAAAGTCTCAGAGCCTTTGGGCATTCATTCACCATTCAGTGCACTTACACTGTCCTGAAGTTTATTTTCATCAGGCTGTTAGTAGGGCTTGGGAAACCTTGAAAATGGAATGCTCAGTTTTTGTGAAGATTTTCTTTTGAACCCACAGATTTTATGAAGTTTAAGCACATTGTTCACTGTGTAATTATAGATGAAATATTAGAGAAGTGGACTAATTATACACAATGCACTCAAACCCAATTAAATTAGCATCTGTGGTGAACGTAAGGATATTCTCTTTCACTAACAAGAAATACTTTCTGAACAACAGAGAATAAAATCATTAAATTGGATATGCTGTAGAGATTATAAATATCCTATTAGCATATAAAATGAGGATTAACCTTATTTAATCACTGCATGCCAGATCATCAAAAGTCATGTTGCACCCCCATAATGTTGCTGTATTAATTCTACAAAAATAACAATAAAAAACCCTACTATTAATAAACATAGCTCTCAATAAATGCTGTTCTTGTCTACTAAATTAAACTGTTAGAGAAATTCAAGTATTCCCATAATTGCTTAACAAAATAGCAAAAATACTTTTACCTCTTCACTGTAATATTATGGCTGATTCAGATTTACGTCATCTAGTGACTGAAGAGGTGTGTCTTCCTGGCTGGGCAAATTAGCCTACTTCAAAATAAATAAAATATACTATCCATCCCAGCTAGCACCACAAGTGACCTTTTGAAAATGTAAATTAAGTGATTGCAAATACCAAGAGTGTATTCAAAATGAAAACGTATGGATTTGAGACATAGTGCCACCATTGCTCCCGGGATTAATTGGCAGACTATGAATCCAGGGGTATCTACCTTTCAATCTGGGTCATTGAATATTCCATTGGAAGATACTCATGACCATTGTTTCTGTGACGAAATCATCAAATCTGGATGCAGCAACAACAAAGGGGATTTGGGATTATCCAGATTCATATTATAGCTTATTATGAATATTGATTGGATACAGTAACAAAAAGCAAATGACAGCTAAGTTGAAGGCAGCCATTTCGTATATCATGTTCATAGATTGCCGTCTTTCCCAGCTGAGGGACAGAAACCAGTCAACAGGGGTGGTTGATTCAAGAGGAAGTCTTTTGTCAGAAGAGAGTGAAAGAGCTAAAATCAATCTTCCTTGCTCTTTCTTTCTTCCCTGTTTCTCTTTCTTCTCTTCTTCCCTCCCTCCCTTCCTTTGTTTTTTCCTTCCTTCCAAAGAGTTCTTCATATTTCTTCCAAAATTTGAAGGGCATTTTTTCTTTCATTCTTGTGAAAACCATAATTACAGGGCCTGGAATATAAATGTATTTATAAATATTGAGAATAATTATGGCTATTACAACTTTGTATTTCTAATTTGGTGAATTTAAAAAAATCAACACATACGATTCTTGTTTAGTGGAACCCTTCCACTTAGTTCGGCTACTCATTCTTATTTGAGGAAGTAAGTTCAGTTTAAACTGTAAAAAATCAGATGTAATTGGAAAGAAATTTAGAATAAACTGGAGGTAATCGGTCTGCGGGTGCATGGTAGGGCACACTGTGATGGACCCATGGGCAGGGACTGAATCCAGGGATAAATGTGGAGGGCAGAAAAGTCTACCTGGGGAACTGAAATTTAATAAACACATCAAACACAGGAAAGAAAGTGTGATTTTATCACACTAGAAGTGTATCTCTCAGTAAGCCAATTCAAAGAAAGCAAGCAGAATGCATGTGCAAGTCAAAGTCCTTTTTCATCCTAAGCTAAGACCAAAGCTGCTTAGCCAAGGAGTTTTTCTTTCTGTCCAGGTGTCATACACCATTTAAGTTTTTTTCCAGGTTCCTTGGATTTTAAAGCCACTTGCACTACATATATGTAGTGCAAAAAGAATATGTATTCTTTTTTTTTTTTTTTTTGAGACGGAGTCTTGCTCTGCCCTGGCTGGAGTGCAGTGGCACGATCTCAGCTCACTGCAACCTCTGCCTCCTGGGTTCAAGCGATTCTCCTTCCTCAGCCTCCCGAGTAGCTGGGATTACAGAGATGTGCCACCACGCCACCTAATTTTTGTATTTTTAGTAGAGACAGGGCTTCACCATGTTGGCCAGCCTGGTCTTGAACACCTAACCTCAAGTGATCCACCCTTTTCAGCCTCCCAAAGTGCTGGGATTACAGGCCTGAGCCCAATGCACCCAGCCAATATATGTATATTTAGAAAATCTTCTGTGGCTCCTTTATTCTATAGAGAGACCAATATGTTGTGAATACAGTGTTAATAATAACTACTATATTTGCCCTTTTCGACCAAACCAACAATTGTGAGTTTTAGCTTTTATTTTTGTTCTCTTTAAGCTCAATTAAAAAGTACTTTTGCCTTCCAGGAGGCATTTTTACAATTTATTTGAAGTGCTGGATGAATTAAAGAAAATCCTATGCCTTAAAATTTTAGATGAACTGATAGATTTTCCATAACGGTATTACTTTAAAAGACTCTTTTTCTTCCCCCTTCTTCCAGGTCTCACTGGCACAGCAATTTAGCCTTGCCTCAGAATTGTTACATTATGGGCAAATGGTCTGGTTGTGACACAGGATCGTTTTCAGAAAAGCAGCAGACAGTGTCTAGAGGCGGGAAAAAAGGTCTTTATTGAGAAGGTCAAAAGGGACATAAAGGCAAAAACTGACTTTCACCGAAACAGAACTGGAGACCAGGCCTCCAGTGTCCTTTTTGTAATGCATTGCTTGTTTTCAGGTCCCGTGATAGAATTCTTCCATAACAGACAGAGGACTTTGTTAAATTGTAAATGAGTATTACTTCAAGCACTCTGTGGAAATATATTCTCCCCCTATAGCCCATACATTATTTCTGCTTATAGTGGCTCACATTTCCCGTAACTATCAGAGAGAACTTAATTCAACTCACACCACATCACTTTACAATTGTGCAGGTCTCTTAATCAACCTTTGTATCAGCCACGAATGTGCAGTATGACCTAATTTGAAAATGTCTCAAAGTGCTGACTCAAACTGTTAGTGAATAAAGGCTAGTCATTACCATTATGACACTAATGTGATGCAAAATAAAATTGAGTTGCATCAGCTGGACATTAGTTTGCAAAAATATTAGTGATTGAATCCATTTTCTGTTCATATTTTATTTATACTTATGTATGTATATATATGCATATGCATATATTTATTTTTTGTTTGTTTGAAACAGGCTTGTGGCAAAATTATTGAGGGCAGAGGAAGGAAGCCACATTGTAACACTAGAAAAAGACACTGGGTTAAAGGCTGATCATATGTATATCATGATCTCCTTTCTATAAGATGAAGACATGTTGCTGTTGAAATCTTATTAGGATATTCATATGCACATAAGCAATAACATATGAAAATTATCATCTTGTTCTGTACTCTGGTGCTAGATTCCATGGTTTCTAACAGCCCTGGCACTTCTTACTACTTCATATTACTCAAAAATTCTGACTTTGTATTCACAAATAACAAAAATTTGAGATTTATTTCTTTCATGGGCCTTCTTTCCTTCTTCTTTACTTGACAAAAAAATTACTTTGAGATAGAAATACCTTTAATAAACACTGTCATTAATTACTTGTGAACGAAAGAAAGTGAGATATAAAACTAGACATTATTTAGCCTCATCCCTACTGATAATGCTTTGTGGAAAGCAACATCAATGATCTTTTTCTTACACAATTCAGAGGGTTTTGAGGAAAAACTCATGGGTTTATTTAATACCTATGCATCCCAAAGCTAGCATTGGTTTCAAATTCTAAGCTGATAAGTAGTCATTGAAAATAAATCAACAGGAAACTTTCTTAATTTAGAGAACTTTTCCTAATGGTAAATGAGGAACTCCACCCTGCATCTCATTTTGGGCCTCTGGAATTCTGAAAATCCTGAACATAAAACTGATGTATTAGTGATAAAATACTTCTGATTTTATTTCTTTAATGGTTCTAACAAACCTAGCACACACATACAAAGGAGATATGTTGTCCTTTAAAATTGTCAAGGACAAGACATTTTGGCTATCAAGAAATTATTTAACCTGCTTACAATTGAGAGAATATATGTCTTCATAATAAAGCACCATAAGTGATCAGTAGAGAACACAGCTAAATTAAAATGCTGGCAAGCTCAGTTCATTCATTTTTTAGAAAAACAAGTAAAACCTTCCAGCAAGATGTGTAGAAATTTTCTACTATGTGATGACTTTCATATTTGAGTCCATTTTACATTGTGTAATATGTGACTTGGGCTGTTTTTATGACCTGTGCTTTATTACCACATTAAGACAATCCACATTTCAAAAAAGAAAAAGTTTGAATAATTTCAAAGTGAACTTGCCAAAACCAGCATTCAGAAGCACGGGTGCTCACGCTCGCAAACACAGGCACACTTTCAACTTACCTAAAAACGGGGATCGCCCTTTGTAGCTAAAATACAATCTTTCTTATTTTTAGGTTACCGTGAGAAAAGGTATGTGGGTGTGATTCCTGCAAATGGATTGCCAGTTTCTTAACAGTTCATCATTCTTAAATGATAGAAGTATAGCAGCGCCCTTCTGAAAAACATCTTTTCTGTAGATTTTACTTTGTCCACGCCAGGACAAATTGTGTGCTAAATTGAATAATTCTGAGATGTGAGACACCTCCATAACTGTCCTTGGACTACCAAGGAGCTGGCATTTCTCTTTGGAAGATGAGGGGAGAATGCTCCATGCCCTCTTAATTGATGATTTACTGTGCTTTCCCTTGAGACCACATCCGATGATCTGTAAGCTTGTTGAATTTTGAGGCAGATACTAAATATAATCAATATATGAAAATATAAAAAAAGGAGAGAAAAAAATGCAATGAAAATTTATGACCTTAACATTCCTTCAGGGTCAAGCAATTTATCAAATTCTCTCACCTTCTGGTTTCAATTACACAGCCATTGTGGAAGGAACTTATTTTAGCAGGTTCATTTGCCTCAGTGGGGAATACAGGACTTTGGCCTAATGCTTCACCTTTAGTGCAGGCCATTTGAGCCTTAGAACAAATACCAATCATCACTCTTTGGGAAAAAAGAATCTGCATCGGCGTGGCCTATTGGAATGGGGTTTCTGTCAAGGTAAACGGTTGTCGGCAATGACTGTGGTAGAGTGGCGATAAATCCCATTTTATTGCTGAAAAATTCCAGCTTCTCTCCATGCCTGACAGCTCCCCACATTCTCATACCCATTTGGGCAATTTCTGCACTATGTCCATCTGGTTCTCATTACCTCTCAACCTGCCTGCGTCTGATCCAGAAAAAGAGCAGGTCAGAAATGGGGCTGGGGGGGTAAGAAACCAAGGTGATGAACAAAACAGAAAGCCGGGGGGTGGCCCATGGGGTTCGGGGAAGAGTTGAGGTTGGGCAGAGTGGGGATTCCAGCTAAGACTCTGAGTGGTTTTGAGAAGGGGCCATATCAATTATTAAAAATGATCATGACAGAGTTGGAGCCAGAAGCTGGAGAAACCTGTATCTTTAGACTCAGGTATTAAAAAGACACCTGTTTTAAGGTGAAAGAGAGAGGAGAGAGAGAGAGAATGTGGTAGGTAGAGGAGGGTGGGAAGGCATCTCTATTAAGAGCGCTGCCGGCTGGTTATCAGAGAAGAGGACCTGTTGTAGAAAAGCACAGAGCCCTGTGTACACAGTTGGCAGGCTTCTAAATATGCGGGCGGATCAAACTCTGCTAGAGATTCGATTTTGGTTCAAAAACATACGTTTTTGAGGACAAAGAAAACTCTTGGCTCTCCAACCTTATTGTCTCCATCTCTCTCGAAGAATAATATTTAAAAACTAACTTGTCTTAATTAGGGCATTTAGAATGACGGGACTAGCACTGAGTCACTTGGGAATTCATAACCCGACATATAATCACTTTTGGAATGGAGTGCATTTATGCCTTCAAAAAGTTGGCCTCATTTTCTGAAGCTGAAATCCTTTTGATCATAATTACTTCTGACCTAAAATTACCCACAGTCACCATACAATGCCACGCTGGGACAAAAAAGAAATACACATTGTAAGTATCTGATAACAGATATAAACTATCGGCCAACTTAAATAGTACCATAATTTAGACTACGATGAAACTATACAACTATATGTTTCTGAATATAACATTTACTCATTATTATTATTATTTGGGTGCAGTGGGTGGGGCCATTGTCATAAATACTAAAATAAGAGTGGTTAAAGTGTATTGAAGTATAAATGATAAAGATCTGATAACTTTCCATACAAATTAGAATCAGATGAATGCATGGATGTAGTTATTTCACCACCTGTTTTGAAGTCAAATTTTGTATGTAAATGTCTTAAAACCAGGTATGATTGTGTATTCTGAAATATGTTGGAGAGCTGCGGCATTGTTATGATTTGTAGACAGAATCTCTCATGTTAGGTATGTTTGGATGGACATATTGAATGGTCTCTTAGTACCTTCTGGATCCCAGGGGTCCAGAATGTATTTCAGGTCCTCAAAATGGACATTTTTGACAGTTAGAACCCCCAGTACTGCATTGAATGTCTGGTTTTTATTGGTTGAATTCCAATATCGAAATTACGTTAAATTTTAGTTGCTGAGCCAGACCCTTTAGACAAGAAATACTGTCTTCCAGTAATTGGGATTTAATTTCTAAATCTTCAAGTCATGAATGCTCAAAGGAGGTTTTATGAAATGTATCTGAAATTGTAAATGAATCCTACGTAGACATTTAAATTGAGAAATTGTGGCTAAAAATTTTAAATTAAAATGACAAGATAATTTGGATTGACATACATTAGAAATCATAAAATGGAAGTTTGTTACCTTTAAAATCAATATTTTAGTCAATAAATAAAATTCTAAAACAGATGTTTTCACGTGGGCATGTTAAAAGGCGTAAACCTTTAGCTAGGGTCACATATCTGTTAAAATGGTCTTGATTTTAATGGTGTCTCTAATTTGGAAAGTAATTTCAGATTCTTAGCCAAGAAGAATCTTGCTTGAACTTTACTTTTCTAGGCTGTACATATAGCAGAGAAACGTGATCATTTAAATTCTAAAGGATGTTTGTTTCTTTTAATAGTATAGCAGAGAATTAATGGCATGGGGGAGAGGGACGTGACAACTTAACCTGATGCTTGATAGCTGTTTACTTATGAATGTGTGCCACAGATTTCAGTGTCTGTAAAAGAAGGGGAAATAAAGAAACCGATGGCTTTTAGGGAACTTAAGACACATGGAAGAAAGTGCTTAGGAGGCTATTGAAATATTTACAAAACAAATCATTTACATTAACTTTCTTATGTGTAGAACCTGGAGTGCCCGTGAAAAAACAGAACCAATTTTGGCTATGAGAAGTATTTCAGCATCAAAATGGTTAATAGTATTATAGCTTCAAAAGAGCCTATTGGCTCACCCTCAAGGATGCCCTGCAGTTGTTGTTAAAGTCATCAGATGAAGCTAGCCTTCTCAGCTAGCCTTTAGATTTGTCTGCTAACAGTAAAAATACTATAATAAATCGGTAACATATGTTGCCAGGCAAGGAAAAGTGATATAAATAAAGAGACTGGGAGACCCAAACCAAGTACAATGTGAAAAGAATTTAACTTTCAATCTATTTGCTGGCTAATTACCATTTGAAAAGTAATTTGAAAGTGTTACTGTTATTTGCTGATATTCTTCCTCATTTTTCTTCTTTTCCTCTTCAGATTGCATTCTTACCCAAATACTCTTCGTGATTGCCTGCTTTGCGGCTTTGGGGTAAGTCCCAGTTTTCCACAACCTTAAGAAAAAAAATGCATAACATAAAAGATGCCAGAAAGACTTATGTGTCCTGATATTCGGGGTCTGTGAAATATACATGGGTTTGTTACCGGGGGTGGGAGGCATAATGAAATAAAGACAAGGGGTTTGTTTCCGCAAGGATCAAAAGTGTGCGAAAGTGTGCATATGCAAACGAGGCTCCCATCAGGAAAGCCACCTCTGGAATGGAAATGACAAAGCTTGGAACACACACAATCAATTATTTTCACCAGCATTTAAAATATAGAAAACAAAATCTGCTTTGGGAATTGACTGAATATTTTATTTAGCTTTTTTATTGAGACATCCTTTGAATAATGGCATAATATAAATAGTTTTACAAAGCAACAATATAATCAATCTCTAAACTAGAATATAAATCAAGGATTTCATTAACTGCTGGTAGCCAGTTTAAATTGTAGTCTTGTCCATAATGTCTATCTATCTATGTATGTCCAAGTTATATTAAAAACCTTTAAATGGCTTTGTAATATCAGCTACATCTAGCTATTATAATAATTAATGGTACTGTTTTATAAATCAATACATGTATTCTTGATAAATTCATATCCAGTTAATGGTGTAATTTAAATAAAAAATTAATGTAATAAAGGACATACAGAAATGGGCAGGAAATCTTTAAAGGTTAAGAGTCAAATTTGTCTAAATTCATTCTTAACCTGTTTTGGAAAAGTTTATATTTAAAATCAGCTGACACTTACCTTGTTTCTGTAAAACTAATCTTGCCATTTCTGGTGGTATCTAGTATTAAATTTGTAATACGTTGTTTTAATTTTTTTTTTTGACGTTGTTTTAATTACATAGTTACAATACTGTGGAATATTTTACTGTCGTTGTACTATTTTGTGACTATTGCATATTCTTCAGTAAAACAGAACAAAACAAACTAAAAACCTCATACCAGTAATTTATTTTTAATTCACAAATGCATGTAAATGATTTATTTTTTGAAAATCTCCAAAGCTATATACACATTTTATTTAAGGGGAAGAAGGACTGACTAGTTCAAATAATTTGCATGTGGAAGAGCCGAGCATTTTCACTGCTTTCGCTGAGTGAACATTCCAAGAATTTTAGAAAGAAAAGAAAAACGCATGAAAGAGTCTGAAATGTATTTTAACGCTGCACCCGGGTACAGGAACATTCTACCAAAAGATGAGTGTATTATAGTTCTAATTTAAAGAATACATACCAGAGACATATTTAAAAAATAACAAGATTTAGAAAAACAACCGAAGGTTGTACGTTATCAAATACAATATCCAATCTTTCCAAATAAAATTTCATTTGGTTTCTAAGAGTAAGCGTTTTACGAAAAATATCTTTCAAAATTATGCAGACCAGTCTGCCCTGCCATCCTCCTTGACATGGTGCAGAAATGTTCCTTTAATCCACTGAGCTTTTTCTGACATTTTTCTTAACATTGCTGAGCCTTATTTAGAGCACCAAAGGAGGCGTGTGCAGTTTCCTTTGACACTGATGGGTATTTCAAAATGTTACAGAGAGAGGGGGGATAAAAAAGAAAGAAAAGATTTGCTGCCAGTCACTTCATCAATAGAGCTAGAGAAGCAATTACTATTTGTTAAAAGTTTACATTTCAAATGAAGCTAAATTTTAAAGAAGTCTCATCCTTTTAGAAGGACTGGTGCTTGGAAGAGAGAGGAAGAGAATGCACATTAGTGATTACATGTTAAAGTGCACTCAAGTACTGGAACCATTTAAAATGTATTGTGTTTTTAGTCGAAACCTGCAGCAAAACCACTCCTAAGAGGCTTAATTTAGGTTTTATAGGAGGAACATAAAAAAGACCAGGTTATAGCAACATGCTGAAATATGGGGTACATTTTAAATATCTTCATTTAAAAACGTATGTTTATTTCCCCTCCTGGGATCACTAACGTGCGTCTCCACAGAGAAAGCAAGGACATGCATTCTTAAAAATTATCTGTTAAAGGGATCACATTCCAAGACAGGTTTGGGCATTTTTATTACTACAGATAACCTCTTAATTATGTCACTGCCTTCCACTTGTTAATCAGGGACATTCAACATAGTTAACCATGGAGTGGTTGCCTTTAGAAGAATACATTATTATTAAGGATTAGAAACACATTTTATTCCTATAATCATATTACATGTATGGTTTTAGCACTGCTAAAACCCTATTTACCTGCTTTAAATACATAACACCTAAGAAAGGATCTAGATGCCTATCACAATGTTGTTCATTACTTCAAACTGTGCAGTTCATGAAAAGCTTCAAGAGACAGATGATTTTACTTTTCCTGTCTCCCCTCTCCACCTCCCCCATGTCCCATGAAATTCCTATTTGGATTGATTTTAGGTTTCCTGTGCAGCCACCAGTACGTGAGATACTCAGGTACTCTTTCAGAGACCAAGGTGTAAGTGAAGTAAATAAAATCATGTTTCACTGTTGCTTTATCAACCCTCCTAGGTAGTTTTTCTGCCAGCCAACCTGCACTGTTAAGACCCATAAAATTATGCAATAGTGACTTCTTTGGAGGTTCTTTAATCAGATAATGGCTGGTGTTAGGAGGCAAGGGCCCAAGGCAATGTTGCTGGTACTTAACACTGTGGTTGGTCATTACTTGTCTAGTAGAGACCAATAAACAGCTGATTACTATCCTATACGGAGCCAATATTTTACATTTATCCTAGTTATTTTTTCCTTTTCTTTTCAAGTTCTTATAAGAGGAAGTATTTGTCAAGAAGATCTATGAGTAGTAGCCTCCTAGGCACCTTAAAAATAAGAATATTCCTACCATGAAATGATGGCTTTTGTGGAAAGGTAGGAATAATTCTGGTTTTACAAGAGCAAAGGTTTGATTTGTTTCAAGTCCATTTCTTTCAGACAGGGACACTCCCCCACACCATCCCTGCTGCTCCCTGTCCCTTTCCCCCTCTATGACAGGTTCACGGGCTGCAACCAAGGGATTTTAAAATGCAAAGGTTTATATTAATATTTGCACTCTGGCAATAACAGGCCCATTTTGCTTCCTCTGTAAGCCTGTGATAATTGATGCTTCATACCTGAAACTATGTTTCATTTATCTTTTTACTCATGAAGATAGTATATAAATAAAAGGTAATTTATGGAAAGGAACCAACCATTTGAAATAATAATCCTAAATCCAACTAGATAATCTTTTAAAGCTGTAAGAGTCAGAGATGGAGATTTCTAAACTTCTAAAGAAAACTCGATTGCAAAGAAGAAACCTGTGCATTTTTGAATGCTTGTTGAATTTGAATGTCTGTGTGGGCCAAAAAAGAATCAGAGGGACAAATGGAAACCAGGAAACAAAAGGTGTAAATTTTAGATGTGTTTTAAATTAATGTATTTAATGACCTATTAGACTCATTACAATTTTATTGACTTTCCCTTTACATTTGGATATAATTTTTTACTAGCCAATGCAAACTGCAAACTGGTGAGTCTCCTAAGGTGCCTTTCCTTTCCTGGGATCCTCATCTTAGAATGAACAGAGGCACATCGATAAGAACTGGACCTTGATTTCACAACCTCATACAAAGCCAGGCAATTCTTGAGCCAAACAAACAAAGGGGGGTGTAAGCGATTTCATTTATTTTGATAATCCTCCTCTTGCACGGGAGCATTTTGCTGTCTTTGTCAAAGTGAATGACAACAATTTGGCCAACTCTCTCTGAGCTGCACTCAACAGTGACAGGCAAATTATCAGAGGCCCTGCACTTCTTATTATCAGAGGAGAAGCCATCAGGGGGACGCATGGAGGATACCTCTCCCTTGTCACTATTTGTCAGTGGGACAAGGGCCACTGCTATGGGTAGCTGACAGGTAATTTCAACAATAACAATTACTCCTATTACTGGTGTCATAAACAATTCGCCCAAGGCATGACAATAGCAAAGCTTTATAATTCAATGCCATATAAATAAATGCCAGCAGGTAACAAGTAATTTAGCTCCAATCAAGCTTTCACCCCGGCATTAATATTGTTATTGTAAGAAAATGGAAAATTGAAAAAATTCAATATGTTAATGAATTAAGAGAGGTTCAAGGGCTAGACAAGAGGAGTTGGAAAAAGGAAACCAAAATTATTGTGGTATCATATTTGGTGCCATCCTGGGGGCCAAACATCAGTATAATTACTTTAAGACAAGAAGGGGAACTGGAGTGCCTTAGGTCTCAGACCAGGGAAAAATGTGACGTGAGCTTTCAAAAAATCCACCTAACTCCAATTTCCAAAGAATATAAGTAGAAATATGAGAATGTATATATATAATGTAGCATTTCACTGGCTTTCTTTTTCTACCTGAAATATTTCATATGAAGCAGAAGCATGAGTATCAAAGGAATGTTTGCATCTGTTTAAGAAAATTGTATTGGTACCTGCTTCCTTCACATTAAGTCTCATAATGAAACTATTTTAATACTCCTTTTTTATCTGGGGTGAAGGTAAAGCTGAAAGTCATCTTTGCTCTCCAGCTGTCCACCTTTTGGAAGTGGACTAGAGGATACAATCTTATCTTCATATGTAAAACTTCCTGATCAAACCAATTTGCAATTTTAGTATTTGTCCAGCAAGACAATGTGCCATCACGGTGACAGCAGTAAAAGAATTTGAAAATCTCTAATTAGGAGAGCTGCACACCAATTAACGCATGTCAAATTTCACTTCATCAAGTGCCACTCTAATTTTCCCTCTAAAAATTAATGGATTTTTTTTCTTTTGGTATGTGTGTGTGTCCCCTTAAGGCAATGTTGATTCAAATCTGCTCAAGATGCAGTGTTGCACAGCTAAGCATCTTCTTGATTACAATCCGCCACACTTCTAACTGCGCTCATTCGCACTGCCACGGATACTTTGTCAACAGTCAAATTACACCACGCTGATAACAATGCATAATGGTGTTCCTCCTCCAGTCCCCTGTCAGGAGAGGGGCTTCATAAAAATGTGATGTTTTCTTCTCAACTGTATCTAAAGGAAGTTTGTAGGACTAGGTCCCCAGTCAGGCGTTAATTTTTAAAATTAGTTAGTTAATTTCAAAAAAAAAAAAAAAAACCAAAAAAACAAGAAGAAGAAGAAGAAGCAAAATGATGGCATATGAAAAGTCCTCACTGGAAAAAAAAAAAAATCAGCAAAGAATGAGGAATGGAGAATATCTATGGCCAAAGTTTTACTTAAACACTTTGTTCGGAGACATTTTCAAGAGCACTATTCTTGGTTAAAAACCAGATTTTTTTTTTCTTTACTTCTGGACTATAAACATTGGAAGCCTCTCTTGAACAGACTGTATTTAGATTGTGCTAGAAGTTTGTTTAACTGCCATATTTGCCAGAATCCTCAAAACATCACAGGACACAGAAGACAAATGACTTTGTGTGTGTGTTGGGGGGGAGAGAGGGTGCGTAAGGGGGTCAGGATTGCATATTCCAGATAAATGTTGATTCACTTTTAACTATTTTTTATCCTAGTTGCTTGTTGCGGATTGGTGTGTCTGAGGCATCAGCACACGTGGGGAATATTTCTCACTGAAAAATGAAAGAAAGAAATGCAGTGATTAGAAGATGATTTTACATTCAGTCTTTTTAGAGATTATTCAGATTTCTTATTTTTCAAACACAATCAAAACCAGAACAAAAACAAGGAAATTAAACAAAATTTTAAATCTATTCTCTTATAGATTCTTCAGGGAGTAGAGAATATTCACAGGGTTAACATCCCAGCCTTCTCAGCGTGTAAGCATATTGTAATCCTATTTATTCACTAAAAATGTAAATTCTTCTGATCTACACTTTATTTTCTTTAATCTGCAGGTCGAATACAGCTTCTTATTCACTGACGACTAACTCAAAAATTTAAAACGATATTTTTAGGTTTGTATTTCCGAATATTAAAAGTGTCTTCCTTCTCTTATGGCCCCACCCCAGATGTTCTTAAGTGTCTATTTCAAACAAAAGAAAATGACATCCCCCTTTCAACTAGCCAAACATTAGATTCTCTCAGAACTGACTGGGGATTCACTAGAAGTTTCGCAATTAGGTTCATTCAAATTGAATTATTTTCTTTTTTTCCAAACATCGTTCTTAGAACTTTATAAATGTAGCAATACTGGCTTCACAGTTTCATGTGGCTCGTTTACAAATAAAGGTATTTTAATAAAACCAAGTTCTGTGTACCTTTGAAAAACAAAAAGCTGGAACAATCTCACATTAAAACATTACAAAAGGATTATAAAGGGAAATTTAAAGGGAGAAAACTTGATTATATAATGCAATCCAGCAGTAATCAATTTTACCTTCAATATCTTGCTTTTGTTTTCAAAATGCTAAATAAACAATACATAATGCATCCCTCATCAGCCAAACCATGGAGGCTCTGTGCTCAAATAACAGGAAACATATTCAATTTTCCTAACAGAAGACAGTTCATTAAGCTGTGCCACATCAAATAAAACTTTAATTTCTCCAGCATCAGAGTCGCAATGAAAGCAATTGAAGAAGATGAGCCATATGGTACTTCTATCAGCAAACACATATTGCTCATTCCCCCAAAGTTTTCTAATTCTGCTCCCCAGACCTGTGTAATATAGATAATGTGCTCCGAGAGCAGCAACCATGAGCTATCTAGTGTACACTTCTAATACTGTATTTAATGGGAAATAATGAATCATAAAAGCCTAGAGAAGACGGCTTTTGCTAACCTAAATCTCAGCTGTAATTTCATTGTTCTGTGCCTAAGATGCTGTTTGCCCTTTCCAAACAACAGCAGTTGAACATAATTATGCTGCTTCGAACCTGGGCTTGAAAAAGCATCCCTAATATAACCAACTTTCTATTAACTCCTGAAATTCTGAATTTAATGATGCACTGATACAGGCCTTGACATAATCAAGCATGTGTCATTTAAAAATCCAAATAAGCATTTTTCCCCTTCTTCTCTTTGGTCAGACTGCTCAATGCTTTTATGCTTCCTCCTCCGCCCCCTGCTTGCGTCCATCCCCCACCCCCCACCCCACCCCATGCAACAGGAGTGGCATGATTAAAAATGAGGAGATTTTCTTGTTATTAGCAAATTTGACATTTGCCTGATGAAATGCACATAAAATGTGAAAGCTACACAGTACTCAGAAGAATGTCTCCACTCCAATCCTAGCTACCAAGATGAAATAATTTAGGTAAAGGAAATGTAAAGGTCCTTGTACATCTCTTGCTGCGGAATGCTAGGGCTGTGTTATAAATGAAAGAACCAAATATTGCTGAGCTTTTAGAGTGATAGTATTTTGGCACATGTGAAGCGCATAGTGTTCCTTCTCTCACCTTAGCTGCTTTGACAATTCACTTAAACACAATACATATGCCCAAACACAGCGATGTGTGTGTCGTGAGCCCAACCTTTCTCTGGTTTAAGATCTTGGGGCTGGGGCTTTGTTCATTTTTAGGAAAAAATGTTGCTTTTTCCTCTAACTAGGTCAATAATTCCAGCTTTTCCATTTTTAAAGCTTATCAAATCAATGTTTTACCAACATGATGCTAATTTAGAACATCATCAAATAACACCGTGGATACATATTGAAAACATATTTTAATGGTTTTGTTTGTTTTGGCATCATATGAACCAAGAACAATTAAATTAAAAAGAGACTTTTAAAAGTTAGAGATTGCCTTTTTAAAGCTTATTAAAATCAGCATGTTAACATGCCTGTCTCTGAATTAGCTCTCACACTTGATTGCCATCATTAAAACTAGTTGTTTGGGTGCTGCTCAAAGCCGATTCTTACTAGTTATTAACTTGAAATCTCTTTCCATTGAAATGTTAAAAAAAAAAAAAAAAAAATCATTCTCACTAGTGGAAGAAACAGTCACCAAAACATGAACTAGCACAGCAAGCCAGCAACATTAAACCACAAAAAGACCAACAGGTAAAATAACTACAGTAACATCTAAAACACACTCAGGAAAAAAAAAAAAATCACAACAACAACAAAGAAGCAGTCCATTGATTATATTTCATGAATGCCTTAAAACAAATGTTTAAACAGTTTTCTGAAACAGTGCAGAAACCTCTGCATGCTCCACTGGGTTGCAATGACAATGGTCTATTGCAATGTAAAACACGCTGGAGGATAAAAAGGTGCTTTTTGTTACCATTTTATCAAAGCTGTTCATCTTCGAGCTGCAGGCAGCATTTTGCTGGAATTGCAGATATTTCTCTGTCCAGGCTCCTTTGTTTGTGCATCTCATTTGCATATATTTATCTCCAGCTGAGGGTGCGTTCTGCTCATTAAGGCCTCCCTTCACATTATTTCATAAGCCAGCTGCTGAGAGGGATTTCACCTGTGGTGACTGAGAAAAGAGGGGTGAAAAACTAAATTCTTCATAAAAAGGAAATCTTCTGAGTCTCTTCCCCTATAAATGGGCACCATTTGTGTTAAACAGCCTCTTGTCATGATAGATGCCTCCAGAGGTCAGGGGTTAAAGTTGATTTGAAGGTCAGCAGTAAAACAACAGACAAACCAGACGCCAAACTGGTTCCTTAGCTGTCGGTGGGAGCTGTGGTACAACCAGGTCTTGAACCTTTTTCAACCTCTAATAAAACAGGGGATGAATCTGAAGTGGATCAACCAGGCCCCTGAGGAAGCAGCACAGAAAAACACAAATAATATCAATATCAGGCAGCCACAGGGAAACAATGGGGCATTTCTCCGTGCTACATGCATGCTGCTATTGTTTCAAGGGCTGGGGAATTAATTCCACTTATTTATTTAAGGCGTGTCAACTCACTGCCTAAACCTGTTTCAGTGTCAAGATGAATAAAACTTTTATGGCTCATAAAATAGAGCCATTCATCTCAATGTTCTTTGTGGTGCGTTTTTTTTTCTTTTCTTTTCTTTTCTTTTTTTTTTCCTGACATACTGAGCTAGGTCTCTGCTCTGAAATGGTTACATCTGAACTCATTGGTGCTACAATCCACACCATATTAGAGAAAAAAATTATTTTACTGGCAAATGGATCTCAACAGAAATGACACGGGGAAGCATTTTAGCTACGATGTAATAGCTCCAAATATTCTTCTAAATAGTCCGCATGCAGTTGCATCTGTTTTGAGTATGCATTATTTACAAAGCAGAAGTTTTACTATTTTAGAGGAAAAGTTCAAAAGAGACAGCAGTAAAGATATTAGTTTTCTAGAATACTATGTCACATATTTCATTTTACTTTAGAAATGCAACCTTGTTAGGATAGCTCTTTCCCATTCATCATTTTTTGCCCAAGTTTCCGCTGTTCTGTAGTCAGCTTATACTGATGTAATAATCAAATGCCTCCTTTAATTCAACTGCTTAGAATTTTATGCTTAATTTTCAGCATAAAATAGCACACATAAATGGAAAAGAAAATGCATTTATGTGCTTTTTGGATTATAAATTTTTTAAAAAGTTCAGTTATAGAATTAATTTTACTTTTGATTTCCTGACAAATGACTTTAATAATAATATAATATAAACAGGTTAACATTTCTAAAGTGCCGCACACAATGTGAAGCACATGTATTTTCTCATGCAGTTATTAATAATAATTCAATCTAAGTCACACAGGTCCCCTTAGAATGGACTGTAACAACATTATTATCCACAACATATTTTAGTTGAGACAAAATGTTCCAGTCACACAATATCATCACTATAGCAGATCATTATAGCTTTAACAGATGACATCATGGGAACATAGTTGCTTTATATCAAAATGAGTAAAAAGAAGCAATTCGATGATATTTCACAAATTTTCTAATCACAGCCTCAGTCATGCATATTAACATTTTTGCTCCATTGTAATGTAAATGGATTTGTGGAGGATTCACTTACTGTCTTGTCCTGGTTGCTTTGTTTTTGAGTTCTCTATTGAATATTGTAGCCTTTACCTATGACGCTGGATTATTTCTGATGTAGTCAGTTGGTAGGTAAGGGTTTTCTCCCACGAACTCAAGTTTTTTCAGCAAGTAGATCATTTGAGAATGGCTCCAAATAAAAGTTGTGTTTTCACATTTTGCTAGTACACAAACATATGGCCCTGAGGAAGAGGGATTCATTTTGGGGTGCTAAGCACTGCTCAAGATATAAGTGCTTTTTATTTTGCATTTGAACTGGTGCATGCCCCTTAGAGATGGACCAGTTGCTTTACATACTGGTGGCCCATTTACAAAGCAGCCCTGTTTGAAAACAGATGCTTTCAAGTGGGTCACCAGGCTTTAAGAAAAATATTTAAACTCATAATTGATTGGCTTTTGGTCATCTATGGCAATGTGTTCTCATTTAAACATAGAGCAGGGGATTTTTCTTCTATAACCAATTACAGTTTAAAAAATGCAACGAATCTTGCTTCACACAAGGAGCTTAACTTGTGGTTGGAGAAATTTTCCAACTTATTAAATGTTGTTTATATCCTCATTTTTGCAGATGCTTTGTCTTCCCAAAGCATTTGATAACTCCCTCTGTAACTGACTTATCAATTTTCTTTCTGACCTTTCATTTTAAATTTAACCACACCCAAATCCCCAAACCCAGAACCTCCAAGCAACTAGACTAGAGCGAAAATATACAATTTACTCTCTCCATATCTCCACCAATGTCTTTCGTTTTTCTTGTACTCTAATCTAATCGGTAATTCGTAAGCTTTGGCCAAATAGTTAAAAATGTTAAGTGCTAGCAAAGTCTTTTACCTCCCCCTCAGATCTGTCTCTGTTTATGGAATAGGTCCCAGTTTCCTCCTCTTCTCCTTCAGCCCGGGGTCTTCAGGTCAGAGCACTGTAAATACACACAGCCCTTGCTGGACCCATAAATCTGAGCAAAGGGCAGGCCTATATATTCAGATAAGCAGGGGCAGAGATAGGGGCTTGAAAGGAGGGAGAACTAGTGGAGTCTGAGGCTCTGCAGCCCTGTTCAGAGAACTCAACTCAAAAGACCAAGAATCCTTAGTGCGGAAGGAGGAATTTTGCCTTGAAACATCTCCTCTTATTTCTAATGGATGAGGTTGGCACTGCTTCCTCTTGGTTTATTTTATTTTTTCCACATTGCTTATATTCACATCCTTACTGAACGTATTATCTTAAAGGCAATCAAATTAAACAATAAATTTAATTTATTTCCAATGTCTTTTTTTCTTAAGTGTGTTTGTGTTTTGACCTCTGTGTGTGTGTGCATATGTGTGTGTGTGATGTTTCTTGAAGTCATTTTACCAGAAATTCTTCTCTACTGTAATTTTTCAGTCCCAAAGTTTTCGACTATATAACTGTATTCTTAGTTACCACGTTGAATCCCCAAGAAAAATACATCTAAAGGAGGAATGACAAAGCGACAAATAAATGCTTACATACCCTTCAGTCTTCAAGGCTTCCATTTTATTCCTGGGTTCAAATATTTTCTGTTGGATTTTCACTTCTTGAAATTTTCAGTGACTCCTGGAAGACCATCCTTCTTGGGGGATGCACCCATTGTGACCACAAATAAGGTCACCGTGGAAAATCCTGGGCAAGATGACCATGGCTGAGAAGGTCCTTTCTATCACACTTGACAGAATCACTGCATGACTCTTTTTTAGATACAATGAGTCGCACTACAGATTCATCTGGGTCATTTCAGACTCCAGGAAAATGTGTCACTCGATTTGTTTCTGAGCAATGTTTTGTATTTTATTGTATATATGTATATATAATTTTAATCTGATTTCTCTAGGTTATTCTTTTTGGCTAATAGAGAATCGATTTTTTAAAAATGCTAATTCATGTTCCTCAAAAGCGGCTTCTTTTCTTCTTTTCCTTGGTTGAAAAGTTAGTGATAATTCCAGGTAATTAAGAAAATTTTATGGAAAAAAATTGCCAAGAAAGTAATTGGGCTGGGAGCCCAGCATGTTACACCTACAGTAGAGCCTCATTTTTGACAAATCTCTTAAATGATAACAAAAATAATGATGATAATCATTATGTATCATTTATTGAGCACTTACTTTGGAAAGCAATGTACTAGGAACTTAAGATGTATATTGATTTTTATCTTTACAAGTGGTAAATGATGTACGACTCTACAGTCTCAATCTTATAAATGAAAAAACCCTCCGATTTGAAAAGTAAAGAAACTGAATCCAGAACACACATGGAAGCCCAGAACTTGAAAGTGGTTCTGGCTCTAGAGGGCTGTCTTCTGAGCTGCCTCTCATAGCCTCAGGTTCTGCATCTTCAGGATGAGTGTCTTGGGTGGAAGGGGGTCTATGTAGGGGTGATCTTCCATGGCCAGTTGATTTTCTCCAGCCCCTACTCTCCTGAGCCTAGCCTTGGCATTTTCAATAGCTCTCTGGCATCTGGGCCTGTCTCTCAAAGACCTCCTGGACCACATGTCTGAATCGGAACTCATTGATTCTCTACCTGCCGTGTCTGTACTCTGTGATCCATGTGATGTTTAATGGGAGGGAGCACCCTCGATTCTGTAGTCTGAGCTTAAGGCTGTCTAACTACCTACCTTGTTTCACCTGTCATGATTATCATCCAACCTGGCAGAGAAGTGACCTGTGCAGGGGGTATTACAGTCTGACCACCTGGGTTTGAACCCGGACTCCCCTGTTTACCAGCTGTGCAGTGCTGGACAAGTTACTTTACTCTTCTGTGCCTTGATTTTTTTCATCTGTAAAATGGAGTCTAAAATATTATTTATTATTTAAGGTGGTCTAGTTCAGACTGTTGGTAATGTTTGACAGAACTATTAAAATAGCCTTCAGGCTGCTGTTTCTGCAGTGAGGCTCTTCCTTTGATAATCCAGCCCCTCTGGATTGCAGAATAAAATAAATAATAAACATGATAATTTCCTGCTTAAAAATCTTTGAGACTCCCTACTGCCCTCAGGTCAAACTATTGAATCAGGAAAAGGCTTTCATTATTTTCCTCCAACTGCCCTTTCCGGAGTCATTTTCCACCATGACCCTCTAAGCAATTTCCACTCTAGCAGCAAAAAATTATACATATGATGTTCTTTTATGTCTCCAGACTTTTGACTGTGCTGTGCTCTCTCTATCAGGAATGCCCTTCCTTCCAGTTTCCATGTAGCAAAAGTACATTTATCTTGCATGGCTCAGTTCAAAAGTCACTTTTTATTTTTTAAGGCAGCATAAATTGAGTCAGTCACTTCTAGAATGCATTCCTCTGTTTTAGAACCTAGTATGTTGATAGCAATCATATGCATGGTAATTATTTGTCTACCACTAGGCTGTGGACTGCTGTGGGGAGGGACTGTTTTTTTTAAACTTAATATCTTTTGTTCTAGGGCCCCACATGTAGTGGGAGCCTCCCAAATTTAGATTAATATATAAAATATCTTTCCTCACTCCTAAAAATGACTTAGAGCAAATGTGAATCAAATGACTGTAATGTTGTTAACTAGTTGAATTAACTCCTGTTAGCTTAAGATAATAAAGGCAGTGAACTTGTAACAAAATTAAATTAAAAACTGAAGTGCAATTATAGTGTTCTTACTGTCTCCAAGATAAAACCATGATATATTTTTTTCCTAGTACACATGTTACATTTTTTTCTGACATCATAAGAAAATCTGAGAACGGAAATCCTTTCAAGCATTTCATTTGATATAGAACATCTATATTCCATACAGCATTTCATTAGGAAAGGAGCCTGCTTTTCTCTTATCTGCCCTTACTCTAAACATAATATCTTATGGAGACAGTATATTCGTGGTTAAGATCAGAAGCTCTGAATCTGGAATGTCTGGGTTTAAATGCTGGTGTTGCCATTTATAAGCTGTGTAATGGCTGGAAACAGTTTTCTTGGGGCCTGCTATCTCATCTATAAAATGGGTACCCTAGTAACATTCAGTGTAGACAGTGGTTATGAGGATCAAATGAGTTAATGCATCTAGCACTTAGATGAGAGTTCATGTATCTTGCACTTAGATGAAAGCCTGGCTTATACTAGATGCTCTAAAAATGTGTCTTCTTATTTGATTCGTGTTTATAAGAGAGGCACCTGAAATCCTGATAGAAAGGTGAGGAGGATTTCATCATCAGGGAACAGTGGAAAGAGATGGATGAGTCTTGAGAGCGTGTGAGAATGTTCCTTCGCCTGTGTAAGGACCAGTTTATCTATTTCAGATATAATTCCAATACTTCCAGATTTAATGCTTCATTTCATCATTTTACACATGGAACTACATGTAGGAACGAACCCAAGTATAAACTTGGCCATCAGGAAAGTTAGCTCCAGAACTATCTTGCCTGAGTTTGAATCCCAGCTCCATGACATGCTGGCTATCTCACCTTGGGCAAGTGTTTTCATTTATTAAAGATTAAATTTTTTCATCTGGCAAATGAGGAAAAAAAGATTAATTTTTGCCTTTTACTTGTGGTGAGAATTAAATGAAAAACCATCATTCAACATGCTCATCACGGTGCCTGTCATATAGTAAGTGCTTAATGTGTTGACTACTAGTTTCATGTTGCAAATATTATTGAATATTTTTACCACATGGTGTGGTTTTATCATGTAGTTATTGAAGAGAGTAAAAACATTTAATTATGTAGATTTAAAAACATAAGGTGAACACCTCTATACTCACCATCCCAGGTTAAAAAAATAAAAGGTTGCCAGTTTCTTAGAAGTCCCTGCAGACCTTTCTGGGCACATTCCCGTCTCTCTCTCCAGCGCGTTACTGTTCTCCTGGCCTTTGGATCATCATATACTTACTTTACTTTATAATTTTAGTTCTTATAAATGTATCACTAAATAGTATGCTATTTGGTGTTGTCTTTTATGAATATTATAGTAATGTAATTGATACATATTTATATATTCTGTGTTTTGCACTCAGCAGATGCAGCTGGATTGATGCATGTACTATGGTTCATTTAGTGTCATGCTGAATAGTATTTTATGATATCAACACCCTGCAGTTTACTTTGCTATTATTTTTTCTATTGATGGACATCTGGACTGTTATTTATTTATTGCTATTACAAAGCCTGCTGTATAGAACATTCTTGTACCTGTGCCCCTATAGAAGACTTTCTATATATACACCCTGGTGTCTATATAAAGACTTTCTTTAGGAAGTTAGACCTAGGAGTCGAGTTGCTCACTTGTAAGATATGGGAATATTCAAATTTACTTGGTAATGGTAAACTCTTTTCTAAGTGGCAGCACATGAAGGAGTTTTTGGCAGAAGATTATTAGGTACATATTTCGGATCCTCATAAAAATTATAAATGTGGTAGTTAGTCTCCAAGATTCCACAGTTTCAATATAAAATCCAAATCGTCCACGTCTCTTGGTGTTCACACCCTTGTGTGGCCCCCTCCCACATTATGCCAAGGTTGGTCTGTATGACCAGTATAATTCGGGAAGAGTGATGGTATTGTTGCTTCTGTTTTTGGATATCTTTCTTCTTGTCTCTTTTGCATCTCTCACTCTGGGGGACACAGCTTCCCTGTTGGAAGCAATTCTGTGGAGAGGTCCATGAGGTGAGGAGCAGAGGTCTCCAGCAAACAGCCAGTGAGGAACTGTAGCATGCCACCAGCCATGTAATTGAGCATAGGAGCCAATTTCTAGCTCCTTGGGTCTTGAGATGTCTACAGTTTGAGAGCTTGACTAGAACAGCATGAAAGATCCTGAACTAGAATTGCCCTGCTAAGCTGTACCTGGTTATGAGTCCACACACACACACACACACACACACAAATGTGAGATTATAAGTATTTGTTGTCTTGAGCTAAGCTTTGAGGTAATTTTTTATGCAGCAAACATAACTAATATATATTCTATTAAAGAGGTGAAAAATTCCAGGTTCCCTTAAGGAATATGTGAAATAAAGTAGGATATTAAAACAAATAGATTTGAAAATGGGTAACATTAAAAGTTGATGCACCTATAATTCTAGGTGCTATTACGTTAGTTAGCCACATTTAAAAAAAAAAAAACCCATAGAGATGGGAGACCAAGGATAATTTGTGATTCATTATCTGTAGCAACGCATGTCAAGTGTGTTCACATTTTTTAAGATGATCTTGATTTATCATTATTAGAGTCCTTTAGATGTCTTTATAAGTTATTCTTGATGCAGGAACATTGATTGTAACATAATAGCAAAAAAGAAGCCATTTAGTTATACAGAAATAAGAGAAAAGTTAAATACGTCATATATCTACTCAAGAGAATATTATAAAGTCGTGATAAATATATATTTTTTTAAGTGACATATTCCCAGCATAATGTTAAATGACAAGAGCAGGATATGCTAGACAAACAGTATAAAACCAACTATTCAGTGACTTAAGGGTGAAAATGGCATCTCTTAGTTGTGAGATTACGTGGGAATTTGTTTTCTTCATGAAACTTCGGTATTTTCAAAGTCTAATAAACATATGTTAAGACTTCTATTGTTAGAAAAAAGTGTATTTAGCATTGAGGAAATTACTCTTAATTCATTTTTAGTAATACAAAGAAATGCGGACAGCAAACTTTGCCTTCAGATTGGGAGGAAAATCCCTATCAAATATATATCAACAATGAGCATCTGGAAAGGTTCTGGTTGCTATTTCGAGTTGGCTTCCTTTCACATTATCTTGATCTTTGGATCTAATCATAGTCTTCAATCTTGTTATAATTGCTGGTCCTTTTGATTTCTCTTACAGAAGTGAAGATATATTCTAAGAAGTGTATCCTTAGATGATTTCATGGTTGTGTAAACATTATAGCATGTATTTACATCAACCTAAATATTATAGTATAGCCTACTACACACTTAGGCTGTGGTGGTCTAGTCTTTTGCTTCAAGTCTACAAATGCGTACAGTATGTTACTATTCTGAATACTGTAGGCAGTTGGAACACAATGGTAAGAATTTGTATATTTAAACATAAATGTATAAGAATTGGTATATCCCAACATGCAAAAGGAAATGTTTTATGATAACATCTTACTATGGCTTCAATGTCACTAGGCCATAGATAGGAATTTTTCAGCTCTATTATACTCTTATGGGACCACCATCATATATGTAATCCACTGTTGGTGGAAATGTCATTGGAAGGCATGACTTTTTTATTCATTGTTTTGTGGACATCAGAGCTATTGGTGAATCAGGGTAAATTCACAGAATGCTCTAAATGTAAATGTGACTAAAGTGTATATTCTTCAGTTTCTGCTCATGAAGTTGAGAAGAATGAGGTAAATGAGATTTCATGGAGGCACTGTGGAGGTGAGGGTTGCCTAATACCTTTTTATACCAGAAATGATTTTTATCTAAGGCAGCCAATGCTGGCATAATTGAAGAAGGAATTTAAGTTGAATAGGAGCTGGAGTCATTGCCTGAACAGTGACACTTCATGGCATCATAGGTATAGACATTTTTGATATTAGTTAAAAAAGAAAAATTCTCAAAACTTAGTGTTTGAATAGACTGGAAGTGTTCTTTTTTGTTTTAAAAATGCTCTTTATAACAACATTTTTGCCCATTAAATTAAGCTTGGAAAAGACCTTAAAATAGAGTATTTAATTTGGAAGAATTAAGCAAAGTTCCACCACACAGGAACTGCTTCAACATGTTGGTGTATTTATTCTGATACTTGTATTTCCTTTCTGCATTTCCATTACACCCTGGGCTTTTAGCTTGCATGCTTTGTTATTACTGTATATTTCCTTCTAGATTGTCACTTCCCTGGGGACAGAGGCTATGTATTTCTGGCTTATCATCTTTTCCTCACCTTAGCATTTAGTAGGTGCTTAATAAAAACATGTTGAATGACTAACTTGGTCGGACAATTACACGGAAAAGAGGAAATTCATGAGTAGAAAAATAAGTGAAAGTAAAGCTCTATGCCAGTTGAGACTATTGGCAATTTGAAGTGTCTGTCCTACTGCTGTTGGTCCCAGGTGCCATCAAAGGTAGGTGGAACCAAGGCCAGGTACCAGGTGCCACCCGAGTGCTTCAGGGCCAGTGCCAAGTAGAAGTTCTGGGAAGGTTTCTGTGAGGGTACTCAGTCAGTGCCAAGGAAAGAGATCAAAGCTGGGTTTCTGAACTCCTAAAGGGCAAACCAGAAGAAGGAGCTCATAACTGAAACTTTGGGCTTAGTGGGAAAATATCATGGCTTCTGGCTTTATTTGAAACCTCGAACACTGAATCATTTTTGCTTCTCAAAGCAGTAAGCTTTTTTGTTTTATCATGTACAAAATACTGATCTCAGATATTTCAAGCAATAAGAAAACATATTACCAGTTATGGCAAGCACTCACTGGAATATATAATTTGGTGACTCTGCAAAGATCTAATCATTCCAACATCATGATTCCAAGCATTATTTTATTAATCATTGCATTTATAGAGAATCTCTTAGCCAGTATTTATTGTTTAGATTTTTCCAGTGCCCTCATCACTGAGGTCTCTGGTTGCGTGTGTAGAAGATTAAGAGATACAATAAACTAAGAAGAATAGATCAAGCAACACACACTAGACCTAGGCCAAACTAAATAAATATGTCTATTTCTAAGGCCTGGAATTCAACAAGAACAGAAACAAATTCTTGCATACAAAAAAGTAAAATTTTTACAAGAAAGAGATTTCAGCCTTAATTTGATCTGATTTTGTTTAAGTTAAGCAGTTTTTTATCTAAAAGCCAGTGTTCATAATTATTCTTTTCAATTATTTTTTCATATTATTTTTCCAACCATGGTTTGAAGATAATAGGAGCCATGAGGAAGCAGAACCAAGAAATTAAAAATAAAATTCTCCAAGTTGTGAATTGAGGACAAGGCATGTGTTTCCAACTCAAAACAAATAGCTTAAAATCCTTTTTGGATCTGGTGTTAATAAAATCAACCAGAACAAATTACAGCTAAATGCAATTCTTCCTAGTGTCAGTTACAAGCCAAATCCCCTAGTTTAGATTCTGAATTTTAATTTCTGATCATGGATGAATTACTCACCTCCTTGTGCCTCAGTTTCCTCTCCTATAAAGTGGGGACAATAACAGTATCCATCTCACAGGGTTGCTGTGAGGATCCCACAAGGTAATATGTGTTAAGTTCTGAGAATAATGATGGACAAATAATAAGTGCTATATAAATAGCTGTAATTACGATTAAACAATGAAGCAAAACACTTGCCTGTTGTTCTGGATCATTTCATCTTTTTTTCTTTACAAGAGAATGCATTTGTTCCTCTTTCTAGTTTTACAGTTCATTTTATATTCATTCTTATCCTTCTTTACAAGACGACTTCTCTTGTTCTTGTGTTGGTAAGTCTTTCTTTAACTAGCCTCTTATAAGGTAGAATGCTACAATACGCTGGGGCCAGAAAATGGCTCAAAGGTGTCTTTGTATTTTTTGACATTCTAGAATCAGTCACAGCATGTGATCCACATTAGAAACCTGTAGGAAAATAAGAGCAATTTCTTAAAATCCTTTTGTGTTCTTATTTTTACTTTTTGAGACAGGGTCTCACTCTGTCACCCAAGCTGGAGTGCAGTGGCACGATTACAGCTCACTGTAGCCATTATCAACCTCACTGGCTCAAGCAATCCTCTCGCCTCCGCCTCCCAAGTAGCTGGGACCACAGGTGCACACCATCATGCCTGGCTAATTTTTTTAATTTTTCATAGAGATGGGGGTCTCCTTATGTTGTCCTGGCTGGTCTCAAACTCCTAGGCTCAAGCGATCCTCCCACCTCAGCCTTCCAAAGTGCTAAGATTGTAGGCCTGAGCCACTGTGCCCAGCCTTTCTCTGTTCCTAAAATACATCTCTTTATAAATTTGTGTCCTGGAATGCAGGTGCTTGAGTACCTCATTTTGCTATTATTTAAAAATGCAGAATAAGAGAGAAATTTTTTTAATGTGAGTATCATTATTGACATGACTGTGCATAAGAAAGCTGAATATACTGGTTTTTTCCTGGGAGATCTGAAGTGAGAAACCAGTTGTCCATTTCACTGGCTCTTCACTTGGCCATCTCCTCCATGGTGAAGCTGTGCAGTGGACAGAGGTCTCTGGACAGCAGAAGCTGCACCCTAATTCTCTACCTGTTATTGCAGACTCTATCACATGGATGGTTATTTCAGTTCCCAAGCTTCAGTTACCCTGGCTATCCTATGTGAGCTGTACAACCCTACCTATATCAAAGCAAGAACTTTGTCCAGGGGGCATTAGACCAAGTGGTCCAGGACCCAACTCTTAGGTTGACTCAGTTTACTTGGTTTGCTGGAAAAGCCTTGTAATTCTTCCTACCTATTGAAACATCTTTAAAATCCAGCACTCAAACAAGAATATCTCTTGCCATGGACTTTTTCTAAATCTATTTGCCTTCAGCTATGGAACTGGGAAGCCTCTTTCAAAGGGACATTTTTCTCCTCCCACCCAAGGTGATAGTCACCTTGCTAAATGCCATTTGGATCATGTTGCTTCCCCTCGAGAAATCCTCCAATTGCTTTTCCTAGAGTATGGGGTACCATAACAGTATCTACATGTCATTCACAGCCCTTTGTGCTGGACCTCTAGGCTCTACTTTCCCACTAATATCTTGGCTTTGACCCTAATAAGTGTGACACTTTACCTCATTTGCTGTATTTTCTCTTCCTCATCCCTTGCCTTTGGATGGATTATTTTTTCTGTTGTTGAGGTATTTCTTTGCTTTTTTGCTAGGCTAAATATACATTAAACTCAGGTGTCTTGTCCTCTGAGAAGTCTGTCCTGAACTCTAGGGTGAGCTGGATGATGCCCTCTGTGCCCATCCAGTGCTGACAGCATTAGCCTCACTGCATTGTACCTGCCTTTTGGTTTTCATGTTGTTCATTGATCTGGAAGCTTCTGAGGACAGGGACTGAAACTTTTGTTTTGGCAACTCCTGCACCCAGTCCAGAGCCTGGCAGATGGTAAGAAGGTCACTAAATGCTTATTGAATAAATAAATGAATGAAGCCTAAATTTGATAAGTTCTCCCATATGATAATTAGAGACACCGTAAACCTAGACGACATTATGATTTTAGGCAGATTTATAGCTAGTGAAAAACTGTTCCCAAAGAATTTAGAGAAGGGAGACATAGATCAGATGATAAATGTATGATGGTTTATAAGAATTAGAAAGAATATAAAGTAAGATGCAGGGGCTCCTGAACCTGGGGAGGAGTTTTCAATAGGTAATATACTCAAATGAGTTAGCTTTGAAACAGATGAGGTGAAAAGTTCTGCTTTTAGGGATTAAAAAGTTCATTAAATTAATACAAATTGTTGGAAGAGAACTTGTCAAAATAAGCCAAGAGTGTAATAGAAGCTCTCTAAACTTTTATTATTATTAACAGTTTATTAAGCACCCAGTACCTGTTGAGCATTTTCAGTAAATGCTTTAAATGTATAACCTTATAGGATTTAGCCCTCATCACATCTCTATGAAGTAGGTCGCTGGTAATATTAGCCCTGTTTGTGGATGAGGAGCTGAGGTTAAAGTATTATAACCCACATGCCCAAGCTCACAGGGTTGGAAAAGGTGGGTCTGACTGGATGACTCCAAAGGCCATGGATTGGAAGAGGGACGGTCTCACTTCATTCTGCATTGTCAGATCGCGGGGAAAGATTAGTTCTATTTTGAGTGACCATTTTAAGATGGTTATAGACAAACTAGAGTACATTCTGTAGGGGGAAGCGGTTGTGAATTTAGGAATGACCATTAATCATGTCTTGTTCTCTTACTCAGATTTCTGAACCAACTGGGAGATACAAAAAGAAGTCAGACAAGGCCGGGCACGGTGGCTCACGCCTGTAATCCCAGCACTTTGGGAGGCCAAGGCAGGCGGATCAAGAGGTCAGGAGATTAAGACCAATCTAGCTAACACGGTGAAACCCCATCTCTACTAAAAATACAAAAAATTAGCCAGATGTGGTGGCGGGCACCTGTAGTCCCAGCTACTTGGGAGGTTGAGGCAGGAGAATGGTGTGAACCCGGGAGGCAGAGCTTGCAGTGAGCCGAGATTGCGCCACTGCATTCCAGCCTGGGTGACAGAGCAAGACTCCATCTCAAAACAAACAAACAAACAAACAAAAACAAGTCAGACAAATAGAAATCCAAATGTCAGTTTTTTCAGAGGAAACTTGTGTTGTGGTTAAATAGATGGGCTAATCCTGTACCCCTAGCCCCACATTAAGTGTAGCCACCAGAACTGTGGGTTCACCATGGAAGGGCCTAAGCCTGCCTGCTAAACTCACCATAGGCAGGGAGAAAATTGAACTCTGCAGGCTGGTCCGAAGCAGCAGGTGCCGTAGACCTATATGGACTTAGCCAGCCATGCCCAGGGATGTCTCTCAGATTCAACAATCAGGCCAGCTATTCCTCTTCTTATGGGCAGGAAGGAATCAGAGAGAGGGCAATAGTGTGACTCTAAATCTTCTCAGAGACACATAAAACCCAGGAATAAAGTCCTCATCCTTAGCCATGGCCAGGATGCTAATTGTCACATCAGTGGGACCAACGGGTGGAAAGACTGGTGTAAGAGTTAAATTTATGTGTCCAATTGACTGGGATGTGGTACCCAGATTTGGGATCAAACATCAGTTGAATTGCTGTGAAGGTGTTTTGTAGATGTGATTAACACTTGAGTCAGTAGACTTTGAGTAAAGCAGATGAACTTCCATAATATGTGTGGGCCATATCTAATCAGTTGAAGGTCTCAGGGGCCAGAAGAAATACTCCTCAAGACTACAATATCAACTCTTGAATTTCCAGCCTGCCCTACAGATTTCAGAGCTGCCAGTCCCCAAAATTCTGTGAGCCATTCTTTAAAGCCAATCTCCCTCTCTCTCTCTCACTCTCTGTCTCTCTCTAGACATAGGTACATATATATATATAGATGGATGTATGTATACACATACACGTACATATATATGAATATCTCCTATTGGTTCTGTTTCTCTGAAGAGTTCTGATTAATACAATGTGGAATGTGGGAATGTGGAATCTGTAGCTGAGGAGTCAAGATGGTGATCATGGAAGCTCTTTTCACATTTCTGATGGGTTCCCACAGGACAGGCTATGTAGCATCTGAGATGGTTTAAATGGAGCGTGATAACCTTGTTGGTCGTATTATAGAAGAAATGCTAATGTTATGAGAAGGCTGACTCATGGCTGGCTGTTTGGGTCACTTTGAACTCTTTTAAGAGTAGTGAAGCTATTTTATGCTTCTGTTAAATAATCTAATGCCATTGTGGTTTTTTTTTTCATATTTCATTGTTTGTGAATTTCTTTCACATCTCAGTTTATTGGTTTTCCCATAGTGCATAGCACACAAATAGGCAATTATGGAATTGAATTAAGAGTTTAATAATGGCTCATTAGGAACCAAATTTCAACTTTAAATGAGCACATATTTCTCTATTTTTTTGTGTTGCTTTGTTCCTATATGTATTTCTTTTAAAGTATTCATTTGTAAAAAATGACCAGCATATTGGTAAAGTCCGGTATTACTTGGTTATTTAATTATAAATTAAAGTACATAGCTCACAGGATTTTTGGATTTTTGACCAGAATAAAGCACGAAATTAAAATACAAACAAGAAAATAACCTAATTTGTAAAATAACATTTCTCTGAAATCAATTATCCTAAATTTTCACAGGAAATAAAATTAGGAGAAATCTGCTAAATTTATCCAAAAGAATACAGGAGTTTTGGAATATAAAAAAGTACTACTTCTTTAAATGCTAATGAACACCAGCTTTATCATTTCTAAAGAAGAGGATTTTGGTGTTATTTTTTTTCTCCCAGTGAAAAATTTTACGGCTCCTACCTGGTAAAAGGACATGGGCTTGAGCCTGATATTTGAGACTATATAAATAGCTGATCTGGAAATTTCAAGCCAATTGTATCCTCTTTCTTTCAACTGCAGTTTCATGCTCCCCCCTCTACTCCTTGAATTATCCCATGAACCCTCTTGGTCATTCAGGGTTGATGAAGCCATCACGCCATGGTCAGCTGCTTAACTTGGCACTCTATGAGGGAGGAGGGATCTTTTTGAAGCCCTGCCACCATTGCCCTGTCCAGCTCATCTTGCAGGGCAGTGAACAAGAGCCTGAGCAGAAGGTATCAGAATCTTTGGAAATGGGACCCATCAGATGTTTCACATGTCAAAGTGTTCTGATGAATACTCAGGTTTGAGAGCTACTGGTTTATAGCAGTTCAGCTCCTCATCAACACAAATATATGCACATTTGTGGTATTCCTTCAGTAAAGACGGCTCTGGTCACATTGAAACAGTGAATATGTGCCTTTGTGTGTGTGTGTCTGTGTGTGCGTGTGTGTGTGTGTCTGGTGTTTAGGGGTAGAAGTGATAACCAGGATTGACTGCAATGTCCCATGAAGCAGGGGCAGGGCTAATTTCTATGAACTATCGCCATTAATCTGTGGGCCTGCATACCTGGGAAATATTCACTCAGGATCCCCAAGGCTACCTAGAGCAAAGGTGGCCCAGCCTGGGTCTTGGCATAGTATGATCTCAGGGTGTCCAGGCTGAGGACAAGGTGAATGTCCTGCCTCTGCTGCACTGGGCTTGGGAAGCCTGGTGTGCTCCTGCCCCCTCCTTGTCAGGGAACCCTGGACAGGGTCTGGGACCTGAGCTCAATTCCCAGACCCACCTCTATTGAGCTATGTGACCTTTGGTGTGTCCCATGCTCCCTAGGCCATCTGTGGTGAATAGGCCATATGACAGGCCATCTCAGGGAGGTGGGCAGGGATGGTGCTCACCATACAGGCCTCCCTCACCCCTCTTCACCTCCTACTGTACGCAGAAGACTTCGGTATTGCACATCCTTCCATGAAGGACCTGTCCTACCAGAAAAAAATTATAAAGCAAAAGGAAATGATTTATCGTTCACTTTCAGCTCGGAAACTCGACAGGCAGGCCTTGACTTGGTGTCCTAACTTGGCAACCCTGTGGTGCTAGGTTTTATACATTATTTCAAAGGGCTAGAGTTCCCCTCTGAAGATTTGTTTTCTGGTGGTGGGCTTAGCAACTCTATTTTGTTCTTCTTAATCTATTTTCTTACACAAAGAACTAATGCCCCCAAGTACAATTGCACCCAGATTACTAGACTCTCAACTTAAACATTACCAAAAGCTATAATTTTGAAATTCTTTTATCTATCCCAAGCTAATAGCAGTTTTACATGTCTTTATATTGTTTTCATCTGTTTCTTAGCCCCCCTCCTCTTGGGTTATTGTCTCTGGAATATGTGCGGGCTTGTTTAATTTTAGTGCTGAATTTGGGATATGGAAAAGATTACTCTTAATTATATTACTTACTTATTGAAACATAATATATTTATATGGACTTTCCGTGCTCCAGAAGCAGTGTGCTCTTTTATGAAGACATTGCTGGAGGTTGCCAAGGCGGGGATCTGAATTGAACGGGATCTGAATCTAAAGCAATCTAGGAGTAGATCTATCCTGCAGCATCTTCAAACCAGCTTCTCAAATACTTCTTTCAACATGAAACATTCATCCCAGCCCTGCAGCCAACCAGCTCAGTGCTATTTTTTCTACAATTCAATGAACCTGTGAGGCCCCATCTAAAACAATCACCACAGCAGAACCTTGGGGTCTGACAAAGATTTCCCTCCCATGGAGAATAAGGCATGTTGAATTGGTTTGAATCAATGGGGCATTTTTTCTCTTGTTGGCCTGGTGATTACAACCCTGTCTCTTAAACTGCACTGGGTCAAACCACAACCCGAATGACTTTTAAAAATGATACAATGCTATTAAAGAATAGAAAATACATTCTTGGTCAAGCTATTACCAAGTAGAAAAGAAAAAAAAAAAGTCATCACTTTGAATTTCTTACTTTGTCAATGAAATTATCAACCTCGACTTCCTTTATGTTTCTTGGTGCCTGCTGTTAAGCCGTGCATCAGAAACCCCCAGCTTTGGATGTTGTCATAGAGCCCAGACACCATATGCTCCTCTGTCATGAGAGCAGGACGAGCTACATGATTCGTGGGGGAGCCCAATGCAAAATGAAAGTGTGAGGCCCCCTGTTCAAAAATTATGTAGAATTTCAAGACAGCAACAGCAGAGCATTTAAGAAAGTGCTGGGCCCTTGGGAACCGCGCAGGTCACATGTGCATGAAGCTAGACCTCGTTCCAAGACAGACCTAGTTGAGGAGGCAGAAGAGTCCATTTCCTTCTCTCCTGCTTCAGCCCATGTTATTTAGGTTTATCTCAGAGGTCTGCTTTCAATTCTCCCAACTCAATGAACTGCCTCTCTCCTTTCCAAATTCGCTCCTCATCTGGGACTCTCTCTAAACAGGGTGTGCAGCTCGGTGCAAAGTTAAGTCACATTGCCAAGTCCTCCAAGGCCTGATGAAAGCCTTGGGGCACCGGGAGGGGCAGAGAGGCAGCCCTTGCACCTCACCATGCTGCTCTGCTCTGCCAGAGGTAATCGCTTTGCAGATCCTCAACTACATCTCCAACTGTGGCGTTTTCTCTCCTTTGTCCTTCTGACAAAGTCTTTTATAATTCTCTTTAAATGTTCCAGGGCTTTTTTTTTTTTTTTTTTGCTCTTTCAAATAATTGTTATCAATCCTACTAAAAGCCTTAGATCTTCTCCTCCTCCTTGTCTTCACTGTAAATATTTTCCCTACTCTTCAGCAGCAATATTACGGCTATACATAGTAACAAAATCTCTACAGCTATCTTAGTTTCTTTATTCTTGTGTTTTCAAAGACTCCCAAATCTTGCTCTATTGGTGTTTGTTGAACTTTTCTAATAAGATAACTTTTAAAAGAAAGCTAAATACATGTTTATAACTCTTCTATGAAAGTCTGCCTGCTATCCCCACTCCAAAATATATTAGTGATTTCTGAGCATAAAACATAGATTGATTTTGTGACATTATGAACTGGTAGTCATAGTTTGCTTAGTGATAACTATGCCAAACACAAGAGCATGTGGACATTGTTGCCTCTAAACCTAGCTGCATTCCCTGCAAACTGGATGCCCTCAGAGGAAAAGGGTAAGAGGATCCTTTATAGAATATTTTTGCTGGTAGTGGTTGCCACTAGGCAATGACATTCACAGATGTTAGCAAATGGGTGGTTCAATTAAAAGGTTTCATAAATCAAGTTCAGGACCTCTGAATCATCCTACCACAGAAAATTGACAGATGCATTGAAAATGAAAATTAAATGCCAAGGCTGCATGAACAATTTCTTCCTGTTCTGTTCAATGTTACTACTTGTTTAGGGGGCACACTTGGAATTTCCACTTCTGCAAGTGGGACCCATTTCTCTCTGAGCCTTAATTCCTCCTGATGACAGGCTGAATATGGCAGTGACTATAGTCTCAGGAAGATACATCAGAAGCCATGCAGTCAGCTTCTCCAATACTTTCTTTCCTATTAATTTCTAACGACTTTGGTCACATCACCAGATACCTTGATTTCCACATTTAAAAAGTAGCAATTGTACCTGTGATCATGGTTTATTTTTTTCTTTGCAGGGATGTGAGTAATGTGGATAAAAGAAATACCTGTGAGAGAATTTAGAAATATTTGAAAGGAAGAACTCTTCCTTCAAATGTGTTTTGTTTTTAGAGATGGGGTCTTGCTATGTTGTCCAGGCAGGATTTGAACTCCTGGGTTTGAACCATCCTATCACCTGAGCCTCCAGAGTAACTGAGACTGCAGGTGCATGCCACTGTGCCCAACTCAAATGTGACTTTTTTCTCTCTCTCTCTAGATCTTATTATGGGATTCCCCACTCATTTATTTGTTATTTTGAAAGACAAGGCAGTAAGGTTTACACCTCTGAATGTTTTCTCACTATGTAAGCAAATTTGGACTTAGCTTTTGCATCCATGGCTTCTTGAAAAGAAAGTCTCCTTGAGCCTCTGAGGCTGAGTTCTTAGTATATTAACCCTCCTCTTCTGTGTTGCAACTGTGATATAGGAATGTCTAGTTAGCATCCTGATTTATTTGGTTTTGTTGAGTGTGTGTGTGTGTGTTTTCCTTGAAGTGTTCTTGGTGTGGGCATATGTGTCTAATTAAAAAAGTAAATTGACAGGGTTGCATAGATTGTTTTCCCATTCCCGGTCCAGGCACACCTCATTTTATCGTGCTTTGCTTTATTGTACTTCATAGATATTGAGCTTTTTAGAAATTGTATATTTGTGTAACCCTGCTTTAAGCAAGTCTATCAGTACCATTTTTTCAACAACATGTGCTCACTTCATGTCTGTACATCACATTTTGGTAATTCTCATAGTATTTCAAACTTTTTCATTACAATTATATCTGTTATGGTGATCTGCCATCAGTGATTTTTAATGTTACTGTTATACTTGTTTTAGGACATCACAAACTGTACTCATATAAGATGACAGACTTAATTGATAAATATTGCTTTTGTTCTGATTGCTCCACTGACTACCGAGTCCCTCATCTCTCTTCTTCTCCTTGGGCCTCCCTGTTCCCTGAGACACAACAGTACTGAATTTAGGCCAATTAATAACCCTACAAATGATCTCTAAGTGTTCAAGTGAAAGAGTCACATATTTCTGACTTTAAATCAAAAGCTACAAATGATTAAGTGAGGAGGGAAGTTGAAAGTCAAGATAGGCTGAAGGCTAGGCCTCTTGTGCCAAATAGTCAAGTTGTCAATGCGAAGGAAATGTTCTTGCAGGAAATTAAAGGTTCTACTCCAATGAACACATGAATCATAAGAAAGCAAAACAGCCTTATTGTTGATATGGAGAAAGTTTGAATGATTTGGATAGAAGATCAAACCAACCACGACACTCCCTTAAGTCAAAGCCTATTCCAGAGCAAGGCTCTAACTCCCTTCAATTCTGTGAAGCCTGAGAGAGGTGAGGATGCTGCAGAAGAAAATTTCAAAGCTGGCAGAGGTTGGTTGATGAGACTTGAGGAAAGAAATCATCTTTATAACATAAAAGTGCAAGGTGAAGCAGCAAGTGCTGATACAGAAGCTGCAGCAAGTTATCCAGGAGATCTAGCTAAGATCATTGATGACAGTGGCTACACTAAACAACAGCTTTTCAATGTAGACAAAAGAGCCTTCTATTGGAAGATGCCATCAAGGACTTTTTTAGCTAGAGAGAAGCCAGTGCCTAGCTTCAAAGGACAGGCTGACTCTCTTGTTAGGGGATAATGCAGATGGTGACTTTCAGTTGAAGCCAATGCTCATTTGCCATTTTGAAAATCCTATCGCCCTTCCGAATTATGCTAAATCTACTCTGCCTGTTCTCTGTAAATGGAACCACAAAGTCTAGATTACAGCACATCTGCTGGTCATCCAAGAGCTCTGATGGGGATGTACAAGGAGATTAATGTTGTTTTCATGCCTGTTACCACAACATCTATTCTGTAGCCCATGGATCAAGGAGTAATTTTAACTTTCAAGTCTTTTATGTAAAAAATACATTTCATAAGGCTATCACTGCCTTAGATAGTGATTCCTCTGATGGATCTGGGCAAAGTAAACTAAAAGTCTGCTGGAAATGACTTTCCATTCTCAATGTTGTTAAGAACATTTGTGATTCATAGGTGGAGGTCAAAATACCAATATTAACAGGAATTTGGAAGAAGTTGATTTCGACCTTCATGAATGACTTTGAGGAATTCAAGACTTCAGTGGAGGAGGTAACTGCAGATGTGGTAGAAATAGCAAGTGTGCTAGAATTAGAATTGGAGCCTGAAGATGTGATTGAATTTCTGCAATCTCCTGATGAAACTTGAATGGATGAGGAATTGCTTCCTTGAGATGGACTCTATTCCTGGTAAAAATTCTGCGAATATTGTTGGAATGGTAACAAAGGATTTACAATATCACATAAACTTAATTGCTAAAGCAGTTGCAGGGTTCGAAAGGATTGACTCCAATTTTGAAAGAAGTTCTGCTGTGGGTAAAATGCTACTAAACAGCTTTGCATGCTAGAGACATCTCCCCTGAAAGGAAGAATAATTCAATGTGGTAAACTTCCTTTATTGTCATATTTGCTTTATTGTGGTGGTCTGGAACTCAACCTAAAATTTCTCAGAGGTATGCCTATACATCAGTTCCTCGAAGAATGACACTTTGTTAAATGTCCTTTTGTTATAACGTTGATGAAAAAAATCACTTCCTGGCCGGAGCCACAGTTTGTGTCCAGTTTGCGTGTTTTCTCTATGTCTACATGGGTTTTCTCTGGGTACTCAGCTTCCTCCCACATCCCAAAGATGTGCGTGTCAGGTGAATGGGCATGTCTACATTGTCCCAGTGTAAGGGAGTGTGGAGATGTGTGTGTGTGAGTGCACTGGGATGGGATAGCAACCTTTCCAGGACTGATTTCTGCCCTGCCTCCTGAGCTGCTGGGATAGGGTCCAGCCACTGGCGACCCTGAACTGAAATGAGTGGGTTGGAAAACGAGGGAGTGAATGAATGAATGATTGAATGAATATACATTATTGTAAAATGACAATTCATAACTTCTACAACAATCATGCAAATGCACCACAGTAAACAATGCTTTCTGAATGCACTCAGTAAGCCTGCCAGATTTGTTCTTGTTTGTTTGTAAACTGCACAGTGGTAGTAGGTGCTCCTTACAATTTTTCCTTTGCAAACATTTATTTATTGATTCAATCCACCATCACTAGGACTGCTGTCACTCACTGATTCACCAAAAAATTGGGTAATTATCTTGTTTCTACTAATCTTTCTTTTTTAAAATTATTATTATACTTTAAGTTCTAGGGTACATGTGCACAACGTGCAGGTTTGTTACATATGTATACATGTGCCATGTTGGTGTGCTGCACCCATTAACTCATCATTTACATTAGGTATATCTCCTAATGCTATCCCTCCCACCTCCCTCCACCCCATGACAGGCCCCAGTGTGTGATATTCCCCTTCCTGTGTCCAAGTGTTCTCATTGTTTAATTCCCACCTATGAGTGAGAACATGTAGTGTTTGGTTTTATGGTCTTGTGATAGTTTGCTGAGAATGATGGTTTCTAGCTGCATCCATGTCCCTACAAAGGACAGGAACTCATCCTTTTTTATGGCTGTGTAGTATTACATGGTATATATGTGCCACATTTTCTTAATCCAGTCTATCATTGATGGACATTTGGGTTAGTTCCAAGTCTTTGCTATTGTGAATAGTGCTGCAATAAACATACATGTGCATGTGTCTTTATAGCAGCATGATTTATAATCCTTTGGGTATATACCTAGTAATGGGATGGCTGGGTCAAATGGTATTTCTAGTTCTAGATCCTTGAGGAATCACCACACTGTCTTTCACAATGGTTGAACTAGTTTACAGTCCCAACAACAGTGTAAAAGTGTTTCTATTTCTCCACATCCTCTCCAGCACCTGTTGTTTCCTGAATTTTTAATGATTGCCATTCTGACTGGTGTGAGATGGTATCTCATTGTGGTTTTGGATTTGCATTTCTGTGATGGTGAGTGATGATGAGCATTTTTTCATGTGTCTGCTGGCTGCATAAATGTCTTCTTTTGAGAAGTGTCTGTTCATATCGTTTGCCCACTTTTTGATGGGATTGTTTTTTTCTTGTAAATTTGTTTGAATTCTTTGTAGGTTCTGGATATTAGCCCTTTGTCAGATGAGTAGATTGCAAATTTTTTCTCCCATTCTGTAGGTTGCCTGTTCACTCTGATGGTAGTTCCTTTTGCTGTGCAGCTCTTTAGTTATTAGATCCCATTTCTTTAGTTATTAGATCCCATTTCTCAATTTTGGCTTTTGTTGCCATTGCTTTTGGTGTTTCAGACATGAAGTCCTTGCCCATGCCTATGCCCTGAATAGTATTGCCTAGGTTTTCTTCTAGGGTTTTTTATGGTTTTAGGTCTAACATTTAAGTCTCTAATTCATCTTGAATTAATTTTTGTATAAGGCGTAAGGAAGGGATCCAGTTTCAGCTTTCTACTTATGGCTAGCCAGTTTTCCCAGCACTATTTATTAAATAGGGAATCCTTTCCCCATTTCTTGTTTTTGTCAGGTTTGTGAAAGATCAGATGGTTGTAGATGTGTGGTATTATTTCTGAGGGCTCTGTTCTGTTCCATTGGTCTATATCTCTGTTTTGGTACCAGTACCATGCTGTTTGGGTTACTGTAGCCTCGTAGTATAGTTTGAAGTCAGGTAGCGTGATGCCTCCAGCTTTGTTCTTTTGGCTTAGGGTTGTCTTGGCAATGCGCACTCTTTTTTGGTTCCATGTGAACTTTAAAGTAGTTTTTTTCCAATTCTGTGAAGAAAGTCATTGGTAGCTTAATGGGGATGGCATTGAATCTATAAATTACCTTGGGCAGTATGGCCATTTTCATGATATTGATTCTTCCTACTCATGAGCATGGAATGTTCTTCCATTTTTTTGTGTCCTCTTTTATTTCATTGAGCAGTGGTTTGCAGTTCTCCTTGAAGAGGTCCTTCACATCCCTTGTAAGTTGGATTCCTAGGTATTTTATTCTATTTGAAGCAAATGTGAATGGGAGTTCACTCATGATTTGGCTCTCTGTTTGTCTGTTATTGATATATAAGAATGCTTGTGATTTTTGTACATTGATTTTGTATCCTGAGATTTTGCTGAAGTTGCTTACCAGCTTAAGGAGATTTGGGGCTGAGACAATGGGGTTTTCTAAATATACAATCATGTCATCTGCAAAGAGTGACAATTTGACTTCCTCTTTTCCTAATTGAATACCCTTTATTTCTTTCTTTTGTCTAATTGCCCTGGCTAGAACTTCCAACACTATGTTGAATAGGAGTGGTAAGAGAGGGCATCCCTATCTTGTGCCAGTTTTCAAGGGGAATGCTTCCAGTTTTTGCCCATTCAGTATGATATTGGCAGTGGGTTTGTCATAAATAGCTCTTATTATTTTGAGATATGTTCCATCAATACCAAATTTATTGAGAGTTTTTAACATGAAGGGCTGTTGAATTTTGTCAAAGCCCTTTTCTGCATCTATCGAGATAATCTTGGGGGTTTTGTCTTTGGTTCTGTTTATATGCTGTATTACATTTATTGATTGGTGTATATTGAACCAGCCTTGCATCCCAGGGATGAAGCCCATTTGATCATGATGGATAAGCTTTTTGATGTGCTGCTGGATTCGGTTTGCCAGCATTTTATTGAGGATTTTTGCATCGATGTTCATCATGGATGTTAGTCTAAAATTCTACTTTTTTTTGTTGTGTCTCTGCCAGGCTTTGGTATCAGGATGATGCTAGTCTCATAAAATGAGTTAGGGAGGATTCCCTCTTTTTCTATTGATGGAATAGTTTCAGAAGGAATGGTAGCAGCTCCTTCTTGTACCTCTGGTAGAATTTGGCTGTGAATCCGTCTGTTCCTGGACTTTTTTGGTTGGTAGGCTATTAATTATTGCCTCAATTTCAGAGCCTGTTATTGATCTATTCAGGGATTCAACTTCTTCCTGGTTTAGCCTTGCGAGAGTGTATGTGTCCAGGAATTTATCTATTTCTTCTAGGTTTCTAGTTTATTTGCATAGAGGTGTTTATAGTATTCTCTGATGGTAGTTTTTATTTCTGTGGGATTGGTGGTGACATCCCCTTTATCATTTTTTATTGTGTGTATTTGATTCTTCTCTCTTTTCTTATCAGTCTTGCTAGTGGTCTATCAATTTTGTTAATCTTTTCAAAAGCCAACTCCTGGATTCATTGATTTTTTGGAGGGTTTTTTTGTGTCTCTATCTCCTTCAGTTCTGCTCTGATCTTAGTTATTTCTTGCCTTCTGCTAGCTTTTGATTGTGTTTGCTCTTGCTTCTCTAGTTCTTTTAATTGTGATGTTAGGGTGTCAATTTTAGATCTTTCCTGCTTTCTCTTGTGGGCATTTAGTGGTATAAGTTTCCCTCTACACACTGCTTTAAATGTGTCCCAGAGATTGTGGTATGTTGTCTCTTTGTTCTCATTGGTTTCAAAGAATATCTTTATTTCTGCCTTCATTTCGTTATGTCCCCAGTAGTCATTCAGGAGCAGGTTGTTCAGTTTCCATGCAGTTGAGGGGTTTTAAGTGAGTTTCTTAATCCTGAGTTCTAGTTTGATTGCACTGTGGTCTGAGAGACAGTTTGTTATAATTTCTGTTCTTTTACATTTGCTGAGGAGTGCTTTATTTCCAACTATGTGGTCAATTTTGGAATAAGTGTGATGTGGTGCTGAGAAGAATGTATATTCTGTTGATTTGGGGTCCAGAGTTCTGTAGATGTCTATTAGGTCTGCTTGGTGCAGACCTGAGTTCAATTCCTGGATATCCTTGTTAACTTTCTGTCTCATTGATCTGTCTAATGTTGACAGTGGGGTATTAAAGTCTCACATGATTTTTGTGTGGGAGTCTAAGTCTCTTTGTAAGTCTCTAAGGACTTGCTTTATGAATCTGGATGCTCCTGTATTGGGTGCATATATATTTAGGATAGTTAACTCTTCTTGTTGCATCGATCCCTTTACCATTATGTAATGGCCTTCTTTGTCTGTTTTGATCTCTGTTGATTTAAAGTCTGTTTTTATCAGAGACTAGGATTGCAACCCCTGCTTATTTTTGTTTTCCATTTGCTTGCTAGACTTCCTCCATCCCTTTATTTTGAGCCTTTGTATGTCTCTGCATATAAGATGGGTCTCCTGAATATAGCACATTGATGGGTCTTGACTCTTTGTCCAATTTGCCAGTCTGTGTCTTTTAATTGGAGTATTTAGCCCATTTAAATTTAAGGTTAATATTGTTACGTGTGAATTTGATCCTGTCATTATGATGTTCGCTGGTTATTTTGCTTGTTAGTTGATGCAGTTTCTTCCTAGCAGCGATGGTCTTTACATGTTGGCTTATTTTTTTTTGCAATGGCTGGTACTGGTTGTTCCTTTCCATGTTTAGTGCTTCCTTCAGGAGCCCTTGTAATGCAGGCCTGGTGGTGATAAAATCTCTCAGCATTTGCTCGTCTGTAAAGGATTTTATTTCTCCTTCACTGATGAAACTTAGTTTGCCTGGATATGAAATTCTGGGTTGAAAATTCTTTTCTTTAAGAATGTTAAATATTGGCCCCCACTCTCTTCTGGCTTGTAGAGTTTCTGCTGAGAGATCCGCTGTTAGTCTGATGGGCCTCCCTTTGTGGGTAACCCGACCTTTCTCTCTGGCTGCCCTTAACATTTTTTCCTTCATTTCAACTTTGGTGAATCTGACAATTATGTGTCTTGGAGTTGCTCTTCTCGAGGAGTATCTTTGTGATATTCTCTGTATTTCCTGAATTTGAATGTTGGCCTGCATTGCTAGGTTGGGAAAGTTCTCCTGGATAATATCCTGCAGAGTGTTTTCCAACTTGGTTCCATTCTTCCCGTCACTTTAGTTACACCAATCAGACATAGATTTGGTCTTTTCACATAGTCCCATATTTCTTGGAGGCTTTATTCCTTTCTTTTTACTCTTTTTTCTCTAAACTTCTCACTTCATTTCATTCATTTGATCTTCAACCACTAATACACTTTCTTCCAGTTGATCGAATCGGTTACTGAAGCTTGTGCATTTGTCACGTAGTTCTCATGCCATGTTTTTCAGCTCTATCAGGTCATTTAAGGACTTCTCTACATTGGTTTTTCTAATTAGTCATTCGTCTAATCTCTTTTCAAGGTTTTTAGCTTCTTTGCAATGGATTTGAACTTCCTCCTTTAGCTCGGAGAAGTTTGATCATCTGAAGTCTTCTTCTCTCAACTCATCAAAGTCATTCTCCATCCAGCTTTGTTCTGTTGCTGATGAGGAGCTGCGTTCCTTTGGAGGGGGAGAGGCACTCTGATTTTTAGAATTTTCAGTTTTTCTGCTCTGTTTTTTCCCCATCTTTGTGGTTTTATTTACCTTTGGTCTTTGATGATGGTAACGTACAGATGGGGTTTTGGTGTGGATGTCCTTTCTGTTTATTAGTTTTCCTTCTCACAATCAGGATCCTCGGCTGCAGGTCTGTTGGAGTTTGCTGGAGGTCCACTCTAGACCCTGTTTGCCTGGGTATCAGCAGTGGAGGCTGTAGAAGAGTGAATATTGCTGAACAGCAAATGTTGCTGCCTGATTGTTCCTCTGGAAGCTTCATCTCAGAGGGGTACCCAGCCGTGTGAGATGTCAGTCTGCCCCTACTGGGGGGTGCCTCCCCATTAGGCTACCTGGGGGTCAGGGACCCACTTGAGGAGGCAATCTGTCCGTTCTCAGATCTCAAACTCTATGCTGGGAGAACCACTACTCTCCTCAAAGCTGTCAGACAGGGATATTTAAATCTGCAGAGGTTTCTGCTGCCTTTTGTTTGCATATGCCCTGTCCCCAGAGGTGGGGTCTACAGAGGCAGGCAGGCCTCTTTGAGCTGTCGTGGGCTGCACACAGTTCGACCTTCCCAATGGCTTTGTTTACCTACTCAAGCCTCAGCAATGGCAGGTGCCCCTCCCCCAGCCTGGCTGCTGCCTTGCAGTTAGATCTCAGACTGCTGTGCTAGCAATGAGGGAGGCCCTGTAGGCATGGGACCCTCCGAGCGAGGTGTGGGATATAATCTCCTGGTATGCTGTTTGCTAAGACCCTTGGAAAAGCGCAGTATTAGGGTGGGAGTGACCTGATTTTCCAGGTACTGTGTGTCATGGTTTCCCTTTTGCTAGGAAAGGGTATTCCCTTACCTCTTATGCTTCCCGGGTGAGGCGATGCCTCGCCCTGCTTCGGCTCTCGCTCAGTGGGCTGCACCCACTACCCTGCACCCACTGTCCTGCACCCACTGTCTGACACGCCCCAGTGAGATGAATCTGGTACCTCAGTTGGAAATGCAGCAATCACCCATCTTCTGTGTCGCTCATGCTGGGAGCTGTAGCCTGGAGCTTTTCCTATTCGGCCATCTTGGAACCACCCCCAATCTTTCTTAAGTACATATATCTCACATGCATTTCACTGTTTAACATTAGAAGTGTTTTGGTTTGGACTTTTTTAGAAGTTTGGTGATATTTTGGGAACCAGAAATAGGCTGTAGGAACTTAATTCTTGTTTATGTCAATTAGCCCATAGTAATATTGGTTTTGCTTAATGTTGCAGTTTCCAAAAACATATGAATATTGTTAAGTGAGGACTTACTGTAATTGTTATGCAACTTCTGTTCTGATAACAACCCAGTTGTTCTTTTCAATGAAATGATACTGGAAGGAAATAGCTCTTTGCATTGCTGTAAACTAACAAGGCGTCCTCCTATCCGTGGCTCACTTGTGATTCCTCAGCACTTTGCTGCTCTTTCGCACTCTGGGCAGCAGATCTCATCTGCTGGTGTTTTCCCTTCACTCTGTCATGCCATCAAATACTTTTTGCTAATGTGGCCCAGTTTCAGTTTGTTTCACCAGAAAATAAATTTTATTTCACAGCTTCATAGCTCTTCATCCTTCCCATGTTACTCCAAACACATGCTCACTGGGCTTCCATAGCTCATCAAGTAATTTCTTACACACTCTTTCTACGTTATAAGAACATTTCCTGTTTGCCTTCCTTGACATCTCTTTCTTAAACTCTTTTCTGACATCAAAATCCTCACTTCCTGGGAGAAAAGGCTTGTTGTGAAAAGAGCATACGTGGGATTCAGAGTTTTTAGATTCCAGTGTTACCTCCTTCTGCAACTCACTAGCTGTGAAAATTTAAACAATTGCTCCATCTTAGTTTTCTTACTTGTAAATGGGAATGACAAACAGGACTTTCCCCGCAGAGGTACTGTGAGGATTACTTGAGATAATACATGTCAAAAGCTGTTCCTAGAGATTTCAAAATGTGTTCATTGTTATTTCAGCAGGTCGTTTTTCTTCTAGTTTTTACTTTGATAGACTCTCAATTCATGCAAATAATACATGGCCTATTTGCAGTTTAAATTTAATTACAGATTCACAAAATATGTGGTTACTTTCTCCTAACATTAATCGTTGGTACCAAGCCAGGTTTGACCTTCTCTACCCAAGGAATTTAGAGTTGGAAATAAAAGGCAAAATTATAAGAAGGAGAACTAAGTATAGTTCAAGTCTTAAAGTATGCTAATTAACACATTTGTTTGCCTTTGGAACATCTAGGAAAACAACTATATACTAATTCTCTTAAAAATGATTTATTTAAACATTTGTGGAAGATTCAGGTGTGTGATTTTAATTGCACAATTAATTAATTATTGGTGAGGTCTTTTTATTTCTTCCTAGTAATCAACATAATAAAACACTGTAGTATAAATTATGGCAGAAAAGAAAATTAATAAATGTAGTTGCAGCTTTTAATTTTTATTCTGAAAGTATGTTTAAACAATTGATTATTAATTTTAACTAGATTTTTTCTTCTTCCTCACTCTTTCCCCCTTCTCCCTCTTTTTGCTGATTAATTCATTCCTTCCTTCTTTCCTACAGTTTATACAAACAAAACACAATAGTGACAACAATGCTATATGAAAGGCCTTACCTAAAAATATTTAAGCTGTGAAAAGATGAAAACAAAGGAATGGACAGCAATGGCGAATCTGGTATTTGTCTATGAGTTAATATGTAAGAAGGGAAAAAGGTTGCTGATCGTGTATGTGTGTGTATTTATATTTGTTTGTTTATAAACAATCTGGCGCATTCATGCCCAATGAAGAGTTAATTACAATCACATTATTAGGACCCTTGTAAGAAAATAGTGTCATGTACATAGATATTCATTTCAGCATTCTTTGCAATAACAGAGCCCTAGAAACAACTTAAACACCTGCCAATGGGGAAATAGTAAAATACATTATATTGCAGCATTAGGACAATGGCATAGCTCCATTTGTGATGGAAATGTTTACATAAATGTTCATCAAGCTATAGATTATGTGAAGAAAGCTTTGCTTAGAAGAACATAGTATTATGCCCCAATCATTGTGTGTGTATGTGTGTGTGTGTGTATGTATGTATGTTTATGTGTAGCTGAGCTTATATTTCTGTGTACAGTAATTATCTGGGGAAGGAAATTAGAGTTCTGATTGAGACAAAGACATTTTTACTAATTGATATTTTTAAAAAACAATCATATATATTACATCTTCACTTAAAAATACTACTTATAAAAGAACTTAGTCTTTTTGGTTTTAGAACTTGAGTATCAATCTAGGGTCTATCATTTCTTGGCATCATGATCTTAGGCAAGACATTTTGTTTCTCTGAGTCTCAGTTTTCTCACCTGTAAAATGAAGATGATGATGTTCATCACACGAGTGTTATGCAAATTAACTGAAAAAAGGTCTGTGAAAGTGCTTTCTAAGCTCTCAAGGGGTGATTACTGTGGGACACTTTTCTTAATAATCATCTTCCTCCACCTTTTCTACATAGTTCCCCCACAGCCCACTGCCTCACGGAAGATGTCTGTCATTAAAGGGCAAATGATCTCCTTGGAATTCCTAGTTGGCCAGGAGCACTGCCTGAGAAGGAAGGCTGAGGAATTCAGGGAAGGTTTAAGTTGGATTCCACCAATCTTTTCCCACAATTTGATGAGCATTTTAATTCTGTGCAACTGGACTCAGTGTTCCCATGTCCTAACTCAACTCTGAAATGGGATTCAGAAATCCTCACTGCATTCTCACCTGTCCAGACAAGATGGAAAAGTCTAATTCCATTTCAATTCATTATTTGTTCAACCAGTAGTTATTGAACATTGACTGTATGCTAGGTGCTCAGGGGAATTCATCAGTCCCCTGGAGTTTACAGTAGAGCAGACACAGCAAATACTTGTTACTATTGTGCACGGTCATGAGAACTTATTTTAAATAAAGGATGTTGGTGAATGAAACACGTTTACTAAATCCAACGGCTGCCGTCACAAGAATATCCTGCAAATGCTAGCTTCTTGTTCACTATTGTTAATATAAGAAAAATGTGACTACCTGCCCAGGTGAGTAAAGACACTTCCTGTACATATTTTTCAAAATGTATCAATGGTCAGGGGGCCAGTAGGAGCTAGACATGAGGGTTTTCTAAGAGTTTCACCACACCTTCTATCCTGGGTCTATGAGTTTGATCCTTGCATCTCCAGGCATCTGCATAGGACTGTGAAAGTTAATGGGAGAAGCAGAACAAATGGAGATTTCTGGAGACAAGACAAAGACATCTTTTTAGGACTTAGCATTATTGATGAAAACTTGAGAGGAGTGACAGGTCATGAACCAACTTTGGATCTTCTTTCATAGAAAGACCATGATTCATATGCAGCAACTTCCTTCCCTTTCCAGCCCTCCCCCACTTGCCCTCTCCCGCAAACCTTCTTACTCACCGCAGAACTTCACTGTGAGAGAGCTTGAATTGAAATAATTCATGTCTGAAAAAGAAACTTCTTGTTAGAACACAGACATCATTGACAATTAGCCAGGATTCCAATGAGAAAAAAGGGAGGCCCAGACAAGGTAAATGCATTTGTGTTTATATAACATGTGATGTGTTTTGAAGTTCTCCCCAAGGAGAAAGGCCTTCTCTTCTACTTCAAAAGTTATTTTCATGTTTTTGAAATTACTGGAAAATTATGGGCTAAACCCCCTTCACACGTAATTTATTTCACCCGGTATCTCATATTTTGTGATAACATGCAAATACCATATGTTGCACTTTCTTTTTATATATGGAGGAGGGAGGGGAAGAGAACTGGCAGAATTATCACTAGGCACTGCAAAACCTTCCACTGAAATCCACGTTTACCATGGTGACATTTACTAGTTACGGCAGAGCTGATCAACTGCAGATTTTCCTGCTGCTGAGGCTAAATTGCAAGCTGCTCATAGTGCCATCAGATGCTGCTGGGTTTCCGGCCAATGAGAACTTTGGGAATACTTTCCTCCCTCCCTGTTTTCCACTGCAGTAGAGCCCCCATGCCACCATGTGTGCAAAGTCGGCGCACACTCTGCTGTGTTTGAACTTGATTGACCTCGCACAGCACTTTCTTAGAATAAATACAACTCCCATCATCTTATGGGTTCCAAATGCTTAGGCCAGAAATCCCAGGGCCTACATTTTTGTTTTCCCTAACATGTATTTACTTTTCTAAATGAAATGGTAAATATCTAAGAGTATACATATTCATAAGACTGAAGAAAGCAGAAAAAAAAAACCCCACACATCTTGCATTCTGCTATTCTATTTCATCTGAGGCAAAATGTTTTATGCCAGGCCAAGTGAGTCAAAAACACAAAGCTATTATTCAGCCCATAGCTGCTTCAATCATTTCTTTACCAACAATGGTGAAAAGATGTGATTTTACAAGCAAACAGGAAGAAAAAGCTTGAACACACCCTGGGAACGTGTTTAAGACGTTGATTTATGTTTCGTGCTGAGTCTTACACCTGCAGTTCAAGCAAAACCCAACTTGGCTGCCCCACAGAGTCTGGTTTATTAGGTATCAAGGAGTCGCAAGAAGCCATGTAATTAAAACCGTAATTAACTGGAAAAGGAAAGTGCCACCTGAGTTTTGAGAGGCTGTCAATTTTATTTCCATTACAGCTCTCCTTCTGTTTCTCCTCTCAGACTTTTTCTTTTACTTTGCTTGATCAGAAAACAATATATACATACACACTATGTACATATTTGCTTTCTAATGTAGTTAAACCTGCACTAATGGCTACTTTCTTATGGAAAAAGTCACAAGAGTTGTTACCTGCTTTGGGTTTTCTAGATCAATTTGATCAGAGGAGAGGGGAAACTGTACGAAATGTGACATCCAATATGGTACCTACCGGCCACATGTGGCTATGGAGCACTCAAACTGTGGTCAGTCACAATGAAGATGCGCTGTAAGTTTAAAATACATGTCAGATATTGAAGATGCAGTACAAAACAGAATGTAAGAAACAGCTCAGTGATACTTTTTATATTGATTGCTTGACAAGTGGTATTATTTTGAATATATTGGGTTGTGTTTACTTTTTTTTTTAGAATGATTACTGTAACATTTAGAATTGGACATGGGGCTCATGCTATATTTCTATTGGGCAGTGCTGATCTAGAGGTGAGGTACTGCATAGCCTGCTGAATGATGAAAAGATGCACTAGAAATACTTTTCTTGTCCTTTCTGCCATCCTGAGAGCTGAAAGGGTTCACCAGCAGGGAGGAATTAAGAGCACTTGGTGGCAGTGTGCAAGGGTACTGGAACATGTTATTAAGGCATATGTTTATAATTGCCGGATTGTTCAACCCAATTTCTCAATGAATGGCTCAAAGGGAGATGTGGGAGCAGCACAACTGGAGCTTCAAGGGTCCTTTCTTCTGTAACTGCCCCTTGGCCAACAGAGGTTCAAACACACCATGAAATATGTGAGCACCAGAACGAGGAGTGCTAGAAACTTCAAATGGAAGTACTGAAAAAGAGTTCAAAACCAACAAGTATGCCTCAATTTGTGAATTAAAGTTCTGATAAAACAATCTTTTAAAGAGGTCAATCCATTTACATTAGATTCTGTAAACATCCGGCTCACATTATTACACCATCTTTCTGAACCACGTCCCTGGTGGGTTATGAAAAGGATTTGTAATAAAGACACAATTATATAAAAGTTTTGAAGGTGGCTAGGGGTGAGGGCTTTTTGGTACTTTACATCTGAAACGGGCAAAAGATTTAAAAATAGCCTAGTCTTCCTCTTTTCCTTTTTTATTTTTTGGCTTGGGGAGGTAGCAGAGACAGTTTTGACACATCCAGAACTGAATGCAGTCAACGGAGTGAAAAGATAATCTAGAGGATGGGAGAAAATATTTGCAAAGTTTTCCACTGACAGGATTCATATCCAGAATATACAAGAAACTCAAACATCTCAACAGCAAAGACATAAACAATCAATTTAAAAAATGGGAAAATGACCTGAGTAGATATTTCTCTAAAGAAGACATACAAATGGCCAAGAAAGATTTTTAAATGCTCAACATCATTAATCATCAGGGAAATGCAAATCAAAAACCCACAATGAGTTAATATCTCACCTCAGGATGGCTATTATTATAAAAGACATAAAAGAACAAATGCTAGTGAGGATGCAGAGAAAAGGACCTCTTATGCACTGTTGGTGAGAATGTAGACTAGTACAGCCACTCTGGAGAACATTGTGGAGTTTCCTCAAAAAACTACAAATAAAACTACCACGTGATCCAGCAACTCCATTACTGGGCATTTATCCAAAAGTAAGGAAGTCAGTATATCAAGACATCTGCACCCCTATATTTATTGTAGCACTAGTCACAATGGCCAAGATAGGGATTCAACCTAGGTGTTCCACAACAGATGACTGAATAATGAAAATGTGATACACACGTGCGCGCGCACACACACATACACACACACAATGGAGCACTATTCAGCCATAAAAATAAATAAAATCCTGTTATTTTCAGCAACATGGATGGTACTGGAGAACATTATGTTAAGTGAAATAATACAGAAAGAGAAATTTAAACACTGCATTTTCTCACTTATATGTGGAAGGTAAAAATAGATGATCTCGTAGAACTAAAAAGTAGACAGAGGATACTAGAGGCTGGGAAAGTTAGGAGGAAGGGGAGCATAGAGAAAGATTCAGCCGGATAGGATGACTAAAGTCTAGTGTTCTATATCACTGTAGGAGGACTATAGTCATCTATATTATACAGTTTCAAATAGTAAGAAGGAGGATATTGAACGTTCTCAATGCAAAGAAATGATAAATGATTAAGATGATGAATGTGCCAGTTACCCTGACCTGATCTCTATACATGTCCTGAGACATCATGAGGTACCCCCAAAATACATACACCTATGTCAATTAAAAATATATATATAATTAAAAAAGAGGAATGCAGCATATTGTTTCTCTATTACCAATGTAATAGTGACAAATCGATCAATTGAAATTACCCAAAGGAAGTTAAGACACTGAGAACCCCTTTCTTTGGCCAGAGTGGGGGAAAATATTATGTGTCTTTCTAGCCTAAATCTTTCCCCACATCTCTGCAGTCACACATTCTTTAAGCTGCATTTATTACAAGGTAAGGGTCTCTGGAATCTTCCAGTTGAGAACAGGAATACGTCACTGCGTAATTTTGGGAAGTGAGCCTGAGGTACTCAGAACAGATGACACAGGGGTCTTAGGTCCTGATTCAGCTACAAGTCAGCAGGGCACCCCAGGACCATCTGTGTTCTATAAATTACAATAACGCTGGCACATGTGGCTTGTAAATCACCCACGAACAGGCTTCACCTCGTGACACACGACATGAACCCTGTTGTATATTCCAATAAACTCCCATAAACCATCTGATATAAACTCCGGATTATGTTTCTTTAGGGGTTGGAATACTTAGACTTTTCTTTGCTGGTCTGATTCCCTTTCACATGTGAAGTGAATACACACGGCATGTTCCATTCCCTTTCCCATACACTAGCGTTTTGCTATTTTTCAAGGGCAGAATTTTACTTAGTGGCTGACATGAGCAATTTTGTGAACTTTAAAGGACCAGTCTTTTTTCCCCGTTGCCTTCTTTAATAAACTTGTTTCTTTCAACACCACCGTGAATGTCAAAGTCTTGTGGTTACTACACATGGAAAATACGATTTATAAACAGCAAATTAATGACCAAATTGTCAGTAACCAACTTCACTGAATATAAATAAACGCTTATCATAAAGGGTCATATCACTTATATGGCTTTGCTGGGTTTCTGGCAATTTACACGGCTGCCTTCTACAATAGTTTTGTGTGTGTGTGTGCAGGAGCACAAGGAGAAAGAATAGCAGGAGTGGAGACAGCATTCAATTCCATTTATGGCTCCTCCATAAATGGTTCCAAGCAACTGTTTTTGGTTGGAACTCAGTGTTACCTTATTCATGGAGTCTGGTCCTTCCTCTATCTTCAGGGAATTCTTTTCCGAGGAATTCCTTCTTAAGGCTCATCACGCTAACTTGTTGGTCCACATGCCAGAAAAAGTGGCAGAAAAAAATACCTAAATATAAGCTCTTCCCAAGACATCAAGCTTTGCTTCTATTAAGAAACATGGTCATTTTTTTCCTTCTCTCTACTTTTCATTTTTTAAAACAGTAATGACAAAACTACATTTTCATTTATTTTTGTCACATAATTAAAGTACTTTATTTGGATAATTCTTTCAGTTGGGGGTATTTTGATGTAACATTAAATTATTGTCTTTATGACACTTTTTACAGATACACAGATGTAAATGAAAAAGAGAGACCATTATTTTGTTGTGGAATTTAAATGAAGCATAAAATATTTGTGAGACAAAATTCAGTAGCTCCTTAAGGGGCTAAAGCATGAGATAATTCACAATTAATTTTATTGGTCTGATGTATCCTAGTCATATTTAGCTGAAAGTTATGTTAAGTTTCCACATTTGTTGTCTGAAAAATGCACTGATTATTATTTTCTATATAGTAACTCTCAAGTCTACGTAAGGAAAACACAATGCTATCTTTAATGATTCAAGAATTGTAAAAGGTTCACATACTCCATAGAAATTAGATAACTTTTTTTCAAAGTTATAGTAGTTCCTTGAGATATAAACATTCCAAAATCACATAAAGTCTAAATGTTCAGGCTTTGCTGAGAAAATGCCCCTACGACTGAATGTAACACTCTTAGTGGAAAAGAGGTAAACATTAAATTTTACTCAGACACAGAGCAGCTCTACTATGAATTCAAAAACACAGCTTCCAGAAACTTCTAAATACATAGTATCATTCCTTACTTATCACAATTTATTCTATAAATTTAGGGATTTATTGATTGTAGTGGAAACATTTGCAAATAATTAAAAAATTTCATGACACATTGTACATCTCAAAGGATTTCATTCAGTTCTTTTTCAACTGCAATCAGTAATTTTTTTTCAAGACTCTTAATATGTTGAACTAGGGTATAGTTAAGAGATTGTTGGAAATTCCCAAAAGGAGATTTAATAAAACAAATATGAACAAAGATGAACTTTGTAGAATTGTTATTTTCTTTCATTCACATAATTTTTGAACAAGTTCTGTTTCTGCTTTCTATTACATCTAAATAGTTCTCATTTTTATTCAACATCAAGAGATATTAATGTGGGTGCATCAAATCAAAGTTTGGGTTCTTTGAACCTATCAAACTACTTTTTTCAAATATTTGGGGTCTGATAAAACCCAAAATACATACTAGCAGCACTTTTTCCATTAATTATTAAACCCATGTGCATTTTGAGAAAAATTTGATCCATATGGGTTCTGGTTCATTTGTGCTTTACTCATCAAAATGCTTTTTCTTGAAGCCCATGTCCAAGAAATCTTTTGAGCCCTGTTAAGTTTTTTGAACTTTGCCAAGAATAAACAAAGTTGAACACCAGAAGATTCAAGTTGGTTTGTAATCCTATCCCTATGGAGTATTAGTGGGTTCTAAACTTGTATTAAATACATATTCTCATCCCTAATAGGTAGTTGGACATCTCCAGGGGAAGCTTGAGGCTTGATAGAGAAAGCAAAAGTCAGATATATGTCAACAAAACATCAGAAAAATCTCAGAATGCATCACAATTCATTAAAATTAATTTGATTATATTTTATTTTGAGTACATATGCAAAGATGTTCCCTTGAATCAGAACTGGAAGGCTAAAAGGCATCTCAAGTGGGTAACCAAAAAAAAAAAAAAAAATTCAACAACAATTCCTAAATATTGGGATTTGGCTGAAAATAATCATGAGAAACATTCAAGTGCTTTTTTGGGGAAAAAATGGGAATGTGGTCTATGGTGCTTTGTTTTTTTCTATTTCTTCCCTTTCGAATATCTATTTTCTTCCCTTTCCAGTGTCTATTGTCATTGTTTTTTGCTTTTGTTGTTTAAATTGTTTATTTTTGTGCCTTCTTTCTTCTCTGGAACTAACAGGCCAAGTCAAACTAAGGTCAGAAGTAGAGATTCCATTTTAAGGGACTAGCTTTTGATTAGTTTGGATTGTTAGTCTCAGAAATTCTAGAAGAGAAAAATTTAAAAATTAATACAAATAATATAATATATTACTTCTAGAGGCCATAGAAAATAAAATCTCCTAACACTGCTGTGATTGGGATTATATTTGGAAAGAGTCCTTGTCTTTTAGACAGTCCTATTGAAAAAAATGTAATTTTTTATATATATATGTATATATATATAATTGAATTATATATATATATAATTGAAATGGCATGATCATTGGTATTTATTTCAAAACAGAGTATGCATTAAGGATATAGGTGGAGGTATAGATGAAGCAAAATAACTGTCGTTGCTTGATGCTGGGCATGCTGGTATTCATTATATCACTTGTTTACCTTTAGTTTATACATTGGATGACTTCTATGCCTACTATGCAGGCTTTGGGTCCACTCAGTCAAAGCTGTAGTCATGCCTGGATCAATATCTAGCCTCAGCTACTCCAAGTATCTCTCCTGCCTCATGGGACATCTGCAGAAACCTACCATCATTATGATGCAGAAATATATTTTAAAAGTATGAGAAAATTAGCACCCCTTGGTGCTGACTTGTGGGGAGAAGGAGCTGCTGGACAATTCTGAAGGATATCTCACACAGCCCCTTAGACAATCCCTAGAATAATTGCACCCCCAGTTCCCACAGTGTGATTAGCTTGATAATATATTATTAGATGGGTGTTTACCCCTTTCCTGTCACAGTCTTCCTGGTGTCCTTCTCCTGTTCCTTAGAATTTCTTCCTAAAATAAATTACCTGCATTGAGCCCTTATGATAATTTCTAAACACATATAGTCTTAGCCCAAACCTATCTCAGGCTAACAGCATTTTTATGCTTAAATTTTTTCATAATAAAAAGTTTTAATAAATGTTTTTGCTTTACCTTTTTATATCCCTAATACAATCCAAATTTTATTTAAAAATATAGGAATAAGCATTACTTTAACAATTAGAATTTTATATTGCTACTATTCTCTTAGAAGTTATATTTATGTTTCATTTCTCCCATAGAATTTTAATATTGTTATGATTTAAAGTCTTTTATTGATTATTCAATCATGATTCTCTGTCACAAAAATATGCATATAAATTTATTTTATTAATTTTTAAATTTCCTGTAACCATAAGCCTTGAAGCATTAAAATATTTATTCTAGATTGAGTTAATATTACATATACCTATTACACTCAATTGATCAAAAATAATAAAAATATATTTCAAAGTTTAAGAAACTATTATTAAACATAAAGAGTAAAATTTATTGGAAACACATCTGTTAGTGAAAGGGATACAGCTTTCAGTTCATATGTTGTGGAAAAGTATTACCAGAATGAGAAAGCCTTCAGCATCAACTTTGTTTTTTTCTTTTCATTGTTAAAGATGAAAATTTTGAGAAAATTTGCTCATATAAATAGGTAAGAAGAATAAATTTTTAGATAGCAGTGTTACTCAGTTTCTTGAAATCATTTTGAGTTGTGTTAAAAATCATATTGTGGTATATAATCAAAAATTATTTTTATTGGAATATTGGTGACATTATTAGTTTTTCCTGCAATTTTATTGATAATGAAAAATTGGAAACCTACTTTCTTATCAAAGGATTTATTAGAGTCATTAACTTTATCAAGACACCAATATTTTGAAGCATTCCTTGTTTGGCAGTGCATCCTGGGAAGTGCACTGTAAAAAAATAGGATGGGTGAGAGATGCCATTCTTTTATAAAGTAGGAGAGGAACAGTTGTGAAGGGGAGGTTTTCTAAAATGTGAGTTTTTATTTAAATTTAGATGTAATTTATATATCATAAAATTTACACTTCAAAATTGTACAATTCAGTGGTTTCTAGTAGTTTCCCAAAGTTGTGCAACCACTAGCCCTATTTAATTTCAGACTATTTTTATTACCCCAAAAAGAAACTCAATAATTATTAGCAGCCACACATAGTTTTCTCTCTGCAAGTTCCTGGAAATCACTAAGGTACTTTCTGTCTCTATGAATTGCTTATTCTGGATATTTCATATGTAGTAAGTGGAACAATACACTATGTGACCTTTTATGCCTGGCTTCTTTCACTTAACACAGTGTTTTCAAGATTTATCCATGTTGTGGCATGTATCAGCATTTCATTCATTTTTATGACTGAATCATGTTCCACTGTATGTATATATCATATTTTCTTCATTCATTGATTGATGGGTATTTTGGTTGGTTTGACTTTTTGGCTGTTAGGAAAAATGCTACTATGAACATTCATGCTTTTTGTGGAGGTGTTTTCTATTCTCTTGGGTATCTGCCTGGGAGTGGAATTGCTGAGTTATGTAGTAACTGTTACACTTAACTTTCTGGGGCACTAACAAACCGTTTTCCAAAGTGTAGGTAGCATATTACACTCCCACCAGCCATGTATGCAGATTTCAGTGCTTTATATCCTCACTAACACTCATTATTTTCTGGATTTTTGATTATAGCCATCTTAGTGGGCATGAAGTGATATCTCATTGTGATTTTGATTTGCATTTCCCCAGTGGGTGGTGATATTAAACATCTATTTATTTCCATTTCTATATCTTCTTTGAAGGATTGTCTATTCAAATCTTTTGCCTATTGCTAATTGAGTTATTTGTACTTTTACTGTTTAGTTGTATATGTTCTTTATATTTTCTAGATCTAAGTTCCTTATCAGTTATATGATTCACAAATGTTTTCTCCCATTCTGTGGATTATTTATTTTTTCACTTTATTGATAATGTCCTTTGATGCACAAAAGTTTTAAATTTCAATGAAGTCTAATTTCCCTATTATTTCTTGTTATTGCTTGTGTGTTTGGTGTCATGTCTGAGAAACCATTGTCTAATCCTAGGTTATAAAGAGTTACACCTATGTTTTCTTCTAAGAGTTATATAGTTTTAGCTCTTATATTTAGGTCTTTGGTACATCCATTTTGAGGTATATGGTATGAGGTAGGGGCCCAACTTCGTTCTTTTGCATGTGGATACCCAGTTGTCCCAAAGTCACCTGTTGAAAGGCTTTTTTTTCCCCCATTGAATTTTCTTGGTACCTTTGTCAACAATCAATTGACCATGAACGTATGGGCTTATTTCTAGACTCTCAATTCTATTCCTTTCATCTGTATGTCTAGTGGTACCATACAATCTTGATTTCCATAGCTTTATATCAAGTTTTGTAACAGTGTGAGTCCTCTCACTTTGTTATTTTTTCAAGATTGTTTTGGCTATTCTGGGTCTCTTGCATTTTCTGTATGAAATTTGCCATAACTTCTAAATTTCTTCTTTTTTTTTCGATGAAGTCTCACTCTGTCGCCCAGGCTGGAGTGCAGTGGTGCAATCTCGGCTCACTGCAATCTCCGCCTCCCGGGTTCAAGCAGTTCTCCTGCCACAGCCTCCTGAGTAGCTGGGACTACAGGTGCCCACCACCATGCCCGGCTAAATTTTTGTATTTTCAGTGGAGACGGGATTTCACCGTGTTAGCCAGGATGGTCTCCATCTCTTGACCTCGTGATCCCCCCACCTCGGCCTCCCAAAGTGCTGGGATTACAGGCATGAGCCACAGCGCCCGGCCTATATTGCCATCTTAACGATATAGTTGACCCCGAACAAGGTGAGGGTTAGGATCACCGACCCCCAATACAGTAGAAAATCCATGTATAACTTTTGACCCTCTCCCAACTTAACTACTAATAGTCTACTGTTGACTGGAGGCCTTATGGATAACATAAACACTCTATTAACTCATATGTCGTATGTTATATGTATTATATACTGTATTTTTAAAATGAAGTAAGCTAGATAAAAGAAAATGTTATTAAGACAATTGTTTAAGGAGAAGAAAATCTATTTACTATTCATTAAGTGGAAGTGGATCACCATAAAGGTCATTTTCATGTTGAGTAGGTTGAGGAAGAGAAGGAGGAAGAGGGGTTGATCTTGCCGTCTCAGGGGCAGCAGAGGTGGAAGAGGTGGAGAGGGTGGAAGTGGGGAGGCAGGTGAGGCAGACACACTCAGTGTAACACGTATGTTTTATTGAAAAATATCTGTGTTTAAGTGGACGTATGCAGTTCAAACCCATGTGGTTTAGGGGTCAACTGTATTAAGTCTTCTAATCCATGAACACAGAATATCTTTTTCTTAAAGTCTCGTTTAATTTCTTCCAACATGGTTGTAGTTTTTAGTATGTAGTCTTGCACTTTTATTTGTTAAATATTTGTTAAATTATTTATTTTGTGATGTTACTGTATGTGAAATTACTTTCTTAATTCCATTTTCAGATTGTTTGTTACTAGTGTATAGATATACAGCTGATTTTTGTGTATTGATCTTATATTCTGCAACCTCACTGAACTTGTTTATTAATTCTGATAGCTGTTTTGTAGATTCTTCAGGCTTTTCAATAAGCAAGATAAGGTCATTTGCAAATAGAGATAGTCTTATGTCTTCTTTTCCAACCTGGATACCTTTTATTTTTTTGTCTTGCCTAATTACTCTGGATTGAATCTCCAGTACAACAATGAATAGAAGTAGTGACAGCAGATAGCCTTGTATTGTTCCTGTTCTTAGAAGAAATTATAACATTAGCGTTATGTTTTTGTAGGTGCCGTTTATCAAGGTGAGGAAGTTCCTTCTATTCTTAGGTCTTTAATCCCTCCATTTTGAAGTATATAATATAAGGAAGGGGCCCAACGTCTTTTCAATGTGGATATCCAGTTGTCCCAAAGCTACTTGTTGAAAGGCTTTAGTGTGATATATGTATGTGTGTGTGTTTTATCACAAAAGGATGTTGTTGGATCTTGGCAAATGCTTTTCTGCATTCTTAAGATAAAGTTTTTTCCATGACTTTATTAATATAGAATATTACATTGATAGATTTTCACACATTGAACTGACCTGTCTTCTTGGAATAAATCCTACTTGTTTATGTTGTATAATCCTTTTTACACATTGTTGGATTTGGTCTGCTCACATTGTGTGGAAAGTTTTTGTGTCTGTATTCATAAGGCCTATTGGTCTGTACTTTTCTTTCTTTTTTAGTAATTGAATTGCCTGGTTTTGGTATCAGGGTAATACTGACCTCATAGAATGAGTTAAGAATTGTCAGGCCGGGCGCGGTGGCTCAAGCCTATAATCCCAGCACTTTGGGAGGCTGAGACGGGCAGATCACGAGGTCAGGAGATCGAGACCATCCCGGCTAACACGGTGAAACCCCGTCTCTACTAAAATACAAAAAGAAAATTAGCCGGGCGAGGTGGCGGGCGCCTGTACTCCCAGCTACTCGGGAGGCTGAGGCAGGAGAATGGCGTGAACCCGGGAGGCGGGGCTTGCAGTGAGCTGAGATCCGGCTACTGCACTCCAGCCTGGGCAACAGAGCCAGACTCCGTCTCAAAAAAAAAAGAATTGTTCTCACTCCTTCCATTTTTTGTAAGAGTTTCCAAAGGATTGGTTTAGTTCTTTCTTAGGCAGATCAGTTTTATAGAAGTGGAGAAAAGTCTAAACAGTGTGGTTATAAGGCATTAATTACTTATGTCAGGTATCAGGCTTTTAGATATTTGAATATGCATCTTATTTTCAAAAATATTGTAAAGTCATTTATTTATTAAACAACTTTATTTTGTTTAGTCATTTATTTCTTAAACAAAAATTACAAAAATGTTTTATAAAGCAATTTATTTATTAAACAAATATTTATTGAACATCTACTGTGTGCTAGGCCCTGTGGTAGGAGCTACAGGTGAAACAGAACAACGTGATGTATGCCCCGTAGAAGGTAACAGTCCAGTGACAATGAGAGACAAGAAACAAGTGAAACAAATAAACAAAAGCCAAACAAATACTTACTGTTGGCAAGGAAATTACCTATATGTCTCTCTAACACAGCCTCCTTAATGTCAGAAACAGTGGCTTAAATGCATTCTGTACCCCATAAAGGTGGAATCATTTATTTTGGTATGATTGTTGACCTATAGCTTGGCTGAGAAGGTTAGGTTACACACATGGAGTAATAAGAGAATTATTTAAGACAAAATAGGATTTTATAGTTCTCCTGCTATAGTAAGGGAAAGGAATATATTAAGGTTTGAAAACCTAACTCTCCAAGTCTTATGTATAAGGTAGATAACAACTTAACACTACATCTTATCCACAAAGTTAACCATTGTTCAGATGGTGGCTCTTAACATCAGTGTTTCTTAAACTGTCATATGCAGGAAAAACAAACAAACAAACAAACAAAAAACCACCTAGAGATCTTCTTAAAATGATGATTTTGATCCCACAAGTCTGTGGGACCACAAAATCCTGCATTTCTAATACACTTCAAGATACTGGCTGTGCTACGGGTCCACAGACCTTACTTTGAGTGACAAGGTTTTATCTCCCTTCCTTCTTGCCTGAAAGCAAAGAACCAAGAGATATCTGGTGAATTAGATAGGAAAAATTTCCTTCAGATTTTCCAAGGTAACTAAGTGGCTACAAAACTATCCATTGATGAGACAGCTAGAAAAATCACCTGAGTCTTCATATAACTCAGAGTAACATATGAGAAAACCAGCAGAGAGGGAACAGGGAATGCTTATCCTCTTGAATGATGTTATTTATTCCGAAACTTAATTATAAGCAAACATCCATCTTTCCTGTCAAACAATGCAATGCACATAGGCCAAATCATTTTTAATGTAAATATAAATGATTCTTGTGTGTAGCCATTGGGGAGATGGTTAATGGGGGGAGGGAGGAGGAGAATGGATAGTTAATTCTACTTTATAAAGGGAAAATTGCCTCAATGCCTTGAGATTCTCTACCTATTAGAAAAAAAGAAAAAAACCATAAAACATTGGTGATTGGGAATTGGCTTCCTAGTGTCCACAATGCAGGGATTTGCCTTGAAGAATTTTACTTTATTTCTGCCTTCCAGTCAGATATTCAACCTAGAAATATATGTTTCTTTTATCAGCATGATGATTTTTTCCCCCTCATTTATATGGTTGTGTTTTCTGGCACATTTCTGTTCCCACAAACAGTTCTCTGGAGTTTTATGCATGAAGAAGCTTTTAAGTAAAAGATCAATTTGGTAAAAACCAAAATTATTCATTGAAACCAATATACTATGCTGTGAAATCAGAAAATATAGAAACCATGAGCTCTTCTTATTGGTACATAAACTCATGCATTTGAGACCATTGCAAAATTGAAATCACTCAATTTCAAATGCTCTTAAAGTACTAGGTAACTCTGTGAATCTTGATAGGAGAAAATAGGGAACAAGACAACAAGGGGTATTGGGCATGGGTCCAGCAGGGAACTGATTCAAGAGAGGAAAGAGTATGCATATTGACCAACCCAGTAATCGGGATTAAAAGTATTCACTCTGGTCTATAATCTAATGTATATACAGGTATACAATGCAATTTTTATAAATGATAGGCAGAAATATGTCCAATAATTTTTGAAAAGCGTTCCAAAATCAGCTTCCATTAACATGCATTTTTATGCCTGCTAATATGTTTGGGACTGTATTAGAGAACGTAAAGGATACAAAAAGGGATAGGGCATTGCTCCTACATTCAAGGAAATTATAAGCAAACTGCTAAAGTGATGCTCATCTTGAAGGGAAATGTGAAGAGAGAAAGAGAGAGACAGAGAGAGAGAGAGAGAGAGAGAGAGCGAGCACTCACCTCTGTCTATGATGCCTAGGAGACTTTCTAGAGAACATGTGTTTAGGAGGTAGGGGATCAGAGAGTTGAGTCATCTCCCTAAATTGAGAGAAGGACAGGCTCTGGCCTGGTCCCGGGCATTAGAGGGCCCCCTCCAACTCTCCTTGTTGTGTCCTCTCTATGAAGCAAGAGCCTGCTGGGCCAAATGCATGTGCCCACATAGAGCCCAGTCCTCTTCTAGACATGCTTCAGGTCCAGGCACTTAGAACCATGGGATTGCCTACTTCAATGACCCTGGGTTGGCTTCCAGGGCTGTGCAGGTGCGGATGCCTCACTGCTACAGGGCACACTGAAGCTACCTCACAGGTCTCCATCTGCTGGCCAACTCTTGGGAATGTTGCCAGTGTCCTCAGCACTCTGAAGATGATTTCTGTGAGGCCATGTGGAGGGAGAAGGGTGCTCATGATAAAAAGGAAAGTTGTTGCCCAGGTCATACTGACACTTTTTTATATCAACCAACTTCTGGTTCTGACGGAAAATTGGAATTGAAAATCAAACTTGGGACTCTTAGCTCAGTATACTTTCCCTGTTTCACATTTTCTTCACTGTATGTTTGCATTTTCTCCCCAAATTTAACTTTAAGGTTTTTCTTGGAACTGGCACTGAAGTAGAAAAAATAACTGGAATAAATTGTCTTTCCACCAACTCTGGCCATTTCTCTCAAATCCTTCATACCATTTCCTATTCCCTTCTTTTAGTTTGGAGGAAATCAGAAAGGAGAGAGGACAGGCCAAAAAGGGAAAGAGAGAAAGAGGAGCAAAAAGAAAAGATTTCCCTGGTGCTGCTTGCATCTCTGCTCTGGGGCTACTTGCCAAGGTATAGAATTATAACTGCTGATGAGCAGAGAGGAAGACTGCTCTTCATTCTTTCTTTCTCCAATCTCCAGAGCTGACATGGAATTAAGAGAATCTCCTTCTTTATCCACAGCCAAGAGCAGACACTGGTGGCAGTAGTCCATACTTCATGCTAGGTAGGAGTTTCTGACTTAGTTTCATGGTTTGGGGAAAAAAATGCCTTCTACAATGTTTTCCTAGTTGTGACTTTTCTAAAGAAAAGGTTCAGTTGTTTCCACAGTGGCCTTGTGGCTGGCACTATTGCCTGCCTTACTGCCAGCCGCTAGGGAGCCTGTTTTGGCAGGAGAGGTGGTGGAGATGTTTCCTTTATGCTCTGTCTGTATGCTTTTATAATTATTGGCTGATATGGTTTGGCCTTGTGTCTCCACCCAAATCTCATCTTGAATTGTAGTTCCCATAATCCCCACATGTTGTTTGAGGGACCAGGTGGAGATAATTGAATCATGGGGCAGTTCCCACAATCCTGTTCTCGACAGTGAGTGAATTCTCAGGAGATATGATAGTTTTATAAGGGGCTTCCTTCTTTGCTTGTCACTCATTCTCTTTCCTGCCACTCTGTGAAAGGGTGCCTTCTGCCATGACTGTAAGTTTCCTGAGGCCTCCCCAGTCATGTGGAACTGTGAGTCAATTACAACTCTTTTCTTTATAAATTACCCAGTCTCAGGCATTTCCTAATAGCAATGTGAGAATGGACTAATACACGGGTTGTGTGTCAGAAGCTACTGCTTTGATCTTATTGCCCTATTTCTGTATCCATTAGATCCCTATTTGAAAATGCCTTTCTCTTTCTTCCTTATGAATTCACAAAATTTGAACTTAAATCCTCTCCATTTTCTCCAGTATCATCAAGCTGACCTTGTGATAGGTGACATATTTTAGACCAAATGACCAGGGCACCATTAAAAAATTCATTAGCCATGTCTCTTAGATCCTAGAGTGTCATAACATTAGTAGAAACTTCTAAAAGAGGGAAGATAGTAACTCCAGCCAACATTTTCAATGTACCCTTTTAAGGGAAATCTCAATAGCAAATGAATTGTACCAGTCAGCCAGTAAAAATTGACCGCCTTTAAAAGGCTGCTTAGGCCTGGAGTGAGTTAAAAATAAAGTGTAGAATGTGGTCACTGCCCACAACAGGATAGGATACAGTAAGAGTTGTCTTAGACAAATAACCAGAAATGTTTCTTACTGTATGTCCTTGGCTTTAGGTTGTAGAGGGTGGCTTTTTGTTTGTTTGTTTGTTTGTTTGTTTGTTTTTGAGACGAAGTCTCGCTCTGTAGCCTAGGCTGGAGTGCAGTGGCACAATCTCAGCTCACTGCAACCTCTGCCTCCTGGGTCCCGGTTCAAGCCATTCCCCTGCCTCAGCCTCCTGAGTAGCTGGGATTACAGGAACGTACCACCATTCCCAGCGAATTTTCGTATTTTTAGTAGAGATGGGATTTCACCATGTTGGCCAGGCTGGTCTTGAACTCCTGACCTCGTGATTCACCCACCTCGGCCTCCCAAGTGCTGGGATTACAGGTGTGAGCCACCGTGCCCGGCCTATAGAGGGTATTTCTATGTTTGAGGTCAAATTCAGATAGTAAACATTATATGCTGGGTCAATTATTCCCTAGATCTGAGGGATAAAATTTGTCCAAAGAGGTTTTAAGACCAGATAAATTACAGGGAGACCTATTTCCTCTTCACTGGTATAGAATTAGCCTGGCTTTTTATGGACTTCTCTTTCCAAACAAACAAATATGCAAACAAGTCAATACAAACATGTAGATTACACACACCAACTAAAAAACATCAACACAACCAACAAGGCAAATGGGAGTGTGTTTTTCCAGGTGGAGAAATGAAAAGTCAACATGTTAGAGGAGTTCTGGGAGATTTTGAAAGTAAATGTGTGACCTGTACATTTATTCAAATACGACATTTCCTAAACTGTTGTTATTCAGATATAGTTTTGAGAGCCATAATATGTGTGCTATGGAAAAAAAAAAAGGTAGCTAAATTAATGGAAGGGCAAGCATGGTATTTTATTTCATAGGATCTAAGAAACTTTGATTATAAGATGCACCATTTTTTTTATGGACTGCTAAGGAAGAAAAAGCACTGCTAATTAAACTATGCCATGCTATTGATTCTAAGATGCAGCCCAATTTCACAGATGTTAAAATGTAGAAAACAAACATGAGTCTTAGAATTGATGAAATTTGGTATATCTTCTCTTTTAAAGATTTATAACACATTTTAATGGCTTTGAGAAATCCCACAGGAAAGAAATCTGTTTGATTCAGCTTTCTCTTATTTTTCTAACATGAATACTTTTACTGGGCAAATGTCTGTATGAATTCATGCATTTAATGTGTTTGATGGATTTACTTCATTCTCCATGCAAATCCCCTCACTCTCCAGGCTCCCAAACCTTCCAGCCTTTGGGCTTTCCTGATGCTCTGAGTTCTAAGCATCCTGGGTTACCTTTCTAACCCTGAACACCTATTTGCCATTATTCTTCTTTCACCAATGATTACACACATATTCTTGTTTCTGCCAAAAAATGCAAAGTTACTTCTTCTCTGACACTTCCAATGCAAGTGTGACCTGCTTGAAGCAAAAGATGATTGCTACTTTGTTTTTTACTGACCTCAGGACCTACCATAGAGCTTTCCACACGTAATTAACTAATAAGTGATGCTGATTGATGGGATTTTCAGGTAAATATGCATCCATTTCTAGACACTAAAGGGAAAATAAACTCTTCCTGGAATTTCACTTATGGAACTCAATGGCAATCATGGTTGTAAAAGGAGAGAGATATTTGAAGAGAGAGACAAGGTAGAGAGTTGATTAAAGAAAAAACAAACAAAAAATGAGGTAGTAAGTAGTGTGTACACAAAAGAACATGAGAAGCGAGTTAGACTGATGGCTACATTTAGGATTTGAGCACTAGGCTGTACTTCTTCTCTAGAGTAGAGATCAGCAAACTATAGCCCATGGAACAAATATGATCAGTTTCCAGGTTTTATTAAACAATGTCTTATTGAAACACAACCATGGCTATTTGTTTACATATAGTTTATGGTATCTTCCATGCTACAGTGGCAGAATCAAGTAGTTGCAAAAAAGACTTTATGGCCTGCAAAAGCAGAAAATAAACTACCTGACTATAGAATACGTTTTCTGATCCCTGCCCTACAGCAAGGACACTTGCCCAGTAATAATGCGGGAGAGAGTTTTCACTGTCTGGAACCTATTTCTCTCTTCCTTCTGCCTACTTTCAATGCCAAGGGAAGGCTATGATAATGTTTCATGGTACCTAGTATTTTTACTTTCTTTCTGGAAATCCCAGTGTTGTGTAAAAGAAAGAAGGAAGAAGAGGACATGCATGGCAGAGCTACCCATGCCTTGAGAGCTCAGATAGACTATTGGCCCTAGTTCCCTGGCAAGTGGAATGTGAAGATGATGCTAGAATAATATATTAAATGTATCTTCCTTTTCTGGGAAAGCAGCTTTTTAGCTATATCACTACTCATGCTCATTGTACATATATCTCGTTAAAGGTTTTATTGCTTCAAAATGAGCTTCTGGTTGAGATAATAGTATTGAATCAAGATTTAGTTTATATTGAAACAGTTTGATTGGAATATCATAATTTGAGGAAGCAAGGAAAAGGCCAAAAGTACTTACATTGGATGTAATTTAGTAAAAATGGAAAGTTCAGGCGTTTCTGGCATATAGAGTACATTTATAGCATTTTGGCTTTTCACATTCATCTTTTAAAGTTCCCAGTTACAACATTTTCTTTTCTTGGCCCCTTAAAAATAATGAATAATTTTTCTCTGTACCCATAGCTTGAGATATTTTGTTATGTGTTAATTCAGAAGATAAAATTTCTCTTGAAAATGCTCACTTTGGTCTGAATATTATAAATGAAAAGTCTTAGAGCTAGAATTCTAAAATTACCTCTATCATTGGGTTCACATCATTCAATTGCTTTGAGAGTCTTACTTAGGAGTCTGGAAGTGGTCACCATCTGTTCAGGATATCAACTCCAGAGCTGAGTTCTCATTGAGTGAGTACCCCCATAGGCTTCACATTTTGAAAAATTAGCATTGAGTAGGTGCTTTTTAGTAGGCATTAAAAGTCAAACTTTGAAAAGTCATGCCCACCCTCCATCCTGGGAGGATCACATGTCTTGGAACTCCTAAAAAGATCTCTGTCAGTGTCTGTTGTCCATCAAATATTTGTCTTTTTCTACTTGTAGGCAGTTGGTAGTATATTTTCTTGCTTTCTTTATGTTCGAAATTGCCATCGCTTTTACTACTGAAATGTGAAAGGAACTTTTGTATCACTTCTCTTTGGAAGTGTTAAGAGCCCACGTGCAAATTCCCTCTACCACTTCCTCTTTTTGCAGCCATAACAGTCAGCAGCATTTCAAATAGTATGGGCTCTGCAAATCTGGGTTCCAGAGTGGAGTGGTGTGCAGAAGAGCTCTCAGCCCACTTGTGCAGGATATGTAGTTAGAGCAAAAAACAAACCTTTGTTTTTTAAGCCACTGGGCTATGTAGTTTCATTTGTCACTGCAGTGTAACCTGTCCCTTCCTGACTGATTCAGTATCTCTAAGATGGCTCATTCATTTATTTATTTAACTCTTCATGGTGAGAGTAGGCTCTATCAAGAAACAATCAATTAGTTTTCAAAGAGACTCATATGAACATGTGGGCATGGCAGTTTAGTCAATGGTTTTATATTTGTATGCCTCTGGGATACAATATATACTCTGTATTGTCTGCTTACTTTGTGTTGTTGTAGTTGTTCTCTATTTATTTTATTCCCAAGGAAAAACACATTTGAAGGAATACTTTAGAAATCGAATGTGTTAAAGGCAGTCCAGCATTCCTTGGAGAAAGCAACCCCAAGAAGGAATTGAATGGTATTAGGCCTGGGGGAAATGCAGCTAGAGAGTAACAAGCTATTAGCAAATTGGGTTGCTTTCAGCATAACATAACACAGCATAACAGGATAATATAAATACGGATTAGCACTCACTCCAAGTTTTTATTGCAAGAGGTACAGTTGATATGAGTGGAGGAGTAGCTGAGATGAAGATTTAGAAAGAAAAACACATTTTTGTGTATGTCAGATCATCCATTTCTGGGCTCAGTTTTAAGCCCAGGCATTATGATTGTTAACAATTTGTCACCTTTTTAAACTTAGAGAGACTAAGGCTCTTCCCACACTCTTGAAAAGCATGCACTTGTTTTAGTTGCAGAGCTATCTTTCTTTTCTCTTCTGTTTAGTGGGCAGCAATCTCTTCCAACAGCTTTCTGTCAGGACTAGGCACTTCCAGACCTCTGAGAAGGCAGCTGCTGGAGAAAAGAAGCCACTTAACTGGTCAGTGTAGGTTTGTGCCTGTGTAGAACAAAGTGATGTTCTTTGCCTATTGTTCCATCTATAGCCACATGCACATATTAACAGCAATAATAAAATATTGCTGCATTATCCCCAAAGTATAGGTCTCTGATAAGATAAAAGCTTTTTTCCCAGAGGGGTTGGTTAGTGTAAGGGACTGGGAGATCGGAAAGGAAGGAAATATATTAACCCCGTGGTTCTGATAGAAATGGCCTCTTCCATTACAAAGAAAATGCACATGTTAAACATGTGTGACTAGCAAAATCATAAGAGATCGGTTACCATCTCACTGTACTTATCTTGGTTTATAGGACTAGTAAATGGTTAGAATGCTGCAGACTGCTCCAATAAGAAGAGGCCCATGAAAGACATACAATGAGTTAGATAATAAAAACAAAACAAATAAACAAAAAGAAGAATCAGAGCAAGAGACATTATTGGGTAAGTGGAAACTCAGAAAATACCCCAAATATCTACAGTGTTCCTTGTGAGATTCACACAAGAATTCCTTCTTTTCATGCCCTTGGATGAATCTATTATTTCTGGATAATTTTCCTTTATTACAGTCTTTGGTGTGAGAATATATGTAACATACATGTAAGTAATGAAGCAGAATAATACAATAAACAACTGTGAAGTCACCACCCCATTTTAGAACCGCAAACATTTCTGCAATTGCTTATATAATCCTCTCATATCCCACATCCTGCCTCCCAACCTGAGGACGAATTTGTGTTTAAGATTTCTTGCTTTATTAAAACCATTTACATATACACATACACTCACACCTCCACATCGTGTATTGCTTTGTTTTACTTTTTTTTGAGCTTTTTAAATATGGTATACCTTTTGTTGTCTACTGAGACTTGCTATTCTTACTCAATATTCTGTTTCTAAGATTCACCCATGTTGTTTGTGGGCTTCTAGTCCAGTTATTTTTCCTGCTCTATAATCTTCCATTGTAGGACCATACTACAGTTTGTTCATCCATTCTCCTGTTAGTGGGCATTTGAGGAGTTGTTTCCTGGTTTTCTGCTGCTGTGAACAGAACTTCTATGATTATTCTTGTTCATGTCTCCTGAGGCACATGGGCAGAAGTTTTTCTGGAGTATTACTCTGGGTTGTACTGTGTATGAACATTCAATTTTACACTGTAATGTCACATTTTCTTGAAAAGTAGTTGTGCTGGTTTGCTTTCTTACCATCAATGTATATGAATAAAAATTCCTATAAATCCATACCTTCCAATCTTTGATATCATGTCTTAACTTATGCCAATCTAGTATATAAATGGTATCACATTGTGGTCCTAATCTGCATCTCCATGATTGCTAATGAGTTTGAGCATCTTGGCAAATATTTATTAGCAATTTATGTCACCCTTGACTTTTTTTTTTTTTTTAATTAGCAAGGTAACTATCCAGCTCTCATTAGAAGAGAAAGAGAAGTCAGTTGATTGAAGTCTTGTAATTAGGTTCAAAACTGGTAGGTGATAGATGACCGAAAGCTAAAATGAGTACAATTGCTTCTCCTTATGATAGCAGAATAGGGCTCTAGAGTGTCCATAGATTTTCTTAAAAATTCTATAATTTTGTATTAATCTGTATGTAATAAGGAACATTGAACTATATCAATAATGATATGTGACAAGTGAGGGTTTTCTGTATTCCTATCAGTTAGTACTTCATAGTTGTAAGCAACAGAAAACCACTTTGGCTATAAGAAGATTATTTATAGCAATTCTGTTCACAATAGAAAAAAAAAAAAAAAAAAAAAAAAACCTAGAAACACTGAAATGTCCATTAATAGGAGAATGGATGAATCCATTGTTGGAGAGCAGGGCATCCTGAATGATGGTCCCAGTGAGACTGCACATGGTCCCAGAAAGAATCTAGATACTGTTTCCAAAAGAAAGGAGGGCATGGGTGTTAGGTTGGAAGCAACAGACTTCAAACACCTTGACTCACTAAGATCTTTCTTAGGTGGAAAGGCTAAAAGCCGTTGTTGGTTCCCAAAGAAGACAAATGGAAGTTTGATTTTTTTAAATGTATTTTTAACATAATCCATCATGAGCAAATAATGGAGTTGGATTATATTTTTTTAAACTATACTGACATTCCTTTTGGCTGAGGTTTTCTAGGCTCAGCTAATAGCCAATCAAAGAAGTTAATTTGTGCTAAGATGTGAAGATGGCAATGACCTGGTCCAGGGTAGGAGTATGCCCCAACCCCAGTGCTGGCTTGGACCCATGGGTACTGGTGGCTTGAATGTTAATGAGCACATTCATGTCCCCTTCCTAGTTAATTGTAAACCACTGGGACAAAAACTAGATCTCTAGTCACAAAAAAATTGAAAACTTCTCTCATAACCCAGGGAAATGGCCGGCTGCTAAGATTTCTCTGGTTCCTATCATTGGCAGAAGCCTTGTTTAAATTCTATCTCTTCATCAGAGTTTGAAGTTGGCATGAAGTTTATATGAACAGTAAATCCAAAATCTGAGCAAGTCAGATACTAAGTGCCTTGGTTCTGGCATGGCCCCCCTAAAGCCTGGGAGGTAGAAGGTGTTAAGGTTGTAAAATCCAGTTACCTTTACACATAGCATCAGAGGTAAGGGCAGCCCCATTTGAAATTGAAAGGAGGTGTGACCCACAGCAAGGCGATATATAATTAGAGTCATTTTGCTCTGACTTTTATGTTTAGAAGGAGACTTATCTTATCAAAGCATTTGACAAAAATAATTAAGATATAGAAGCAATAACAGAATTTTAAATAGCAGTGTCAATAATAACAAAGATAATAGCTACCACTTACTGATTTTCTCCTCTGTATCTTGCAAAGTACCTTATGTGTCATATCTCTGAGCCTTACAGTAATTTTTTCAGTAGGGTTCCTATTCCTATTTTAGTTAAGAAAGCTGAAGTGCACGTTAGTTAAATAACTTGCAAAAGGTAACAAGCAATATTGCTGGTGATGCCACATTTGAAATAGTAGAATTAAAATTATGCACAAAATGAATTTTAGTATACATTTGACTTTCTCCTGAAAAGATACAGTATTTGATTATATATAGAATTTGATAACTATGACTGGGATTTCTTTGCAGGATTACATCAATATACCCTGATAGTAATTGTGTATGAAACAATTAGGATTGAAACAGTTTATTTCTAATTGGTGAAGGAAAATTATGTATCACTGGTTGCTTTCCCTCCTTGATAAAACACTTTTGACATTTAGTGTCCCACTTGTGAAATGGCTTTGGCAAACCCCTTTTCTCTACTTCCTTAAGTGGTATGGAGTAGAGGGCAGCTCAGATGAGGCCTGCCTTTTGACTGGATAGAAAAAAAGAGGGACTGGAAAATGTCAACTTATTTGGTGAAAGAGAGTCCTATGTTTGGGTGTGCTACGATTTGATCTCTAAAATCTTGGGACATTCAAAAAATGTGACCTGTCTGGATAGTAGCATCATAACAACACTATTAAAATTCTGTTATTTCATTTAAGCAAAATATCTAGATTTAGTAAACTTTAAATCCTCTTATATACAAGAAAGTTTAATAAAGCTCAAGAAAACCATGGTCCTTTCTCCTGCTTTAATTTATTGCTTATTGGCCAACAACGCTCTGATGGAAGCCACCAGGCCTGGGTGTGCTATTCCTCTGGTTCATGCACCATGGACTGGAGCTCTGTGTTTTGTGCAGCCATTATCTTTCAACTCTCACTCTGATCAGCAGTCTTGCACAGCTTGATCTCCCCTTTAATTTAGAATTTTTCTTGTTTTTTTGGCTGCTGGCTGCCTTCAGAAAGGAATGAGCATTCTCAGTGAGTAAATGTAACTAACTCCCCAACCCTCACCCTCTTCCCACCCCAGCAATCATTAGTCAGAACATCTGTTCACCCTGCATTTAGAACATGATAGAGCTCACACTGGGATTTTTGGTTAGGATCTCTTAAACATCAATTATTTACTAGACTGAAAGATCCTGAAAAGAAGGAATCGCATCCTATACTCAACTGTAATTCTGAACCTGAGCATAAGGCCTAGTACCTATTAGGGCCAAGATAATTGTTGTTCAATCGCATTGAATATTTACATCTGAGACAGTAACTCAAGTTGGTCACTGGACGAGAAGAACCAGAAGTGCCACATTTTGTCAGAGAGATTTATGTTATAACTTATCCTTCACTGGGGAAGAACCTTGTTAATGACCTTATTCTTTTTGCATCATTCCTCTTACACATTTAACTCTGAGGGGCAGTAGTGAGAGTTCAGTTCTTGAGCCAGACACATGTGGAACAGATCCCAGCTTTGTCGCTTTCTAGCTGGGTACCTCTGGGCAAATTGCTTCAACGTTCTAAGCCTCAGTGTTCTCATCTCTAAAAGGGACATATATAGTCACAACTATCTTAGTGTAGAGTTTTGAGCTGGTATCAGTAAAGTATATGTAGTGAGTGCTCAGCGAATGATTGCTATAATGATTACTATTTTACAACCAGAATCAAAATTGATATTTATACCACAGTGAACCTGTAGCCAGCTTTTCCATTCAGCTTCATAGATACGAATTTTGCACCATCTGAAACAGTTATTCAAAGAAATAATTATTTGCTTTACTTTCATGTACCATCAAAGACATTCAATGATAGTTGCAACAGTATGATTATTTTGTGGCATAAAATGAATCTTTTGCCTTAGTAACCGTCTTCAAAAATATACTTTTAATTGGCCATAAGATGTAGATCTCAAAACAAGTTTTACTTTATTATTTATTTTTTATATATTTTGTTTATTATTTTATTTTATTGAATACCAAGTCTTGCAGTGTGTACCAGTCAGCCATTGCTGAAAAACAAACCATTCCAAACACACAGCGACTTGAAATAAAAGTCATTTATTCTCACCCACACAATTGTGGGTTGTATAAAAGTTGGCTGATCTAGGCTGGACTTGGCTCGTTGGCTCTGCTTTAAATTGCAGGTCTGGCTAAGTCCAAGTTCTTATTCCATGTTGGGTTCGTGTCTACTCCATATGTGTTCTTTCATTCTGGGTGTTAGCTCTTCTCATGTTGATACTACAGGCACAGAGGCAGGCATATTTTAAGCCATTGTTTATATCAGACCTGCTAACACCCCACAGGCAAAGCAAGTTACATAGTTGAATTAAGGTCAGAGAAATATATTTATCCTGTAGAGACAGAGGGTCAGAAATAAATATATTGAGAAATAATTAATTTACCAGGAAGTACAACAACATGGAAAATTCTAAATTAAGACCAGTGGATTTGTGAATAATTTCTTTCTCCAGGGAATTTGATAGCAATAGTGACTGAAAAAGAGACTCATTTTAGGGGTACATCTTCAACCAAGCTTGTATCCTAAGTGCTCAGAATTTAGACTGTTCCATTCCATATGTCTAAGAGGGAGGTATGCAAGAGAGCTTTAAAAACCCAGCACTTAAGAAAATAGACTGACGTGAGTCCTAGGGGATATTTCTAAAGAGATCGCTATTACTTCTAGCAAATACAATTTATGCTTCGTGCAAGAGTTCTATTTTGGGCTTGTTTTGTTTTGTTTGGAGAGAAAAAGTAAGTTGTGCTGTGTTTGGTTTCATGATTTTACTTCTGAAATACCATGTTGGGCTTTGCCTATTTGGGTTAGTAGAAGCTTTTATTTTGGGAGATTTTTCAGTATCCAGGTTATAGGAAAAATAAAACATTAACACATACTGCATTCTAGATTTCCAGGTGTGTGTATTTTTTGGGAGGTGGGTGAGTTGGCATTGGGCAAAGTGTCTACTCACACTTCTGCTTGCTTTCAATGAGGTCTTATAAAGAAGAACTGTGTTGAGGTCCACTGTTGGCCATGGATAGCTTTATTTAATAAAATATGGTGACTGAAAACAGGTCATTTAGACATTTACCACCTGCAGGGAAAGGAATGTGTTTGGACAAGGAATTTGTATTTTTTGAGAGTGCAATTGTATTAAAATAAACACTTCTGGAGCCAGGTTTTTCCTTCCTCCTCCTCAAGATCAGCAAGCTGAGGGCCTCTCAGCTTCTCTCCTTTGGGTCCCATGTGAGAGAGAGAGGCTGACTTAACTGTGTGGGATGTAGCTTGGGCACTGGACTATTTAAATCTTTCCTGGTGAATTAATTGTGCAGCTAATGTTGTGAACCTCTAACCTAAAGTCTTGCTAATGCCATCTTTGTCATCAGAAAAGCTCGCTGCCTATAGATTAGCATTCAGTGCTATCCCCAGTGGAAGGGTGGGAATAACTGACTGAATGTTGTCATTGTGGCTGGAGATTTGCATGTTATCTCACTGGATTTAATCTTCACAAAAACCCCACAAGGTGGATATTGTTGTCCTCATTCTACTGATGAGCAAATAGAACCTCAGAGAAGGACATAGCTTGCCCTCAAACATAGAGCTTTTAATCACAAGGTTAGGATTTCAGTCTCAACTATTATATTCAAGGCCCTGGACCCTTCCTTACTCTGAAATAAAACTGAGTAGTCACTGTATTTGCCAGCCTCTAAGCTGCCTTCTAAGATGGAGAGCAGTTTCTCATACATGAGTGTGTGGAGGGATATATAAACAGCAGAGTGAATATTAAGCTAAGATAGGAACAGGCAGCAGTAGCTTGATTCAGATGCAAATTGAAGCTAGGTATGATAAATAAAGAACTGGGAGAGTAAAGGATTAGATTGGAGGTGGGTAGTTGTAACCTGTACAGTCATGCACCAAATAACAATGTTTCAGTCAGGGATGGACTGTATATACAATGGTATTATAATGTGGCTGAAAAAATTTATATTGCCTAGTGATGTTGTAGCTGTGTTAATGTCACAGTGCAGTGCATTACTCATGTGTTCTTGGTGATGCTGTTGTAAAGAAATCCCACTGTGCTGCCACTCACATAAAAGTATAGACAGCAAAAATTCATATGAAAAAATGCTTAACATCAAAGTACAAATCACTGCTCAAGGACATGAGAGAGGACACAAACAAATGGAAAAACATTCCATCCTCATGGATAGGAAGAATCAGTATCGTGAAAATGGCCATACTGCTGAAAGTAATTTATAGATTCAATGCTATTACCATCAAACGAATATTGACATTCTTCACAGAATTAGAAAAACTACTTTAAAATTCATATGAAACCAAAAAAGAGCCTGTATAGCTCAGACAATCCTAAGCAAAAAGAACAAACCTGGAGGTGTCATGCTACCTGACTTCAAACTATACTACAACGCTACAATAACCAAAACAGTATGGTACTGGTACCAAAACAGACATACAGACCAATGGAACAGAATAGAGACCTCATAAATAAGACCACATATTTACAACTATTTGAGCATCAACAAACCTGACATAAACAAGCAATGGGGAAAGTGTTCCCTATTGAATAAATGATGCTGGGAAAACTGTCTAGCCATATGCAGAAAACTGAAACTGGACCCCTTCCTTACACCTTATACAAAAATTAACTCGAGATCAATTAAAGACTTAAATGTAAAATCCAAAACCATAAAAACCCTAGAAGAAAGCCTAGGCAATACTATTCAGGACATAGGCATGGGCAAAGACTTTATGATGAAATTGCCAAAAGCAATTGCAACAAAAGCTAAAATTGACAAATGGGATCTAATTGAAGGACTTCTGCACAGCAGAAGAAACTATCATCAGAGTGAACAGGCAACCTTCAGAATGGGAGAAAATTTTTGCAGTCTACCTATCTGACAAAGGTCTAATATCCAGAATTTACAAGGACCTTAAACAAATTTAAAAGAAAAAAGCAAACAACCCCACCAAAAAGTGAGAAAAGGGTATGAACAAACACTTCTCAAATGAAGACATTTATGTGGCCAACAAACATATAAAAAAAAGCTCAACATCACTGATCATTATAGAAATGTAAATGAAAACCACAATGAGATACCATCTCACTCCAATCAGAATGGCAATTATTAAAAAGTCAAGGAAAAAAAGATTCTGGCGAGGCTATGGAGAAATAGGAATGCTTTTACACTGTTGGTGGGAATGTAAATTAGTTCAGCCATTGTGGAAGACAGCGTGGCAATTCCTCAAGAAACTAGAATCAGAAATACCATTTGAGCCAGCAATCCCATTACTGGGTATAAACGCAAAGGAATATAAATCATTCTATTATCAAGATACATGCACATATATGTTTATTGCCGCACTATTCAAAATAGCAAAAACATGGAAACAACCCAAATTTCCATCAATGATAGACTGGATAAAGAAAAAGTGGTACATATACACCATGAAGTATTGTGCAGCAATGAAAAGGAATGAGATCATGTCCTTTGCAGGGACATGGATGAAGCTGGAAGCCATCATCCTCAGCCAACAAACACAGGAACAGAAAACCAAATACCACATGTTCTCACTCACAAGTGGAAGTTGAACAATGAGAACACATTGACACAGGGAGAGGAACAACACACAGTCTATTGGGGGTCGGGGTGAGGGGTGGGAGAGCATCAGGACAAAAGCTAATGCATACAGGGCTTAAAACCTAGGTGATGGGTTGATAGATGCAGCAAACCACCATGGCATACACATACCAATGTAACAAACCTGCACGTTCTGCACATGTATGTGGAACTTAAAGTAAAAAAAGAAAATTAAAAAAAGAAAAAATATTCAGCACCATTAATGATAAGAGAAATACAAATCAAAACTGCAGTGAGATATCATCTCAAGCCAGTTAACATGGCTTTTATCAAAAAGATAGGCAATAACAGATGCTGGAGATGAAATGGAGAAAGGGAGAACCTTGTACATTGTTGGTGGGGATGTGAATTACTACAGCCACTATGGACAACAGTAGGGAGGTTCCTCAAAAAACTGAAAATAGAGTTACCATATGACCCAACAATTCCACTATTGAGTATATGTCCAAAAGAAAGGAAATCAATATATCAGAAAGATTATCTGTACTCTTGTGTTTATTGCGACACTTTTCACAATAGCCAAAATATAGAATCATCCTAAGTGCCTATCAATGGATGAATGGATAAAGAAAATGTGATACATACATATATAGAATGAAATATTATTCAGCCATAAAAAAGAATAAAATCTTGTCATTTGCAGCAACATGGATGGAACTGGAGGTCATTATATTAAGTGAAATAAGCCAGGCATAGAAAGACAAATATCACAGGTTCTCACTCATATGTGAGAGCTAAAAAAGCGGATCTCATGAAGATAAAAAGTAGATTGATGGTTACCAGAAGCCAGGAAGGGTGGCAGAGAGGGAACTTGAAGAGAAATTGATTAATGAGTACAAATATGTAGTTTGATTGAAGAAATAAGAGTTAATATTAGATAGATCAGTAGGGTGACTGCAGTTTACAATAATCTATTGTACATTTCAAAATAGCTAGACAAGAATAATTAAAATGTTTCCAGAATAAATAAAAAATAAAATTTGAAAGTGACAGATATGTCAAATACACTGATTTGATATTTACAAATTATATGAATATATTAAATCATCACATGTACTCTAAAATAATGTAAATCGATTATGTAGCAATCAAAATAAAAGAAAACAAGAAAATAAAAAAATAAATAAAATAGATTTGTAAATCTAGATAAGGAACATACAGGAATTCCTTGTATTATTCCTGTGAGTTTTCTGTAAGCTTGGCATTATATGAAAACAAAAGGTAAAAGAATAAATTAATGTTAAGAAAAGGCTGTGAAACAATTTTCTTCATTTTAAATGAGCATTCATAAAGCATTTATTAAACTGTTTAGGGAGGTAAACAAAAAAACATAGCACATACAATTATATATAGTACATAATAATAATAACAGTTATATCACTGTTGTATGGTATTTATACTTTTTATTGTTATTTTGGAGTCAACTCCTTCTCCTGATTAAAAACAATCTAAATTAACTGTAAGACAGACTCAGGAATTTCCTTCAGGAGGTATTCTAGAGGAAGGCACTGTTATAGGAGATAATGCTCCATGCATGTTATTGCTCCTGAAGACCTTCCAACGGGACAAGATGTGGAGGTGGAAGACAGTGATATTGATGATCCTGACCCTGTGTAGGCCTAGGCTAATTTGTATGTTTATGTTCTAGCTTTTAACTAAGAAAATTTTAAAGTAAAAAATAAAAGATTTTAAAAGTAGAAAAAACATATAGAAAAGGATATGAAAAAATATTTTGTACAGCTGTGCGAGGTGTTTGTTTTAAACTAAGTGCTTTTACAAAAGAGTCAAAATAGTTAAAATATAAGTTTATAAGGCAAAAAAGTTACAATAAGTCAAGATTAATTTAATTTTGAAGAAAGAAAAGCAATTTTTATGAATTTAGTGAACTTTAAGTGTATAGTGTTTATGAGCTCTGCAGTAGTACACAGTAATGTCTTGGGCTTTCACATTCACTCACCACTCACTCACAGACTCACCCAGAGCAACTTCCAGTCCTGCAAGCTCCATTCATGGTAAGTGCCATATTCAGGTGTTTAATCTTTGATACTGTATTTTTACTGTACCTTTACTATGTTTAAATACACAAATACTTATCATTGTATTACTATTTCCATACAGTATTTAGTATAGTACCATGATCTACAGGTTTGTAGCCTAGGAGCAATACACTATGCCACATAGCGTAGGTGTGCAGCAGGCTATACCATCTAGGTGTGCACTCTGATGTTCACACAAAGATGAAATTGCCAAGCAGTGCATTTCTTAGAACTCATCCCATTGTTTAGTGATGCACGACTGTACCTGTATTGGCTAAAGAAAACTCGCCAGATGTTTCTTTGATTACAGAAAGGTGGATGGGAAAAATGGAAATTTCCAAAAATGTTGAAACATTGGGAGAGAGGCTGTTGAAATGGGATTCTGGGGACTGGGAAAATAGAGGATAGGCAAGATGATTCCAGAGGAGCTGCTTTGGAGAAAGTTTGGAGATGGATGTGAGGTGAAGAGAAGGGGAATCAAAGAAGTGCTTGAGATCAAGAGAAAGGTATGCGTTGAGCTGGGGAAGCTGGGTGAGCAGGGCTCTCAGAAGGAACAGTCCTCCAGACTGAGGCCTGGCCTCATCTAGATATTTAACACAGGAAGCCCCTGTTTTCACAGTGATGGCTGGGGAGGAGCCAGGTCTGTTTCAACCCCTCTTCATCCTGAATTCATAAAACAAAACATAAACCTCAGAAGAAAAAAGATCAAATGAGATGAGTGAGAGGTATAGAGAACAGAGAGCAAGACCATGAACTCAGATAATGAGCAATAATGACAAGATAGGCTTTCCTCTAGTTTTCTCTAAAATTTTGCTAGGTAGTGACAACATGAACATTTAGGACTGTAGGTTTTACTTGGATGATTTAGTTTAGATGTGGGTTTATCCCTCAGAGCTGAAAGTATTAATACTTCCAGACACAGAGCTGTACTGCTCTTGTAGTTTGTTTCTTGTTAATGTTTCTGAATTAGCTCTGGAGTGACACACTAATAAAGTTCCTCTTTGGTCTCTCAAGGCTGAAGAGTGATTTTTGCCTTCTTGTAGTATATTAATAAATTAGAAAGCTTCATTTACATTCTCAATTCACTAATAATAAAATCTTACTGTGTTGCAGCAAAGTGTGCTTTTATCGATTATTTGTGTTTATTTGTACATGCTCCTATTTTATTCTTACAAAAGCCTTCTGAAATTGTCAGAATGGGCTTCATTATCCCCAATTTACAGATAGAGAAACTGAGGAGGTTTGATGTGGTTGTGTGATCTGCCCTAGGATCCTGATTAGTAAGTTCCTCAGTCAGCAAATTAACTGGCTTGCATGAAGGGAGCTACAGTGTGGTCTTTGTGCTGCATATTTTGCTCTTCAAAGTGTTTTCTGGTCTAGAGCCATGTTTGGTCCATGGGAACCCTGGGTAAGATAAGGCAAGTATTCCTAGCCATTTCTGGGATGCGGAAGCTGGGGCCTTGAGAGAAGATGTCGTTTTCTCAAGTTCTCTGTGCTAGGCACAACTAAGTTCTCCCAGGACTTTTGTTTTCACATTGGGATTCCTATCTTTTATGATGATTAAACAATACTGGTGAATAATCCATTTTCCTGGAGGAAAAGAAGGGAAACAGAGGAAGAGCAAGGACTGCTGTCACTGGGAATGAGATTTTCCTAGTTACTCTTTCTGAATTGTAATAGAATGGGTGGAATGCATTGATGCTAATTCTTTAAGAACAACATTCCCACTTCAAATTAAATGGCGGGTTATTTTAATGATGATGATCTTAAACTTTGTATGTACATTTAACCCCAAACTCTTCAATTTTGTCAAAACCAGATCTTTCTGTTTCAGTCATTTTCCTTTCCTCTTTTTAGTGATTTTTTTCTGCCTCACACCATTGCATGCACCCCCTTCACAGTTATTCAAGAAGCACCGCGTTTACTGAAGAAAGAGAGGACAAGATGATCCACTAGGGTGAAGGGAACTGAGTATTTTCACTTCAATCTCATTTTTCTTATTTTTAATTTCCAGTTTTGTGTTTGCTTTATAATGGATATGACATATTGGTAAGTTAGTGTATTACATATATATAAAACATGTAATATATGTGTGTGTGTATATATATGTCACATAACCACACGGACATAATGAGGTGAGTGCACAATATATTTTAAGTTTTGGTCTGTATGTTCATAAAAGTTTGGATACCTCTAGTGTTATGAGTTGAATTGTTTTCCCCCCAAAATAATGTGTTGAAGGCTTTAACCCTCAGTATCTCAGAATGTGACCTTGTTTGGAAGTCACATTCTGATTTAATTAGTTCACATGCAGATTTAATAAGATGAGGTCACATTGGAGTTAGATAGGCCCTATTCCCAATATCACTGGCATTCATATTAAAACAAAACAACAGTCATATGAAGACCCAGAGAAACAGGGAAAATGTCCTGTGAAGATAGAGAAAGAGGTTGGATATCTACAAGTCAAGGAGTACCATGGTGATATGGTTTGACTCTGCATCCCCACCTAGATCTCATGTTGAATTATAATCCCCAGTGTTGGGGGAGGGACCTGGGGGGAGACGATTAGGTCATGGGGGCAGATTTTCCTCTTGCTGTTCTCATGATAGTGAGTAAGTTCTCACATGATCTGGTTGTTTTAAAGTGTGTTGCACTTCCCTCTTCACTCTCTGTCTCTCTGGCTGCCATGTGAAGATGTGCTTGCTTCCCCTTTGCCTGTCCATCATGATTGTAAGTTTCCTGAGATTTCCCAGCCATGCTTCCTGTACAGCCTGTGGAACTGTGAGTCAATTAAACCTCTTTTCTTTATAAATTACCGAGTCTCAAGTAGTTCTTTTTAACAGTGTGAGAGTGGGCTAATACACAAGGATTGCCCGCCATCCACGGAAGTGAGGACAGATGCGTTGAACAGGTTATCATTCAAAGCTTTCAGAAGGAACCAGCCTTGCTGCCGCCTTGGTTTCAGACTTCTAGCCTCCAGAACTTTGAGACAATAAATTTCTGCTGTTGTAAGCCACCCAACTTGTGGTACTTTGTTATTGCAGTGCTCAGAAAATAATATACCTAGTTGATGTCAACAAAAAGTCACCAGAAATAGTTTAAGAAAACTTGACAAAAGGACTCAGGATGAGAAAATGTATCAAGTGCTTTTGAAAGACATCCCATTATTAGGGGAAAACCATAAGCATCTCCACAAAAGTATCGGGTTCAAAAAAGTGCTTGGTAGATTGGGAAATGCCGTCAGCCTTTCAGAACAAGTTGAGTGGTTGAAGAAAGACATTGGGAGCTGGAAAGAGAAACCAGAGAGGCCTGGGGATAATTTCTGCTGGTTTATTTTTTTTCCCATTTGTTTATTTTCTACAAGTCAGATTTTGGAGCAATTAGCAAAATATCATGCAAATATTCCCAGTGTGACTACACATGAATAACTTTAATTCTGCTGAACATTTGTCTTGTTGCTACAAAATACATCTGCTATTTGCATTAACTTAATCTGTTAAGATATTGTGAACTAAACCACAGACTTCCAGAGACATTTAGGAAGCAACTTCCCATTTTTATTGGACACTTTTGACTAGCAAAATCTGCTTTTGTGATCACGTGACCCACCCCAGGAACACCTCTTCTCCCAGTGCTGTTTCAGACAATATAAAAAGAAACATAATGGAGCATCACATAGGGGAAGTGTTGGTAGAGCAGAAGGATGCTTATCAGCAACAGAAACAAGCAGTGGAATGAATAATTATAGAAAATGGGGTAACACATGGATATGCATTCTGTGTATTTGAAAGAGGGACAGAAATAGATTGAACTTTTGACATGTGTAAAGTACCGTGTTATGTATTTCACATACTTTATATTATGTCAATCCCATGACCATCCCATAGGGTAGACCTTAGGGAGTCAAATCATTTACCCGACATTAAACACAAAATAAGGAACAGAGTCGGGGTTTCGTTCATTCAACAAATGCACCTACTATATGCCAGATAATGTTCTATTAATTGGGTGTAAAGAGGTAAAGGAAAAAAAAAAAAAGAAGAAGAAGATGACAAAGAAGAAATGCCACTGCTCCTAAGGAATTTAATTCTAGTTGTGAGATCCAGACATATAAAAGTAAGCAGACAAATACAGAAAACACTTTCAGGGAGAGATGAATGTTTTTAATAAAGCTGTGTGATGTGATAGTAAGTACCTGACAGAGAGACTTCTTTTGACCCGGTGATCATGGAAGATATCTTGAAGGAGGTAACAGTAGCTGAGACTGGACTCAGTTATGTAAAGAAGAATATTCTAGGGAGTAAGAAGACCAAGTGCTACAGGTCAGGATAGAGAAAAGTAAGAGATGCAACTGGAATGTTTTCAGCAAGCGGTGATGTGACTCATTACAATTTCTACAAGATTACCTTGGCTGCTATGTAAAGAACAGATTGTGCAGGACAAGAAATTGAGATACTGGTCCAGAGGCAGTTGTTTTTGTCCAGGTGGGCATGGATGGGGCCTTAGACCAGGGTAGAGGTAATGAAGATGCAAGGAATGGACAGATTGTACATGTATTTTGAAAGCAGGTGCTATGGTTTGGATATGTCCCCCAAATTTGAATACGTCCTAGGTAAATGGCATCTGCTGGTAAATGGTAGAGGCTGGACTTTATCCCTGGAACCCTCCATCTGAGCTAGGGATCATAGGACAGTCATTTAAGGTCTCTGTAGAATAAGAATAACAACAGGGTCTCTTTTATAAAGTTTTTGTTATAAAGAGACAGGGTTAAAAACACAGCTTTTTAATAAAGTTGTTAAAAGAGACAGGATCTCTTTTATAAAGTTGCTGTAAAGTTCAATATATGTAACAAATAAGAGTGTCTGGCTCATAGAAAGCTATCTATCTATCTATCTATCTATCTATCTTATTTAAGTGGATATGTCCAGTATTTGAACATAGGGTTGAGTTATGCCCAAGCCCATGCTCATTATTTGTAAGTTGGAAGAAAAGGGTAAAGTTGATTAAAGTTTAGTGCTAGGGACACCTACTCTCTCTCTCCTTTATCAATGAGCTCCCTACTGGTTTTCTGCTTCCCAACCATGCTGTGGCCAAGGTCTGTCTAAACCCACTAAACCCCCCAAAGCATGGCATTTCCTGGACCTAAAGCCTACATAGTCTCCCCATTGCCCATAACATATAAAACCCATGGACCTTAACTCGGACTTAATGAATGACTTCTATAGTTTGACCTCAAGTGCCATTTTTGGTCCTTTCTCCTCATGTTACTTTCCTGGCCCAAATTAGTTTTCTCATTATAAGAGGAAAACTATATCCACTTTCCATATTTGTATAGTCATTCATTAATTTATTTATTTTAAAGATGCCTTTTATGCACTAGCATTGTGCTAAGAGCAGGGGCAATTGAGATTAATTTATATGTTGGTTCTGCCCTTGAGATGTTCTTGATCAAGTGACAAAGGCATATGTAAAGCACACTTTGTAAAACAACACCGTGTAACAAGTATACAGTACGTACAAGATGACAGACACCCACAGGAGGGAGTGGCAGGGAGATGAAGACAACAGAGCGCCCACTTGCAAGGTGAAGGCAAGAGTTAGGAGGAAGAAAAGAGGAAGAGGGTTCTAGCAGGGGAATCTGCCTGCCCAATGGCAGGGAGGCATGATGCTTACGTCATATTTTATGGTTTCACTCTCCTTTTTTCATACCAATTTTTTGTCTAGTCCTGCGACCCCTTCACTTTCAAGGCTACCACTCCAGTTACACTGCAACCTGAGGTCTCATAAATTCAGAACGCTGTTGTGATTGAAAGTATGGACCTTGGAGTTGAGGTAAAATACACCATTTTTGGCCCCACCAATGAATATCTGCTTGAGCTTAAGTGAGTGCTTTATCCTTGCTGAGTCTTGGTTTCCTCATGTGTGAAATGCGGATAATGAAAAACCCTACCTTATAGTGGAGGGGGGAGGTTAAATGAGGTAATACATGTAAGTCTCTTCTGATAATGTCCTCTTTGCGTGCTGCTCCTTTATATATTTCCATTTCCTCCTTACAAATTCAACACATGACCTAGGGACAGCATGTACCACGACACAGTTGCTCAGTGAACTAACACATGCACACATGGGTCTGGCATTATTAGTTTCTTGACTTCCTATCCTCAATCTGTGGCTAAGGTTTTAATTATGCTTCAGTAAATGACAAATTATTTAGATAGAGTCTCCTCCTGGATCAAGACTTTTAAAACATTTATTTAATTATTATTATTTTTAACCTCTAAATCCCTATTCCTGGGAAATGTCCACTTTGGAATTTCTTTTCCCAGAAGGAGCAATTCAACATCTTTTAGAAGATTATGATTCAACAGGGACTGTTCAAGTTAAGACATAGGCTCCTCTGAGGCTTCAGTACAAGGAAGGCACATTTAAGGCCTTGTTAACAGAAGTATGAATGTTCATAATAGAACCTTCCATATCTTTTGTATCCCAGACTCATTCCTCTTCTATAACACTCTGATCTGCATTACTTTATCAGCTGTACCTCCAGGGGCTTTGCTGATAATTCACAAAAGAAATAAATCTGCTATTGGCCCTTGTTCCCCAATTATTAGGTTAGTGCAAAAGTGAAAGTAATTGAGGTTGTTGGCATTACTTTCAATGTCAGAACTGCAATTCCTTTTGCACCGACCTAATAGTTTTCCAATGTATCCAGGATCACTTTCCAGTTTTTCTTCAGCTTTGATTTCTCAGTGCAGTGGGATGTGATTGAAGTGCAAGGCTTGGTTCATCAACAGTGAGTGCTGCTGTTGCAGTCACACGAAGAACTTCTCCAACTTCAGGCGGGTCTCAGGAAAGGGCATCCCAGGAGAGGACACCTCTGCCTGCTTCCACACCAGGAAATGTCCTTGTAGAGTGTCATTAAATGAAATAATCACTTGAGCTTATTTCTTATGGTATGATACAGAAATCTACTGAGCTGAAGTGGTTGGGATTTACTGACAACAAACCCCAAACAAATGTACACAATAGACAGAAGTAGATCAGAGAAGTTGGCTGTATTTGTAATTGGAAATTCATGTTTTTAAAGTCTTGATCCAAGAAATTGACATTTTAGAAACAATGTCTAATTTTACTAGTTGATTTTTTCTGTTTTTCAGAGGTGGAGTGGAATGGAGGAGTGGGTCATAAAAGTGAATTTGTATCTATGTGAATACACACACACACACACTTAGCTCTGTGTGTGTTTCCTTTGTGATATTTTTGAAACACATATTGACTTTTGCCCCTAAATTATTTGTTTAAGAGTGCTGAAGGAGCTTATTATTTATTTCTTCAATCAAATCAGTAGAGATGTGGGGCTTTCTTTCTTTATAGCTGACACACCCACTATAACACACCTAGTGGGTATTTAAGACACCCACTTTCTTTTCTTTGTTCGCTCCCTAAACGTCTGAAAAAGTTGCAATTTCTCCATTAGATTGCTCTTTCACAGCTTGCATCACAGTTAGCACAATTGCAGAAAATCTCTGGTCCCCACTTTGAATTCCCCTTTAATGTCGCTCCCCAGAAATTCTTGTTTAGACTCTGTTTCCAAGTTGAATAACCAGAGAGGTATCGTGCAGCCTTTAATCTGAGATCAAGAGGTTGTCTGCTTAAGAAACAACATGGTTCCATACATGTGGTACTAGGAATTGTGCTGTTTCATTTCAAAAAACCTGAGGAGGTAGAGGAGGTAGGGGTTTCTGTGTGTGTGTGTGTGTGTGTGTGTGTGTGTGTGTGTGTGTGTGTACTGTAGCTGAAATATGCTGTTGTTTTTCTCAGAAAAGACAAGAAAGATCACATCTTGGTTCTCAATGCAGCTGACAAGACAGATATTAATCCATGACTTTGAATTCTAAAATCAAAAGTACTTCTTGGAGACTTACTTGCTATCTAGTGGTAGCCCCCTTGTCAAAGAGCTCACAGCTACATGAAGAGACAGGAAATAAGAACCTATGGCAAGAATGAACAGGACACATGGAGCAGAACCCTTCAAGCAACTTTATTTGTATCCCCACATCTTCCTTTAAACCTGTTCAATGATAACTGAACTGGATGAAAACTCAGAGCCCTGCTGCTTTTTTAATTTACTTTCAGGTGATGAAAGTCCAATGGCCACTTTGAGGGGAAAAAAGTCATTAGGATCAGTGCAAAGCAATGTTTCTATCCTCTTGCAGAGGTAAGTCTTTACCTTTGTTCTCCAACTTCTCCAAGTGACCCCTTCTCCCTTTCTTGCTCACCTCTTCCCTGCTCTAGGACTCATTGCAGGCCCTTCTGAGGTTACAGAGAAAAGTCAGAGAAACAGGACTGTTCTTTCATGACTGGTACTGTTGTAAGGTGGCTTTGCTTTCTCTGGGCTGGAAACGGTAACAGATGATTAAAGATGACTTTCTTCTGGGGAAACAGTTCATAGCTGTGCAGAGATTGCTTGCTGGACACCCCCTACCCTTCTCTTGACACCAGGGCTGTGTATTTCTTGATTTGCCCTTTCTTGCACCTACCTTTAGCTCCACTTCCTCTGCCAGCCTGTTACTGCTGGGGCCCTCATCTCCTCTGTAAGACATAATTCTTTTTAAAAATGACCTCAGTCTGATTCTCCTGGGGACAAGTGACATCTGGTCCACAGGATTTCCCACATTTAACCAGTCATTGGAGGGAAGTGCAGTTCACTCACAGGCTGCTGAACTTCCTCCTGTTGTGTATAGGTTATATAGTGATTAGGACTATGAGAGAAGAGAGAAGTAGAGAGATCTCAGTGTTCTCTGCATGTGGGTGGCAGTCTTAGGGCAGACTTTGGAGAGAAAGGGTCTGTTTCTGGGATAAAGAATGGGAAAAAACGTGGACTATCATAGGAGACTGGAAAGGATTTGCAGTTAAGGGAGTATTGTGTCAGTTCAGCCTCGAGAGGAGCTGGAATAAGCCTATGGAGGTGAGAAGGCAGAATGGCCTTCTACAATGGCAGGATTCCAAGATGACCCCCAGTGACAGCCTTGAGTGGGGTGACCAGGACTTGTGATATGATGAGATGTCACTCATGAGATTATGTTATATTATATGCAAAGGTGAACTGAGTTTTGCAGATGTAATTAGGATTCCTAATTAGCTGACATGGAGTTAATCAAAAGGGAGGTTTTTCTGGGTGCATTTGACCTAAGGAGGTGAGCCTTTAGATAAGAGAGACTATCCTGCTGACCTGGAAGAAACTATACAGTCATTTTGTGAACTGCCCAGGGGGAAAGGTAGCCTCTAGGAGCTGAGGACTCCAATCCTCAGATAAAATCCCAGCGTTGGATGCCTCCTTGGTTACAACCCTTGGAGTTCCTGAGCACAGGACCCAGCTAGGGCACATCTGGATTCCGGACCCATGGAAATTGAAATAATAAATGGCATTGTTTTAAACTGCTCAGTTTGCTACTCAGCCACCACACCTCTCTTTATGAAACTGTTTTATGTTGGAACATGTTGAGAGGCAAGGATACAAGAGCTAGGGAAGGGCCTAGTTAGGTAGGATTTAGGATGCCAGACTTGATGAGAGTGATGGTAATTCAGTATAGACCCAGACATGTGTTACAAATATCTGGTTTGCTCATGTTTCATATTCTTTACGGGTTGGCTGGGGGTGTTTCTTAACATTATCCCACCCCAGAACCCATGCCAATGGGCATTTCCTCTGCCATGGCTGAAGACAAATAAGAGAATATAATGAATTGTAAAAACACATTTATGACTTCTGCCTGAAAATGCCATATTTTCCTTTTGCTCATATTTTACTGGCCAGAGGAAGTTGCACAGATACACTTAACTTCCAAGGCTCTGTGTGTGAATGAACCAGACATATTTATTGAACTTTATTAGTGTAAAATAGTTACTTTAGATTCTTGAACAAGAAGCTGACTTGATGACAGCCAACCTCTTAATTTATATCCCAGCGCCTTCCTTCCCATCCCACATTCTGAGAAGGTGTACAAGGTTCCACTGCAAACATGTGAGTTTAGTATTGGCTGTTCGATCCTAGACAGAACAGTGACCAAAACTAGGCAAACATATACATATCTTTTCTTGTTAACACAAGAAACATCCTCTGTTAGAAAAAGAATAAAAGATGTTTCTTGCCCCAGTAGTCCTGCTGGATCTAAAATGAATTTTGAAAAGCCCATATTTACTCTAGAAATTTCCATTTTCCTGCCTCTTTTATGTCTTCCTGCACTCTTTCTCACCTCTTCTGAGAGTTGGTTTTCTAGTTAATTCAGGATCAGATGAGGATAACTCAGCAGATCTTCAAAGATAGGTGATAGGGAAAATTATGAGAAGTATTCTAGTCAAAATGGTTGCACTATGCCTTAGAAAAGACTGCAAGAAAATAGAGGTATAGAAGCTTACCCAGCATCACCAGTTGGATTTATTCCAGTTAGTAATAATATTACCACAGCGTTTAAAATTTTTAGGGCACTTTCATCTCTCCGACAGTTGATATAGAGAGGACAATTGTTATGACTTCGCTCGTGATAAATAAAAAATTGCGAGACAGAGAATGTTTGACTTGCTTTTCTTCTTCTCCTTCTTCCATCAAAATGATCTCTTAAAAAAAAAAACGATTTCTGGTATTTTAGTTCGCCAAGAATTATCTGAATTTTAAGCCTTCAGGTGAAATGGAGTTTATCTTCTCTGCGAAAGTTATTTCAGGCATAAACAAAGATACGGTGGAGACTGGTATGCAATGGTAAAATTACAGACAGGGATTGCCATCCTATTGATCCTTTGGAGGCCTGGCATGGGTGAGGGAGTCAGAAAATGACTTCGAAAGTGAGAAGATGAGTGAACATGCAGAATGTGACAAACCCAGCAAGTAGCCAGGGAAATGGAGGGAGATATTGGACAGAAGGCCTTACAGAATTCAAAGAAGGTGAGAAGTCCAAAAGGAGGAAAGGGTACACTGTCAAACCCCATAGAGAAAACTGATGAAAGGAAGAAGGTAAAGAGTTCTGATGTAGCAAGTCAAGGTCACTACTGACCCAGTCAAGAACCAGTTTGCAGAGGGGGTATGGAAGCCAGATTGTGGGACACAGACTGATTTCCAAGAAGGTGTAAAGGGAATTGGTGAACAGGATCATAGATATGGTAAGAAGTACAACCTCAAGATAATGGTTGAAGTTCTTACTATGCAGGAGATCTACCTGTTCATAGGTAGAACAAAATAGTATCAGTAGAGAAGGCAAAGTCCGTTGCACACGTAAGAGATGATGCTGTTGCTGGAGTCAGGTCCCTGCAGAGGCTGAACCTCAAGTGCAAACATCAGTCCCTAACAGGAAGAGGGAGCTCTTCTCTAGAGGTGAAGTCCAGTGGAAGGAAGAATGGGTCTCAGAAAGGAGGTGGGGAGGGGCTGGAAAGTGAGGCCTCCACTTCTGGAGGGCTCAGTTTACTTTATAACCAGCTAGAAAGCTCATCTGCAGGGAAGGGAAGATGAAGCCCCAGGGCCTGTGTAATTTTGCAAAAAATGCTGCAGTGCTCATTTTGGAGAATTTAGGTAACATGGACATGCTTTCTTGCCTTTGAATAAGGCAGAAGGGAAACCAAGTCTGGGAAGTTCTTTGAACCAGCTCTCCCTTCACATCTTATCTTATCCCTGGCTGGTCTTGAAATACTATGTCAAAAGTAGGGAATAAGGTAAGACTAGTATCTTCGATCAGGTCTGAAGGGACCATGGCTTGGACAGAGACCTGGCCCTGTTACTTCTGTGAGTGTTACCGGGGTATGAATATCAAACTTGTGAGTTCACCTTTTTAATTTTGGCACATGTAAATCATGAAGAATATGACGTTGATGTCTCTTTTCACATTTGCATCTGGGAGAAAGATAGTTTGCCTCAGTCAGTCAAGAGAACTTTCTTCTTTGTTAAACTTTGTGAAGGCTTTGTGGTTTGAGTTTAGTGCTTTTCTTTTGGAGAAATGTGTTTTATGTTTAGGGGGATTTGTCATTTGTTCTGTCGAAGAGTATCTCATAAAAGACACTTTTTTTTTTTTTTTTTTGCAGCTGTTGTCAGTAGAACTGGAGGAGGGGTTTTCATCTACATAGATTAGGTTGATGTACCAATCTCTTTCTGGGGTTTTTAAGAAATCTTCCATGATTGGTTGAGCATGAGGAATCTCCCTGTGACAGCTCTATAAAGAAAGAAAGACAATAAAGACAACCTAATAGGCAGTCAGTCGATGAAGATTTTTGTCTGGAATAAATTTAGCGCATCTCATAAAGTTTTTATAGATGCTACCTTTCAGATGCTTAGAATATTATTATCCATCCCAACATTTCTCTCTTCCTGATTTTTCTTACTCTTGCCTAAAAAACCAAAAACCAAAAAACAAAAACTTTAAAGATGTTCTTCTTTGTCTATTTTAAGCTCTTAGCAGAATTGTTTAAATGGCTGATTTTTCTTTTTCCACTGCTTGGTGATCTTTTCCTATGGGATTTCATTAGAGTCTTCCACAAAAATGTGACAATTAGTGGGTGTCACAGTGAAATTTGTGATTTGTATTTTTACTTGGCTTCGACATATAAGACTCAAAAGGCCCTGCATAAACATGAGGTTTTGGTAGTTTTGTGTCAAAATGAAAGAAAAATGAAATTATGATACAGATAAAATATCTGATTACTTTCAATTAATAGAACAGAAAGTTACCCCAAACCTAGCTTGTAGCAACTAAAAGCAAGCCACCTAAAAATTCACCTTACAAGTGAGAACAGAACAAAATAAAACAAAAAAGAGTTAGGAGCTACATTATTCAGAATAAGACATACCTTTTAATGCTGAGGGTTTTCTTGTGGGTATTAGATCCTCCCTCTCTTTCCCCCATCCTCCCTCTCTTGTCTGTTTTGGGAAGCAGGGAGTGTCAGTTCACAAGGAAGCAAGGATTCTAGGGCAGCTGCAGAGGAAACATGTATGTGCCAGGTAAAAATATATTCATATGTTTCCACATGGGTGGTGTTTGATGAGCCTGGCTTAATGTCCCCCGGGTCTGAGGAGTTGTGAGACTCTCTAGCATATTTTATTATTTAATGGGATAGAGAGTGTGTCCTCACAGTGAGGCACCCATCATGGTCACAATCCTTCCTAATACCCTTTGTATAAAAAACTGAATTCTTTTCTTCATTTTCTGCACAAAAGTGGGAGAGGGTAAAAGGAATCTGAATCAAGAGAGAGTTATCTCCTGGAAATCTTCCTCTTCCCTCTTTATAAGTTAAATGTTTTGATTTCTGCTAATGAAGCTTCCCTTTTCATAGAAAGAAAAGAGCAGTGAAAATGTGTTTTAATTTTTTTTCTCTTTCAGAGAGAGAAGCATATTGGGGTCGTAAAATCATACCTTTTCTATGATGTTGCCATTGCTTCTTTATGTCCACAAGGAGAAACCAGGTATTCAAGGATTTGAGATTCATTTTTCTTAAAACTTTAACAAATATATATATATACATGTATATATGTATATATACATATATTTATACATATATACATTTATACATATAGTTATATATAAATGTGTATATATTTATACATACATTTATACATATATATACACATTTATATATATACGTGTGTGTGTGTCAGAAAATGCTGAAGCCGGGAATATAAATCCTAAACCCATGGCTGTGACCCCTTTGCTTCTTACCTTAAGAGATAAGGAAGCTCCACCCGGGAGGAAGGCTAGGTTGGCAGGGAGCTGGGAACAGGCATCCCAGAAGAAGTGGCTCTGAGATGCCCCTGGGCATCCACATAGGAGCTACGTCTGGGGGACTGATCTCAGGTGCTTATAGTACTCTCTGGTCTCCAGATAGGTGGAAATCACCATATGGAACTTTAGACTTGGAACTTTATTCTGGTTGCTAAAACAGATAACAGAAAAAAGAAACAGTATTGCTCTGGGAGTTCAAAATGGTGAGCTTTCCTAACAGCAACACCATTTGCTCATGGTGTAACCTTGGGCGAGTGAAGTGACTTAATCTGGCTGCATCTCTATTCTTCTGTAAAATGTGGAGAGTAACCCCTGTCCTACTTATTTCATGAGTGTGGCATGAGTCAGGTAGTGCAGGGCATGTGGCTGCCTTAGTGTAGAAGTAAAAGTGCTTTGTAAACTGAAGAAGCTTATGACTGAGTGCTTTCTCTGTGCCTGGCCCTGTGCTGGGCTCTCTAGTAAATGCCCAAGACCGACAGACCACAGTCCTCACTTCTCAGTGGGCTGAGAGGTTAATTCAAAGAAGGAAAAAGCAGTGACAGTGTCAGGTGCCTCAGCAAGGCTGTCCTAGTAAGCAGTAGGTAGGTGTATTTAATGTATTTAATGTCAAACTCCCTCAGAGGTATATGGACTGTGGAGCTGGGGGCAATAAAGGACAAGGAGTTGCCATTTTTTTTTATTGTCTCTGAAACATACACGCCCTTCCTTCCCTCCCCACATTTTTAAATCTCTAAAACCAGTTGTCTCTTACAGTTAAGGGTTGGTTATAGTTTAAATAGTGGCTCTTTTTTGTTAGTAGTGGAGAAAATAATGATATGCTTAATCTGTGGAGTCTTACATTCAATACAATACCGTACAGGAAGAAAACTACCATATCTGTGATATCTGACGCCACTAAGTCCAACGTTGAGAATAATTTTAAAGAGCCTCTCAGCATCAAAACAATTGAATCTATCATCAAAATAATTTTATAAATTGGGAAAGAGATATTTCACATGGTTATCTTTATCCAGAGCTTTTGATTTTGACTTTAAGAGGATACAACTGCTTTATTCTCTTTAGAAATTAATTAATTTCTATAATTTTTTTTTAGAAATAGATTCTTATCTAGGGGCAAAAAAAAAAAAAAAAAAAAAAACTAAGACAAGAAATTATGCCAGAAGTGAAGAGAAATCACTGGGTTTGTAGCCATGAACTTTTATCTTGAACACTGCTTTCTTTTTTTTTTATTATCACACTTGAAGTTCTAGGGTACATGTGCATAACATGCAGGTTTGTTACATATGTACATTTGTGCCATGTTGGTGTGCTGCATCCATCAACTCGTCATTTACATCAGGTATAACTCCCAATGCAATCCCTACCCCCTCCTCCCTCCCCGTGATAGGCCCCGGTGTGTGATGTTCCCCCTCCCGAGTCCAAGTGATCTCATTGTTCAGTTCCCACCTATGAGTGAGAACATGCGGTGTTTGGTTTTCTGTTGAACACTGCTTTCAAATCCAGGCAGTCAGTTCTAAGTCAACACTGTGCTGCTTCCATCTTTTTTTTGATGACATACTCCTCTTTTTTCTTTATACTCCGTACACTAGGACTGAAGAGTCATATTGGTGACACTATACCTTGGGAATCAAAAGCAGGTTGGGATTGGCAGTGAAGGAAAATGAGAGAAGAAGTTTGTGTAGGGGAGAAAAGACATTTCCTCTGTCCCATTAAGATCTGTGTTTGGAGCTGAAAATTAAACAGGCAAAAGACAGATTAACAGGGAAAGGCTTACAGATTGTATTTGATGTTAATATTTCTACATGTACACAAAGGGTTCACATATAAGAAATGAAGACCCCAAAACATGAGTAGGCCTGAGAGGCAATATACCATTTTAGCAAAGAATGATAAAGTTTTTGTGGAGATGTGACAATACAGAAGAAAAAGGAGTTTGGGCTAGAGATGGTAAGTTATGAAAAAGTTACTGGGAAATATAGAAGAGGAGTAATGGAAGATTATCTCTGAAGATTTGTAGAAATTCATCTCAGCTTTGGTTCTCTCTCTCCGGTGATAAGAATGTTCTCTTCTTCCTGGTACAGAGAGAGCAATTTTCTCATGGAAAATTTATGCCCTGCTTTTAGAGAAAAAGGGAAGTCAAAGAGCCCTTCCTGCAGCTTTTTCTCAATGGCCTTCAGCTCAAAATAATCAATATGCAAGAACAGTATTTTTGGGATGGCATACTTTGATTTCTTTCATTTGTTCACATCCTTACACAGTCATGCATTGGCTAATGATGAGGATACATTCTGAGAAATGTTTCATCAGGTGATTTTGTCATCGTGTAAATATCATCCATTATACTTACACAGACCTAGATGGTATAGTCCACTACACACCTAGGTTATATGGTCTAGCCTATTGCTTCTAGGCTACAAACCTGTACAGCGTGTTACTGTACTGAATACTGTAGGCAATTGTAACATAGTGGTAAGTATTTGTGTATACTTAAACACAGAAGAGGTACAGTAAAAATATGGTGTAAAAGATTTTAAAAATTGTACCCCTGTATAGGGCACCTGTATTATAACTTTATGGGAACACCATTGTACATGCAGTCTACTGTTGAGGGAAACGTCATTATGTGGTGCAAGACCGTACTTCCCTTAAAAGAAGAAATTGGATCTACTTACCATTTTTAAATGCTTCTTAAATTTTCACTTGGCGTTTTGCCCTAGGGTTCCAATATATGGTAGACTCCTCAGGGCACCCCAGTGCCTGGTCTGAATCCATTCCTGGCTTTAGGATCGCAGTCCTCTTCCTGGCATTTTTTTTCTTCTTCTGTGCCTTGACCTTTTTGGTTGTTGTCGTTAACAAAGCTGACTTCCATCTTGACCTGCTCCCCATTCCTGCTTGTTCCAGCAGGTAGGTTGAGACCCTCAGTTCTATCAGCTCCCTAGCCCTACCATTCCTTGCTATCTTTCTTGGGAAAATCAATTCTTTTTTCTATCTCCTGGCAGTTTAGAATCAGACAGCCTCTGGGTTCAAATTCGGTCTTTCCTAATTAGCATCTCTATTGTTTCCTCAGTTGTCAGCACTCAGCATAGGAAAGTTATTCTTTGTGTAATCTTCTTTTTACTTCTTGTTGTAGTGGTGGTCAGGCTAGTAATATTTGGGAACAAGGTGGGCCTTGCAGTACTACTCACATTAATTTGTGATGGCATTTCTGTGCTCTTTGAAACATCTAGCAGCCCTTCTCAAAATTTTCTAGAGGATTAAGTCCTCATGCCCGAAGACATCCATTGTATGTAATAAATTAACCTATCTCCTCTGCATCTAGAACAGCACTGGCTAAGTACTTCCCTTGGGAGAATTGAGAAAATAGTGACTGAAATCATTTTCTGTGGGACTTAATTCTCTCAAGAAACCTTGTTTGGGAAGAATGGTTAAAGAATAGATTTCCATAATTTATGATGTTGAGCTTACATTTGAAAGCTGTTTGATTTAGAAGAATGAGTGTGACTCAAAAGGGAAGGAAGCTAATACATGAATTCCAAATATAGCATGTTTGTAAGGCATTCTGAAGACTCTATCTGCAAGAGGAATTTTTCTGTTGTTTATAGTTATCCTCTGTAGACCTGATCCTGAAACCTATTTCCCAAGTAGTAATCTTTATTTTTATATTATTGAGCCTCAGTGCTGATCATAGACTTTCCTTGCAGGTGGTGCTAAATGAGAATGTTGATGCACTTATTTTGGAAGCCACTGGGGAATGCCGTCCAGAATTTTAGCTGATCTTACTTTCACTGCACTCTTTTTATGGGAAATATATTTTTGGTTGACATTCAAAAAAGAGGCAAGAACGGGCAGATGTCTGGAATAAGACTGCCACATCAAGTCTTCCCTTTCATTAGCCTCTCCATGACAAGCAAAGTAGTGTTTGGAGATGTGGGAAAACTTTCCAAACTCATTTGAATTGTAAAGACACAAACCCCAAAAGTACATAGATGGTGCTGGTTGTTCTGAACTGTGGTGGGAAATTTTGGATCAGAATTACCACTCAGACTGGAGAGAGAAGGTGGTTGGGCACTTTCTCTTTGACAACATCCAGACCTTATGGAGTAGATGGGAACAGAATGGTGAAATCAGAAAGAAAGGTGGATGAATTTTCCCCAAATCAATCATGTGGTTAAAGAAGGAGAAAGAGAACTTGCTAGAACTCTGAAGGGGCTTCTTGGCTAGAATGCATTTACCTTTGGAAATAAAAAGGTATTTCCAGTGGTCTTTTGGAAGCTGTATGTACCAGTCTGTTCTTCTGTTGCTATAAAGCAATAACCAAGACTGGGTAATTTATAAAGGAAAAAGGTTTAATTGGCTCAGGTTCTGCAGGCATAGCAACATCTGCTTCTGGGGAGGCCTTAGTAAGCTTATCTTCGTGGGAGAGGCTGAAGCGAAAGCAGGCACATCACATAGCAAAAGCAGGAGCGAGAGAGTGCAGCGGGAGGTGCTACACACTTTTAAACGACCAGATCTCAGTAGAACTCACTCTCTATTGATTTGACAGTATCAAGGGGGATGGTGCTAAACCATTCATGAGAAATCCACTCCGGATAATCCAGTCATCTCCCACCAGGCTCCAACTCCAACACTGGAGATTACATTTCAATATGAGAAACTGGGTGGAGACACACATCCAAACTATATCACTGTCCGTCATTAATGGGTTTTCAGGCTCTTTGAAATGTTCTCTGACTGTATTATTACAGACTCATTTTGATTCAGGAGAGACATAAAAAGAGTGAACATGAATGGGATCTGTTAGCAAGAGAAGCAGCACTATGACATTCTCAATAAGCCCCACACTCAGAGCACATACCCCCAGCTCATTCCAACACAAGTTACACTAATTTAATGTCATGGTGACTCTGGTATAGTGAAACTTTAATTATGGCTAGAAATTGGCACAGCCATTTCACTTTTTGCAGTCTTATACTTAGTCTTTTTCAAGGGGCATTAATGTTTAAGCTATTTAGCTAAATGAAAATTATTTTTATGAAAAGGTTAAGCGATTTATACCCTTGTATTTAGGAGATATTTTGCTTTTCCTGTAGAGATTTGTCTTCACTTTAAAGTTTAAACATGAAATAAGCCATGGAAAGAAAAAAGAAAAAGACAAAGAAAAAGTGGAATAGTAAATCAGAAGAATTTCTCTTTCAACACCTCCTTCAAATGAGCCTACAATTAGATAGGGATTGTCAACATCACATGCATTTGCCAAAGCCTAATCATGTTTTTTGGATTTAGTGGAAGTAGGGATATTAGGGGAAGAGAAAGTTAGACAGGAAATTCTGGGCTTGGAAACCTAACTGTTTCTGTGTGTTTATGAACAAACTAAACAAAATTGATAGTCCTCTGAACATCCAGCTGAGCTCACCTGTGGGAAATCCCTGGCTGCCCTCTGGCAATGAACTTTTAAATAGCTCAACTGATTGAAAAGCAGGGTTGAGGAGGTGATTTTTTTAAATTCGTGGTATATTTGTAAAACAGGCTATAAAAGAAAGCATTTTTCTAATTCTTCGGTTGTTTATTTATTTATTTAATTTTATTTGAGATGGAGTCTTGCTCTGTCACCCAGGCTGGAGTGCAGTGACGCAATCTCGGCTCACTGTAACCTCCGCCTCCCAGGCTCACGCCATTCTCCTGCCTCAGCCTCCCGAGTAGCTGGGACTACAGGCGCCCGCCACCACTCCCGGCTAATTTTTTATATTTTTAGTAGATATGGGGTTTCACCGTGTTAGCCAGGATGGTCTTGATATCCTGACCTCGTGATCCGCCCGCCTCAGCCTGCCAAAGTGCTGGGATTACAGGCGTGAGCCACCGCGCCCAGCTCTTCGGTTGTTTATTGCCAGGTATTATAGACCCAAGTGCTTCCCCACCTGTACCCATTCACATCTAGATAGCAGCAACTTCATAGATTGGGAAAAACTTTCTAACAAATAACGTACCAGTATTATGGGACATTTTGTGATCCATTCGGTTGAAAACAGTTTTGGGGAGTCATTTCAAAATGGGAAAAATCAGTGCCTACAGTAAATGAAGTTGTTCCTGTGTTACCTGAGGAACAAGTTAAGGAGGGAGGGATGGGCACCATCACAGGATGCAAAAACTCAGGGAGAGATAAGATCCATGACATCAATCAAAACCAGAAGCACTGGACTTACTGCTACAACATTACTTTACCTTGACTTGCACAGGTTACCAGGAGATGTTCTGTGTATCCCATTCTGAGTCCAGGATCAGAGGGATGACCTGCTGGCTGGTTAGGTTTAAAAATACCTTGGTAGGTGTCTTCTAGTATCTAATTCCTGAGCAGGATAGACCTTTTACCGTCAGCTTCGTTCTGAAGGTATCGCTAGAAATTCAGCCTCACAGTGATCTTTGAAAACTGAGCTGGTAGCTTTTGGGGGGCTGCTAACGAGAATCATATAATGACACTAAAGATCTGAATGAACATGCCAGATGACTGCATTTGTGTTCACTGAATTGGCTGTAAGATGAATCGTGTTTGGGGCTGCCTTAGCACGCAGCCTCTCCTAAAATTTGGCTGTAGCGCCTATTGAAATAGAATGGAAGATAAAAGTGGTTTCAAGAGTGTGATGAAATGATTGTGTTATTGAAATGCTAATTTAGATGTGGCAATTGCCTAAGAGATGACTCTGCCTGTGAGACAGCCTGCACATCTGAGCCCATATCCAATGAAAACCTTTCCTCCAGTGTTGTGTGTTTGCGTGCATATACACAGATGTCTTACTCTTTGACAAGCCCTTTTACGAGTGTCAATCTTGGTATGTTTCAACCTAGGGGATTTTTCTGTCACTACTTTAGCATACATTTTTAATTATTGTTGGTTGAACACAGTCTCTTCTTTTCAAATACCATTGCATGCTTGACAAGATTTGGAACCTTCTAGAAAAGGGTCCCAGGCTCAGAGGATCTGATCATGAACTAGCGACTAATTTGCTTGACTAGAGCACCCACCTAAGGCAAAGGGAAGAAAGTGGAGTGTGGCCAACTCAGGACCAGTCTAGTGGAGAGGCCGTTCTCAGAGACCTTTGACCGAGACCCCTCAGGTGAAATGGCCTCCTCCAATCACCTCAGTTAGCCTCCCCTGCAGTCCTGAGGCACTGTTGTCACTGTGGATAAACAAACCTCAATATCTGAACCACAGGCTCTCCCTGCAGCAATGCAAATCAAAAAGTATGTACATATTTTGAAACAAGACAAAGGCATAGGTTTTTAAAGCTCAGCATGGTGATAAATAAAAATGTGCAGCAAATCTGCCATTTGTGTGTGACATCCGAGGAGCAATTCATCACGACTTAAGTTTACTTGTAAAGAAGATACTCATGAAAAATTGTCAATATCACACTAATTGTTGGGGATATTTATTCTGTTCAAGTTGTTTTCTCCATTAGCACAATCGCTAAAATGCACCATTTGGCCTCTGGAGTATTTACACTTTCCTTTCCCTAATTATGAATGTGGAGGCTGCTGAAGCATAATACCTGGGAAGCAAAAAGGATCTAGAGTGAAACGGCAAAAAAAACCAAAAACCCACGACAGAGATGAAAAATGCCATGTTGGAGCTTGCAACCCCTGGCTCAGCAAGGCCTTCCAGGTCATTCATCTTGCCTTTGATTTGTCTGCCTTTCCACTTCAAATAGGTTTATAGGTTTTTAGCTGAAACCAATTAAAGAGAGCCAATTGGCAGGGTTAGCACTTGTGGTGTTTATGGTGTGCATTGTATTGATTTATGCTGCTCAGCAGCTACAGTGAAAAGCAAACTATATGAAGAGGAAACCTCAGGCTGGGGAGGGATTACAGTGCATAGGATTAGTTCGAGGACAGTAATGAACAACGCCATAAAGAAAACTGCTAACTCTACAAGTGCAAGCAATAGGAGTATTTTTGTGAGAAAGACAGACTCATGGCTGTAATGTAGTGACAAGTAATTATGCAAGATGCTTAGTATCAATGGACAATGCAGGACCCTTTCATTTGAAGTAGCAGAAAAGGATGCAGGGAAAGGGAACACATTAGGTGGTTGTGTTGTGGCTTCTTTAGGCTTCACCTTCCGGGCAAAGACAAAGACATAGTTGGGTGGGGCCTAAGGGAATGAGTTCCAGGAGAACAGAGTATGAAGTTATCGAGTGGTGAGACAAGGATGAGCTTTTTTTTTTTCTTTTTTTTTTTGAGACCGAGTCTGGCTCTGTCGCCCAGGCTGGATTGCAGTGGCGCAATCTCAGTTCACTGCAAGCTCCGCCTCCTGGGTTCATGCCATTCTCCTGCCACAGCCTCCTGAGTAGCTGGGACTACAGGCGCCCGCCACCACACCAGGCTAAATTTTTGTGTTTTTTAGTAGAGATGGGGTTTTCACCGTGTTAGTCAGGATGGTCGCAATCTCCTGACCTCGTGATCCACCCGCCTCGGCCTCCCAAAGTGCTGGGATTACAGGCGTGAGCCACCCTGCCCAGCCGAGATGAGGAGGACATTTAAAAAATATTACAATATTGGAAATAGCTGGTTGGTCACTTAAGCCTGGCAGGGTCAAAATATTGAGTGAGATATTCCGGAAAATGGGAAGCGTTGTGGGAAATACCCATGCAATGAAAGTGATTAAAAAAAAAAAACACTGGGTAACTTCTGAGGTCCTTTCCTGCCTTCTAGCTTTACAGGGCATAGAATATTCACTGTGATGTCCATAGTCTTGAAGAGTTGATGACTTACATGCTCAATGATATAACATCATCTGAATTGGTAGGCGGTAGAGAGTGGGCAAAGTACTGGCATTTTTGAACATAAGACTAAAAGATTCTACTTTTGGGACGGGAGGGTGAGGAGAACCATAGCTTTTTTGTTTGTAGGCCTCTGTGGCGCAGGCTCATGAAATTCAGGAATGGTAATCGAAAACTCTTTTGACATGTCTTACAGATTCTTGGAGACAAAAACTTTGATTATCAAAGAAAAAAATGTTTAAACAAGTTAAATGACCAGTTTGGTTTGAAAAATAGCTCAGGCTGCATTGTCCTGTAAGACTTTTATGACTTAATGTTAAACTTCATAAAGACAGGTGAGCCAGGTGCAGCCTTGAATATTTGTAATGATAACAATAATAATTATGAGGTGTTAATATTCAGGGCTTGCCTTTGTTTAATAGCTTATCCTTTTTTTTTAAGTGCCATACATGCATTGACTCTTTGATTATCAAAAACATCCTGTGAGGTTATATAAGGTTAGGCATCATTATCCCCATCTGAAAGGTGAAGGAATAGCCTCACGTAGCTTAAGTGATTTATTGTGGCAACTGATAAGGGGAAGGAGTAGAAAGGAATGAACAATTATTGAAGACTTATGACTCATCAGATCTTGGACTAGAATATGCATATGTATGTAAGGCCTCAAAACTACAATCGAATCCCATTTTTTACAGGAGATGAAATTGGACTCGAACAGGTGGAGCAAATTGACCCCTCGTCAGTAACAAGCAAGGGTGGACACTGGGTTTTGAACCCAGGTACCAAGCTCTAGCTACTCATCTATACTTTCTCTCTCTTGACCATATGGTTATTTTGTTAAAAAGAAATTTCCCTGGTCCAGAACGTAAGGAGCTTAGGAGTTTTCACTCCATCCTAATAATAAGTAAAAAGCTGTACAAACAAAAAATCAACAACTCTTCTCAGATCCTTCCTTGGCCCCATAATTGGAAAGACAGGCAAATACACCTTGCAGGAGCAGAAACCCGGAAGGAAACAAGTACTGGGGTGGGAAAACCTGAACTGTAATTGACAAATTGCTGGAGGCTCAGTATGGACAAGTTCGAGAGGTAAACATTTCAAGTGGATCCAGTTATTGAGGGAGTCCTCACACTTTTGTGAGTTGTATCTCTAAAAGCTCTATCAGGCAGGTTCTCACAGTGAGGATCAGAGAAAAATAATCCCCTTGGGCTTCCTGTACAGAGAGGGAAAAAGCGACCATCTTGAAATATACCAGAGCATTCTGTTCTTAAGGAGGCCTTCCCTCAGCAGAAGCTATTTTACCAGAGCCTCATCTATGCAGGTATTGTTATCAGAGCCTAACCTACCTGGGGAAAGTGAAATAGCTTCATCCCATTCCAGCCTCCCATGTGGACGAATAGGTAGAGACAGAGGACTTTTGGGGCAGTAAAAATACTCTGTATAATACTACACGGTAATGTCATTATACATTTGTCCAACCCCATATAAAGTACACCAAGGTGAACCCTAGTGTAAACTGTAGTCTTTGGATGGTTATGATGTGTCAGTGTAGGGTCCTCAATTATAGCAAATGAGGGCTTCTGATGGTGGGTGAGGCTGTGCATATGTGGGGGAATGCGGTACATGAGAACTTGCTGTACTTACTACTAAATTTTACTGTGAACCTAAAACTGCTCTAAAAAAATAAAGGTTATTTAAAAAAAAAAAAAAAAAAGGAGATTCTACTTAAGCCTCAGGATCCACTCAGGGCAAACTGGAGAAGCACTGTGATCGGTTTGTAGTTCTTGTCTTCTTTCAGTATAGATGAGCTCCCTTTCAGTTTATATGCTTCTTCCACTGAATAACTTTTCCCTATCTTCCATAGTACAGTCAGGCCATAGCCTCTTCTTGTCTCCCAAAACCTATGGTAATTTCCTTTGTCACTGCATGTGGAAGTAAGACAACCACATAATTTATTGTCCAAATCAGGACAATTTTGAGATGAAAGAAGCTGCTATTAATAATTACTCCAGGAAAACAGGGATACCTTGAGTTGTCCAGGGCAAAACAGAGAGAATGGTCACTCTACTTATGGCTTCAAGATTTCCAAGGGGAGCTGAGTTTGGGTGTGTGTGCCTGTGTATGTGGATAGGGGATTACATCCAGTTTGGTAGTGACCTTAATTACTCCACCAGTAAGCAGTGGGCTCCTCAAGGGTATCCGCCTTACTTTTCCTGGCATACAATGTCTCCACCATTTAGTAAGAGTTCATGGAGTGAATGAATAAGCTAAAGGATTAGGTACTTTTCTTCTATGTTTCTTCCATATCAGCTTCCTGTATTCGGGTTTCTGATTCCATCAGTGGGTTTTCTGTTTGTTCAGCATCCTTCACTCTGTCTTCGTGATATCATTCCTCTTAGACATGACATTCTCAATAGCTATTATCTCTCACGTTGGTTTTTCTTTCAGATTTCTTGCTTTTTTGTCTCAAGTCACACTAAACCAGAATTTGTAACAAGTTTATGTCCTGGGATTTGGAAGTTGTTGTTGGTAGTATCAACCTGATGAAGTGTGGTAGAGAAAAGCTTCCAAATTAGTATATTATGGAACATATATTTAGCATGCATATTACAGGAGAAAACAAGAAGTGGAGTTGATTTAGAGGACTACTGTGGAGTTGATAAAGAAAAAATACATGATAAGGTCTTGATAACACAAAATAATCTTTTAAACCAACCAAATGAACAAACAAAATACAGCAGATTCTCATTATAAGGGCTGGATATAGATAATTTTAAGCCTGGATCAGGCTAAGCATAGGGAAATATACAGTATGACTGAGAACCTGGATTGCAAGTTAGAAAATCTAAGTTCTAACTTTGGCTGAGAGGAGTGGCTGTGTGGCTTAACCTTCGAGGCTCTAATTTTCTTCATCTGTGATGGGAGGGAATTCAGGCCACATACTCTTTGGGGCCTCTTCTAGATTTAATGGTCCTTTTCATGATTTTTTGAAGGTACTTAAGCTGGAACACCACAGAAGCAGAAGAGGCAGCTTACACTGTGGCTTGAATCCAAAGAGACATTGCTTCCTAGGCCTGTGCGACTCTATTCTCATAGTATGGAAGCCTCAGGCCTTCTGTGTCCTGCTTATATATTTATTGGAAGGATCAGTTACCTTCAGAAACAGGGCTCAGAATGTCCTAGCTTGGAGAAATTTAGACCAACCACATAATTTCACAAGAAAGAAGCTAATACTCGGATAGAGAAACATATCTAAATTCACAGAGCCATGTCAGAGTGGAATATGTGCTAAATCCTATGTCTCCTGACATTGCCAAGTCTTCTGACACTTCACCTCATTCAATCACTCACTTAGTCGTTCAATAATTTCTGAGAGTGTACTATTCAGTCAACACCTTTTACACCTGTCAGGATTCAAAAATATGAAGAAGAAATAATCCCTATTTACAAACAAGGCCTTTTAAGACATACGTGTTGATAAACCTCATTGTTGACATTTCTTTTGCAGTTGTTTTCATTCATCAGCTGCCTGCCTTAATATTACCACTGAAGAATTTTGTACGTTTGTTTTTCTGGTGTGGATGGCATGGCAGAATGGTAGATACTACATGGATTAACACATGCTAGGCTGCAGAAACAATAGCCCTCCATCCTCTATCCCCTGCCAAATAGAACAGCTTACAAAATGAGTGTATTATTTTCTAATTTTATGGGCAAACAGAAGCTTTGCTCCCTGCAGCTTTTCAAGGACCCAGACTGATGGAGGTTGTGCTGTTTTTAATACGGACTTACAGGGTTACTCGTGGTACCACTATTTGGCCAAATGAAAGGAAAGAGAACAGATGATTGCTTGTAGTCATTTTATGGACCACACCTTGCCATGGCACTGAACACTTTTCTCACATTCTATTGGCTAGACCTTAGTCACGTGACCACACATAAATGAAAGGTAGGCTGGAAAATAGAGTCTAGCTCAGTGCCCAGAAAATTAAAAAAAAAAAAAAATCCGTTTCAGTGAACTGTCAGCAGTCTTTGCCACATTGCTCTATGCCTAAACCTCACCATCTATTAAACCATTCTGTGAATTCCTATCCAGATTTAGTTACCTTGTGGAGGGTGATTTGTATCTATTCTTAAATGGGGGTATTCATCCCTATTGAAAGTTAACATACTTGCTTTTTTTGTGCTAGATGTCTTTAAAATTCTGCAAGTAAATAAACGGTTCAATATTGCTGTTTAATAATCGAATACAGACCAAGAGCTGTAAAGTTTTATCTCTCTGTCTTGCCTGATTTATTCCTCACCGTGGACAATATACATCTTTTTAAAAATTTATTTTACTTTGAGTTCTGGGATACATGTGGAGAATGTGCAGGTTTGTTACATATGTATACATGTGCCACAGTGGTTTGCCGCACCTGTCAACCCGTCATCTAGGTTTTAAGCCCAGCCTGCCTTAGGTATTTGTCCTAATGCTCTCCCTCCTCTTACCCTCCCACCCCCGACAGGCCGCAGTGTGTGATGTTCCCCTCCCTGTTTCCATGTGTTCTCATTTTTCAGCCCCAACTCATGACTGAGAACATGTGGTATTTTGTTTTCTGTTCCTGTGTTAGTTTACTGAGAATGATGGCTTCTAGCTTCATCTATGTCCCTGCAAAGGACATGAACTCATTCTTTTTTATGGCCGCATAGTATTCCATGGTGTATATGTGCCGCATTTTTTTTCTTTTATCCAGTCTATCATTGATGGGCATTTGGATTGGTTCCAAGTCTTTGCTATTGTAAATAGTGTTGCAATAAACATACGTGTGCAAACATGCATCATTACACAACATCTCACTTACATAATACTTTTATTAAAATAAGCAAAAAAACAAAAACAGCAACAGCAACAACAAAAACCCCTGCCTACCTTAGAGGTAGTTCTGAGGAGTTAAATGAAGGGAGTTTTTAAAATATTTATTTTATATATTTTTAAACTTTTATTTTAAGTTCAGGGGTACAAGTGCAGGTTTGTTACATAGGTAAGCTTGTGTCATGGGGGTTTGTTGTACAGATTATTTCATCACTCAGGCATTAAGCCTAAGACCCATTAGTTATTTTTCCTGATCTTCTCCCTCCTCCCAAACTCCACTCTCCAAAAGGCCCCAGTGTGTGTTGTTCCCCTCTATGTGTCCACGTGTTCTCATCACTTAGCTCCCACTTATAGGTGAGAGTATGCGATATTTGGTTTTCTGTTCCTGTGTTAGTTTGCTAAGGGTAAGAGAGTTAATTACACATATTTTTAAAAAACTGAAAGAAAGATTACTGGAGAAATAACTTCTGTTTCATGAGAGGAATACATTTATATAATTATGGAAATACGATTTTGCCTACCATTAACAAATCAACATTAGAAAATTTTTAACCCCCCAGCAATCTTTTTCAGCAACATCTGCGACCTCATCGCTAAATTTAAAATATGAAATTTGATCATGACATAGGTATGAGTGCTAGACCAGATTATGATATGTTTTTAAAGAGGTACAAAAGGAATCCTGGACTGAGGGAGTCACTTGAGTATAATTTTAATTTAAAATGCCCCAGAAAGCAGTAAATACTCTTTGTCTAGATTTCTATATGGCTCATTTCTGTATTTTCTGTTCATATCTTTTTTTTTGGGAAGGCCTCTACAACTACCCTATCAAATATAACCTCCCCCATTACTCTCTACTCACCTTACTAGATTTATTTTTATTTTTATAGCACTTTTGCTTGCTTGCATTACATTATATATTCAGTTGCTTGTTTGTTATTGTCTTTATTCATCACTAGAATATAAGCTCAAGGAGGGCAGAAACTTGATATGTCTTGTTTGTTATTGTGTCCCCAGCAACCTTGAACAAATAGTACCTGAATTAGACTAGATGCTCAATAGACTTTGGTTGAATAAATGACTTGCTTGTTTCATGTAGATGCAAGATTACTTAATGGCCATGATGGAGACAATGGGCATTGGTTATGACCCATAAGTGCTATTCTGGGTGGTTGCATGCCCAGAGCCATTATAAACCTGTGCCGGTTAAGCCTTTGCCGCTGAAATGACTGCCCAAAACTTAGTGGCTCAAAGTAACAATATTTACTCAGCTTATGATTCTGTAGGTCTACAATTTTGGCTGGGGTTTAAGCTGGGTGGTTCTTTTCACCTTGGCTAGGCTCATTCATGCATCTGTGGTCAGGTTTGAGTCAGCTGGGTGACTCTGCTTCCAGAGTTGGCTGACTGTCACCTGTGGTAATGGGGGTGACTAAGTCATGTGTCTCTCATCATGTAGCAAGCCAGACCAAGCTCCACATTGCACATGCTCAGGATTTCAGAGTTAGAGCAGAAAGTGGAAAGCCTTTTGAGGCATATGTTCAAAACAGGTACAATGAACTTCTGATGCAATCTATTGGCTGGAGCATGCCATAATGGCAGCCTAGATTCAAATGATGGAGAAACAGATTTCACCTTTAAAAGGATGGAGCAGCAAAGTCTGATTTTTAAGGAAATGAACCTGGGAAATGCAAGAGTTTGTGACCACTTTTGAAATCTATCACCAAGCCTTTATTGTTTTGCCCTGAAGGACCTCCTGATCTTGTACAGATTCATATTTCACTAAAACATGATAAAACCAAGGTAACTAAATGTAGAAAGTTCAAATGCATATCTAGGAGCAACATCCTCATCTGCATAAAAAAGCCTTTTCTGTGAGGGAGGACTGATTGTTCACCATCTAATAGCCATTTCGTTTTCCTTCTCCCCCACAATATTAATTATATTCTACTCTGCATGCATCTCTGCTCAGCTATCTACCTTACCTCTCAATAAAAAGAGATAGTGTTTCAAAATAAATAGCCTGATACACTGTAAAGATGCTGCAGGTACTTAGAAACAATATTTTCTAAATATTTATAAGCTATATTTCAAAATCTGTTACATTCAGTGAATGATGTAAATAAATATTAGACCTGCAAGTCACCATCCCACAGCTCCAGTGCAGCAAGTCCAATTACTCATCTATAAACAGACAAGTCATCATTTAAAACTCTGTCCTCTGACTTAGAGCTCTGTCTTTGGATTCTATCCAGCGAAACAAACCTAAAGTGTAAAACTTGTTTTTTCTTACCAAAAGAAATAAGAATTTCTTTATTATGAGGGAGAATGACAGTGTTTATTTTATTTGCTTTTGAATTGCTTTAGGACATAAGAAAAATCCTCTGTGCAAACTGGTTCAAATCTCAATTGGAAGAGGGTGGAGGGACATGGGGGTGGGAACAGGAGGTGAGAAAAGGAAAGAGGAAACAGAGCATTTTTGCAGAGAGCTTGAGCTCAATTTTCTTGAAATGCTCCAGGCTTGCAGAGCTGCAGGCTGGAAGGACAGGTCAGCCAGATGTCAACACTTAGGTCACAGTTCTGGAACAATGTTCTTATTCCCTTACATGGTTGCAGGATATGAGGATGAGAGGGAAGCAGGAAAACCCCCACGTAATTCACATTATGTGTCCTTGTAGACCATCCACACTCTCGGCTCTCTCTCTGTCCTGGCAATGCTCATCTCCCTGGAGATCAGATCCAGATCTAGGAAGAGAGATAAGAAGTCTGCACTAAAAGCCTGGACATAGTGAAGTTCATAGATGGAGTTTAGGCACTAGGCTATGAAGGTTTTGGGAAGGAATTGTTCAGTGTGGTGTGGGATTTTGTAGGTCTTCCATGGAATCTTTAAAGGTAGGGAGCAGATGAATCTAGAAAAAGTACCTCTGGCAAGATGAGCAAAATTGAAAAGCTAGAAATGCATGTCAGGTACTTATGGCTCTTGAGAAGGTGACACTGAATGCAGAGGGAAGGTGGTCTGCAGGCAGAGAGGTTTGTGTTGGGGAGCAGTGAGGGCTTTGAAGATAGAGACTAGGTGGGGGGCTTGGGATTTATTCTAGCGGTAATAGGAATCCACTAAGGACTTTTATACCAATATTTAAAAATGAGCATGTGAGATGTGGACAGGAGAGTTGTGTGACACCTTCTAGCAAGATTGAAAGTCCAAGATCCAAGCACCCTATTCCCAGTGATGTATCTTAGCAAAGGTACATGGAACAAAGCATGGCCTACTGACCATCTATAAACCACCAGAATGATGAAGAATTTCTATGTCAGTGGTAGATACTGACTAATAAGGGAAAAAACTGATCAATCTCTCTGTTTCCCCATCTCTCTCTCTCTGAGGTTATTATATTCAAGGCACAGTCATAGGATTACACTCTCTAGGAGTGATGGTTAATTTTAAGGCTTTTTGTCAGTGAGTGCAGAGAACGATCCTTCTGGAAACTCACTGTGCTTGACAACTTGAAACCATCTCCTTTTAGTTTCTCCACTTTCCACAGTGTTTGCTGCTGGTATTGTACTATAAATCTTTACAGGCAAATTATTTAAACAAACAAATAAATGAACAAATAAACAAGCCTCTTGAGCTAATAAAATATCCCCTCCATCATTCCTCACACCAGCCTCTTTTCTCTCAATATAGTTTTCATTTATTCAGATCAATCCTTTCTGATTACTTATATTAGTTCTCTGTTTTCCAACTACTCTCAGGCAGATTACTGTCTGGCAAGGGCTGCTACTGAGTTTTTATCTTTACTTTTTTGTAAAAAGTATCAGATCAACCCATCTGTTTCCACTGTCCTCCAAGCAGATAAAGGTTCTCAGTGAAAGGTAGTATTTTTTATTTCACAGAGGTGTAAAAGCCCCCTTTAACTCATATCTCAGATTTTACTGGATACATATACCAGTCTTCAAAAAGTTAATAACTTTCCATATTATGCAATTATAATCATTTATTGCAGAAAAAATAAAATCACAGGCAAATATAGAGGAGAATAAAATCAAAGAGAATTCGAATTTACAAAGGTAATGATCAGTAATATATGGATGTATGGCATCTACTGTTTTGTTCTATGTGCGTACACACACACACACACACACACACACACACACACACATTCCTATACTCAGATTTTGATCTAGGAATCAAATAGATATAAACATTGTTTTATTTTTCTAAGCATTTTTAGACAAAATTTGAGTTACAGTCAGTATTATTCAAGATGTAGGAAAATATATGACATTGCTATGTTATTTATGTAGAGTCCATTATGAGCAACTTAAAATATCAGTATTTTCCTGGTTTATTCAAGCTTGGCAACACTTAGAGCTTCTTCACCAAATTTAATACTTTTTTTAAAAAAATCAAGGTCATAATAAGTATTACTGGAGAAGGAAAACAGACCAGCTGGTAATTATTGTGGAGCCAGCTACTAAAAAGGGTTAGGGATCTTTTAATAAGTCTGTTAGCATTTGCAGTACTGTCTCCTTGCACCCCAATTTGAGATTTTACAGCCTCCACATAAATATTTTTAAAGATCCAAATTAGTTCTTTGAGATGTGAACCACAGAACCGGTTTTCTTTGCTTAAAAAAGGTAGTCTCATTGTTTAGAAGCAGTCAAGTGCTTTAGCCTTAAAGATACAGTTTATCCAAAGAAAAGGGATTGTAATCAATGCAACATACAGTCTTGTTGAATACATTCTCCTCAGCAAGAACTTAGCAGTTATTAAAGCACCTCTCCAGAAACAGAAATGACTTAAAATGCCTTAAATCTATTGTGTTATTTTCCCCAGAGGTTTATTATGAGTAAAAGATACCTTCTGAGTCTAAAAAGAAACACTTTGGAAATTAATACAACTTAGGAAAAAAACTAGTAGCTGTAATTAGTCTATATTCTCAACAAACATACAACAAAATATCCATATGAGAGTGGAACACATTTTTGTCTGAACTTAGTTCTGATTCAGTATAGTTTTTTTTTTTCTTAAGTCACAATAATGTAACTTAAAAAGTTTCTGGTAATATTTATTGTATATAGCCTAGAAGATGAAAAGAATGTAACTATTATTCTTGGTTTGTTTTGAGGTTATTTACTTAGGGCTAAGCACCTCATTTTTCTTGTGTACAAAAAGTAATTATGCAGTCAAAAGAAATATAGCTCATATACTTCAAAACATATGAAAAATGTAAAACTTTATTACACACATTAATTTCTAACAAAGGACATCTCTAGCATCAGTATAACTGGGACAAGCCAGATAACTGATGTATCTATTCGGATGTTTCTCCCAAATGGGTTTTATAAAGGCAAACAAACAAATAAACAATTTCTTCTTTTATGTCTGCCTCTCTTTTATAAATTTTCACTTCCCAATATAGGCAATAGTTTTGGGAATTTGTGTGTGTGTGTGTGTGTGTGCATGTGTGTGTGTGCGTGCACACATGTACATTAATATATTCTGTTTGTTAGTCTTGCTAGTCCCTCATTTCTCATTTCTAATATGTTGTAAAGCAAACATATGAAAACCTGCAAATTATGAACTAAATACGTTCATGGTTTTCCAGCTTGGATCTTGCCCATCCTGACCTAATGGAAATGTCAGCATATTCTTGGAAAGTCACGGTTAGTGTGAGTGAGCCAGGCCTGTTCTGGTTGCCCTCATTCTTTCACTCCCCGAGCAGTGGCTCCTGGATAACAAGGTCTGGATTCTTGCCACTCTAGGCAGGAAGATTTGTGGCTTGACTTTGGTTGTCTCGGGGGTCATGTTCGATGCACTGGGGGCATCATGCTGCACAATATGGTACGCAGCTCATGTAAAAGTAAGGGATGGGTGGCTCTCACCCCGTACACACTAAATAATAACTGGAGAAACCTTTTGATCAATGAAAGAAAAAGAAATAAAAGCAACACAGCAAACCTTACCTTATGTAAGGGAACAGAACATAAGATTTTAAACTGTCAAGCCAGAAGCAGTTCATGGAATCCCCTCATCCTGGCTAAATATGCCAGAGTTATCTGATATTTGAAGCTATTTATTTTTGAATGTAAGTAAACAGGAAGTTTGCCAGAGAAAGTGTAAGTGTATGTGTGTGTATATGTGCTTGAGGGTTGGTGAAGCCTCAGGGAGTGGCTTAGAGTCATGAGAAATATCACAAGGAAAAGGAATAAATAGTTCCCTTCAGGATAAGGGAATCTATGGTAATATAAAATTTTTCAGCAATAAGAAGCTTTGCACTCATCGAGTTCCAGCAACATGATATTCTGAACATCTAAATAAGATAAAATCTGTAGGCTACCTTGATGAGTAACTGATTTGATGATACAATGATTTAATTTCACAAACCAGATTATTTTGAAGAAAACAACTGATACAGAAGTCAAATATTGCTGAAATATAATATGATTTCCCCCCTTTTATTCTTTCTTTGTTTCCTTCTGCAGTAGTAGTAGTAAGGGAAAATCTTCAGAGAGTGTTAGCTATGTATGGTTTTTAAGAATTTTCTGAATGTCATTTTTAGGAGGACCAATTAGACTCTGGATGGAATGTCAATACTCCAACCTTAGCTTGCCAGAGAAGAAATAGCAAGCTTGAGTTTGACATCCTCCCTCTTGTTCTTTTCAGCTTCCCTTATATGATGTGCAGTGTGTTTCTGGGTGGTTGGACAGGAACTGACATAAAGAGATTCCTGAAGAAGTTGTCATTCAAGTGCAAAAAAAGTCACCTTGACATCTAAAAATTAAACTTGTAAGCTGTTAAATATGAACAATTACTCTGTAGTTAATACAATTGCACTTATGCACATTCTTAGGTGATTTTTGATATCATAAAGGCCTATATCTCTTTAAAACAGTCAAGAATATCTTTAAGCCAGGTGTCTGTAGGTTCATGTCTGTAATCCCAGTGACTCAGGAGACAGAGATGGAAGGATTGCTTGAGCCCAGGTCCTGAGTTCAAGACCAGCCTGGGCAATATAGCATAAAAAAAGGAATGATATCTTTAAAAAGAAAGACCCTCAAGTTTGCCTGTTTGTTGTCAGATTATACACTATTTATGGAGATGACTCTAAGAAGTGTGAAGTTTCCCGTGAAACTTTCCAAGGTCTTTCACGCTCCACTGAGGGTCAATTTTATGTATTAGATGTAGTGTCAAGAGCCCACCATACTGTCAGGGGCTCATAAAAGTATTAACTTCTTTTAAAATCAGAACGAAAAGTGAATTTTTGTTCTGATTTTAAAAAGCAAATGTTTGTGTGTAGTAGTAGTATATCCAACACTGCGACAGAATACAATTTACTATTTCTTCAGGGAAGAACGGTCCATAAAGGTAAAAGTGCCTCTAGGGCTCGTGGAAGTCACAGTATGACCCTGCCTCCATTCACTGTCTTGCTCTCTAAAACCTGCTTCCCTATTTGCACTTTTAAAATTCATAAAGTTCAATTTCTTTATCTGCCAAATGAGAGTGTTATCTCATAAGGCTATTCTGAAGATTAAATAAAAGCAAACCCAAGAGCATTTTGTAAACTGTAAAAAACCTTTCACAAGTGATATCCCATTATTATTGTCTTGGTTGTAATCATTATTGTGTGTCTGGTCATGGGAGCCAGAAGTCTGGGATTAAATTTGAATCCTGTCTCTCTATCTCTTCTTCCAAATGGCTGCCAGCTCCTCTGATTTCCACCTACGCATGTCTCTGAAACCCACTTTTTCTCTTCCTTTCCCATTGTTATCATACTTTCTGTCTCTTTTTAAACCTTTTTTATTATGGAGAATTTAGACATAGAAGAAGAATAAAGTCTAACAAATCTTATGTCCCCATTACTGAACCCCCAAAATCCATCTTGCTCTATTCATATCCCCAACCAGTTTTAAGACAAATCTCAGGCATCATGTAATTGTATCCACACATATTTCAGTATGTTTCAGTACAAGATACAAACTTTTTAAAAAATCACTGCAATACTATTATAACCCCTAAAAATAGCAATAACTCTTTAATTCATTAAATATGTAGTCAAGGTTCATATTTACAATGGTCTTACCAATGTCATAAATTTAAAAAAATACTTTTTATCAGTCAGACTCCAAATAAGGTTGTAACATTGTGATTTGTTGGTCCGTAGGTTCCCTCTCAATCTCTTTTTTATTTCTCTGCCATTTATTTATTTATTAATCTTTTACCTATGCTGCCGCTCTAGCTGTCTTGTACTTTCAAACTCTTTTCTCTCTGATTTACCTTCCATTTTGCTACTGAAACGATGTACAATGGATTAATTCATGTGATTCTTATGCTTAAAATACTTCACTGGCTTTAACATGTCTACAGGATGAAGACCACGTGTGTATTTATTAATGGAAGGTACTGTTAGCCTTCAATAATATGGGGTAAACACACTTTTCCAGATTTTTTTAAAATTGAACTTTGATTTTAAGTTCAGGGGTTCATGTGCAGGTTTGTTACATAGGTAAACTTGTGTCATGGGAATTATTGTACAAATTATTTCACTATCCAGGTATAAAGTCTAGTACCCAGTAGTTATTTTTTCTGGTCCTCTCCCTTCTCCCAGCCTCCACGCTCTGAAAGACCCCAGTGTGTGTTGTTCCCCTCTCTGTGTCCATGTGTTCTCATCACTTAGCTCCCACTTATAAGTGAGAACATGTGGTATTTGGTTTTCTGTTCTTGCATTAGTTTGCTAAGGATAATGGCCTCCAGTTCCGTCCATGTCCCTGCAAAGAACATGATCTCTCTCTTTTTTATGGCCACATGGCATTCCACGGTGTATATGCACCACATTTTCTCTATCCAGTCTATCATTGATGGGCATTTAGGTTAATTCCATGTCTTTGCTATTGTGAATAGTGCTGCAGTGAACATATGCATGCATGTGTCTTTATGGTAGAACTATTTGTGTTCCTTTCAGTGTATACCCAGTAATAGGATTGCTAGGTTGAATGATAGTTCAGTTTTTAGGTCTTTGAGGAATTACCTCAGTGTTTTCCATAATGGCTGAACTCCCACCAACAGCGTATAAGCATTCCTTTTTCTCCATAATCCCATCAGCATCTGTTATTTTTTGACTTTTTCATAACAACCATTTTGACTGGTGTGAGATGATATCTCATTGTGGCTTTGATTTGTATTTTTCTAATGATCAATGATATTGAGCTTTTTTTCACATGCTTGTTGGGTGCATATATGTCTTCTTTTGAAAAGTGTCTGTTCATGTCCTTTGCTAACTTTTTAATGGGGTTGTTTGTATTCATCCTGTAAACTGGTTTACACACTTTCCCAGATTAATTTTCAACGATCTCTCCTATACCTATGACCATATACCTCCACATCCAACCCTTGAACTCCAGGCCCAAATGCATTATTATCTTTCAGGACCATTACTCAGACTTTCCAGAAAAGCCTTTTATTCCAGAAAAGCTCTCCTCTGTCTTCTCTGCCTATCAAAATCTTACTCATTCTTTCCAGACCATTTTGAATTTCACTTCCTTTCTGATAACTTTGCCAATGCTTTAGATCTAAATTTCCCCGCCTCTACCCTCTCTGTGCTTCCATATACATTTTGATGATATATTTCTGATGCTGGTGATAATGACAGCATCCAAAAACTTAAATGCTTTAACTCATTTAATGTTCCCATCTACCCTATACAGAAGGTACTATTGGCCGGGCTTGGTGGCTCACGTCTATAATCCCAGCACTTTGTGAGGCAGAGGTGGGAGGATCGCTTCAGCTCAGGAGTTTGAGACCAGCCTGGGCAACACAGTGAGACCTCATCACTACTGAAAATTAAAAAAAAAAAAAAAATTAGTCAACCACTGAGGTGTGTACCTGTAGTCCAAGCTACTCGGGAGGATGAGATGAGAGGATTTCTTGGGAGGTCAAAGCTGCAGTGAGCTGTGATCACACCAATGTACTGCAGCGTGGGTGACAGAGTGAGAGACTGGCTCAATAAAAGGTACTATTATTATTCCTATTTTCAGACAAGAAAATAACGATATTAGCTAATGTTTACGCAGTACCCACTGAATTCTAGACACTGTTCTCTCCAAATGTAATTCTCATGGAGCCTCCTTGATGTGGGTTCTACTATTATCTTTATGATGTACTCCAGCCAAATGAGGCACAGAGATGTCAGATAACTTTGCCTGATGTCGTACGGTTAGTAAGTGGCAGAGCAGCACCTGGAATGCAGGTTGTTTGCCTCTGGAGCCCATACCCTGAACCACCGTGCTAAGCTGCAATTATGATGAAAAATAGTTCTTGTTAAAAAGATGTGAGTACGTGGTGTGTCTGTGTGTGTTATTCTATAGTTCTACCTCTGATGCATATATTTCTCAAGGCCAGCACTTGTCTAATTTCTCTAGCACAATACTGTGCACATATTAGACAGTTAAATAGTCAATGAATTAAATATCTTGAATTAGCTCTGAAGTATTTGGCAATTAAAAAATTATTTAAAATGAAGAGCTATAATTTCTGAAATTCCATACAATTAAATATAAAATCAAGACCAAGTTTACGAAAAGTGAAAGGATTTACGTATTTTAGCAGCATATATATTATGTAAAGCAAGACACATTACCATTGAGCTAGAATATGCTAATAACTAAATTGCATGCATTCCTCTGCAGTTCTTAAGGAAATGCATGACAGAAAATATGGAATATTAAGCTATAAAATGATGCATATTTCCAAGTTTCCCTTGATACGAGGTATTTCACGAACAGGCCCATTGTCATTATGTAGGTGTCCTAACTGTAATGTATGGAATATTTATTGAGAGGTAGACAAATTATTTCATTTACTCGTGCAGCAATCAGGGCTGAAACTTGAATAGAGTTGGGGAGAAGATGGGATGAATTGTTGAAATTGTTTTTGAGATTGCTTTGACTGCTCCAATGTAGAAAAGAAGCAAAGTAACTGATGCCTCCTCCCAGGGTCTGAGGTTGTCATTCATTTGAAATGAAGATGGATAATGAAACTACAGAATCACTGGTTTTAGGATGATTGAGCATCAAGACAGATGCCATTCACTTCAATCTTGAAGACATCTTGTACATTCTTCAGTGAGATTCTTCCGGCTTATTGCCAAATACCGTAGGAAGATTGTTGCCTTTCTAAAGAATAATAATTCAGTTTGGTTTTTAATTTTAATAAAGAGTTGGAGAGATTAATGGGTAAGAAATAGAAGCCAAAAGCGATGAAATTGGTTTTTAGCTCTGAACTATGAATTCCTGGATGACACTGAGCTGAGAAGTTTTGTAATTCCATCCCTTGGAGCTCTCTCAGAGACAAGGTCTATGGCACAGAGAGTTCCTCAAACCCCCGGTACCGTGAATGGTGTCTACACTCCCAATTTCTAATGGCTTAACTTCATTTTGTAGGAATGAGTTCTGCTTTTCCAAAGTAGCAGAGAGAGAGAGAGGGTGCTGGTGTCTGCAGATACCCTCACCTCCTGCAAAAACAAAAACAAAAACAAAAAAACCCTTAACTAATAACACCTCACTCCAGGAATAAGACCTAAAATCAGAACAATTTTGGAATCCTAATGACTTATCTAACTGATCTCAGAGCAGATCAGATCTCTGCTTTGCTCCCTGCATTCTTGATTTCCTAGCAGGAAACATATCCTTAAAAATTACCTTCGGCAGCCGGGCACAGTGGTTCATGCCTGTAATCCCAGCACTTTGGGAGGCTGAGGCGGGTGGATCACGAGGTCAGGAGATCAAGACCATCCTGACGAACATGGTAAAACCCCGTATCTACTAAAAATACAAAAAACTAGCCGGGCGCGGTGGCGGGCACCTGTAGTCCCAGCTACTCAGGAGGCTGAGGCAGGAGAATGGTGTGAACCCGGGAGGCAGAGCTTGCAGTGAGCTGAGATCGCGCCACTGCACTCCAGCCTGGGCAATGGAGCAAGACTCCATCTCAAATAAATAAATTAATTAAATTAAATAAAAAATAAAAATAAAAATAAAAAAATTACATTCAACTTATTTACCATATTTTGCCATAGACCTTTCTACATTACTTTATCCAAGACAGGTACAATCCTAAACTTCCAAGGTGTTAGAATTCCAAAAAAACATAACATATGTAGCTCATCCAAGTTTGGTTTGAGCCTAACAAATAAGAGTAAATTTTTTAAAAGGACTTAACTCAGCATTTGCTAGAGATTGAGACATGACCCTTCTGTGGCTGCATATTTGCATCTGTATGGACAGGAGAGAAAGAGTAAAATTTTTGGTTCGTGTTGTCCTAAGAAATAGATAAAAGCCAGTGGTTGTTTAGTGGAAAAGAATGGTCTTTTGTGAACATCTCACATGCTTTTTCATTGGTGGTTACTGTTCAGTTGGACAGGTTAAGCATTGTTAGTATTACTGGGTTCCATGCTACAGATAATGCAAGCAAACATGGACGTTGTGTCCTAAAGTTTGTTATGTAGTTCAGATTTTAACTATTCTGTGCTTTTTTTTCATATTAGAAAATACATGAATCAGAACAATGTCCTTTCTCTGACCATGTATCAGGCCTGTCTTTTGATTTTATAAGAGGTGTCATTGTATTTAATAAGCCTTCCTTCAAGAAGCTTATAATCTAGTTTTTCATGGTTCATAGCTCTGTATGGAATTTAACAACTTCCTGGTAAGTGATGTGCAAAAAGATATGGAAATTATGAGCAGCCCAGGAGGTGGTGATATTGTTGCAAAATAAGATAGTGGAGGCTGGACATGGTGGCTCACGCCTGTAATCCCAGCACTTTGGGAGGCTGAGGCGGGAGGATCACCAAGTCAAGAGATCGAGACCACCCTGACCAACATGGTGAAACCCCATCTCTACTAAAAATACAAAAATTAGTTGAGCGTGGTGGTGCTCACCTGTAGTCCCAGCTACTCAGGAGGCTGAGGCAGGAGAATTGCTTGAACCTGGGAGGCAGATGTTGCAGTGAGCTGAGATCGTGCCACCATACTCCAGCCTGGTGACAGAGCAAAACTCCATCTCAAAAAAAAAAAAAAAAAAGATAGTGGAAATGATTTATCAAGACACAAAGAATGGCAATACACCAGAAAAAGTCATTTATGTTTGTAACAGTAAACCCCAAAGATGAAAGGAATCCAAGATTAATATGACCAAAGGCAGATGCAAAAAGGAAGGTAAAGTTCACAATCATTTTGGCATTCAGGAAAGCCCTGAGAAGTGCAAGCCCTCGTGAAACTTCTTCCCCAGAAATAATTCTTTTTAGCAAGGGGGAAAGATGAATGTTCAGAGTTGCTGGCCTAGAGCCTAGAGCTTCATTCCTTGAATTTATACTCCCTTTTCTCCCTTTTGGCGAATCTTCAAACACTACAAAGAATGGAGGGGTTGAGATCTTTCCTAAATGCGGTCCCTCAAAAGTTGATTTTTATATGTGTTTTTCTTATAATACTTTGGATGTTAATGTAACACTCCAAAGATGTATTTCCAAATTCCAAATCATCTGTACTCTCTCCCAATTCTGATTTAGAATACCCTCAAAGTTTTTTGAGTCTGTTAATTTGTCTTGAAAACTGAGAAAAGTATTACTTAGCGTTTTTGAAGGCTATGAAAGGATGATTTTGTTTTCCTTTGGTTTAAGAAAGTTTTCAGGTTTAGGAAAATGAAGTGGATAAAAGAAAGTAGGGGTCAGGTAAAGCCAGCTGGTATTAAAGAGGGTGAAAAGTTTTTAGAAATATGTATTTTTTTCTTGATGAGCTGTACAATCAGATCCTTCCCCCAGCAAATTATTCCCACTAAATTCATTTACCATGAGCAAAAGACAAAAAAACCACCACAAACGAGTTTCAGCCTTAACTTTTAATTTGCTGGTTTTTGTCAGTTTATGTCACAGCATTAATTTTCTTTTCCACCTAGGAGAAAAGATCATAAGTTATTAATACTACTCTTCTTCACTCTGTCCAGGGGGAAGGAGGAAAATACCCCTATCACTAACACCCAGTTGTTAAAGCATAGAATAAAAGAAAAGTGAGAATGAGATGTAGAACGAACTTTCCCTATGTGTTATTATACACAGAGGAGGGGGGATTTTGCACTGCAAGTGTGTTCTAGAAGTTGATTTTTCATCAGACACCCCCTACTTGCTAATTAGATATATGTCCCAGCCAATATATTATTGTGAGCCTGAGTATGCCACTCTCTTAGAGGCCCTGTTAAAGTTTTGGTGATATTTTCACAAGTGGGAGTTTTTTGCTTTCTATTCCTTATTTGCCCATTCTTTATAAACTAAATGTTGTACACTCAAAAATTAAATTTGATGGCACTTCACCCAGCTCTCAGAAATATCTTCTGCCTCTCATCCTTGAATCTGAAGAGACTGAGCAGGGCCACATGTTGATTTACTCCAGGATCCTTAAAAGTTTGTAAAATGCCTTTAAATGAAAGAGGAGTATACTAGTTAGCATGCTAAACCCTGTTTGTAATCTGCAACCTTACAAGGAGACAAAGCAGCTCTGGCATCCCCTAATATACCTGCAATAAAGATAAGATGATGGCCCTCGAAGTAAACATAAAATAATTGTACATAAAGCTGTATGCAAAAAGGCTTTGTTCCTAAATACTGAAAAGGCAGTCACCCTGAAACAATGGGGCAAATTAGCATGCAGCCAGCCCAAGGCTCTTAGCTGCACACACACGCACACACACAAGCTCACAGTGACGAATGCTTGGTGCTTGCTGGGAGGTCAACACTAAGAATCTTTCTTGGGAAGGCAGCATGTCAGATTTCAGACACTTTCCCTACAAATGGGCTTTTGGTGCTCAAAGGGGGGGCTTTCTGATCCAGATAATAAAGTCCATTTACATGAAAAGATGCCGCTTTCAATGACATGATTAATTTCGGAAATACCTGGCATCTGAATGAAGCTGAGACTTCAAGAAATGACTGATGATGAGAAAAGATAATTAGGCAAATGTCAAGAGTCCAGTGTTGTGCTTGGTGACAGGGGCTGGCCTGTCTAGGTTATCGTATACTCATTCAAAATGGAAATGAAAGGCCTTTGTGGAAAGTTGGGGATGATCAACCTACAGTTACATATAAACTCTTTTTAGCTTATGTTTCTCTGGTTTTTACCCCATCATGACCAATAGGGAGCTGATGCTTACCTTCAATGACTTCTCAGCGAATCCCAGACAAAGCCGGACTTGTTTTTCATGAGGTCTGCAAAATGCAAATTTATCTTGCCTTACATGTCATTTGTTCAAAAGTAACCTCTCTGTTCCGAGCCCTTTCAAAAATCTCACTGACTTCTCCTCCCCTCCAAAAAAAAAAAAAAAAAAAAAAAGCCAAACACCACTTAATACTCTGCAGAAAGGACTTTGAAGACAAAGGCTGAAGTGGGAGGTAATGCAAATCTACTCCCCCTACATTGTTTTTGAGCCCTTTCTTCATTTAAAAAAAAAAAAAAAAAAAAAAAAAACAGCAGTTTTTTCATTGGTGAATTGGAGGATGACAATGACTCTAGAGACTAGTGGTCTCCACCGGATAGAATTAATGGAAAGCAGGACACTCTCAGCGGACTGGGACTGAGGGAATAGCTTTCCAATGGAATCTTTTCAGATAAAGAGTTTGTAACTGTGGCAAGAGAGAGGGGGTTCTTGCTTTACTTTTTCTGCCTTACCGTACATCTTAATTTCTCCAAAAAGATGTTCATTAAAGACCATATGTTTGTACATATACCAAGGTGGTCCATGAATGCGTGTTAGCAATCCTAACCTCTCCACTTTACTCCTTTTTCTTTTGCCTGACTAGTTCCTATAGGAGAAAGGTGACCCTCCATGAAGCCATCTCCAGGCAGTGGAACCCCTGGAGAGGGGAAGATCCCAAGAAGATCCTTGCTAGCCATTTAGGCCCAGGCATGCTAAGTAAGGTTTATATCTGATATTAGTTAATGGCTGCTATGGGTTGAAGTAGGTCCCCTTGCCCCAAAAGATATACCAAAGTCCTAACAGTACTTCAAAATTATTACCTTATTTAGAAATAAGGTCATTGCAGATATATTTAGTAAAGACGAGATCATACTGAAGAAAGGGGGCCCTTAGCTCAATCTGCCCAATGTTGCTATCAGAACACAATATGAAGTTGCACGGGGAGAACACCAAGTGGCTACAGAGGCAGACATTACAGTGACACAGCTGTAAGCCAAGGAATGCCAGGGATTGATGTCCACCACCAGAAGCTAGGAAAGGCAAGGCGGGAGTATCCCCTACAGATTTCAGAGGGAGTAAGTTCCTACTAACACCTTAATTTGGGACTTCTGGCTTCCAGCATTGTGACAATACATTTCTGATTTAAACCACCTAGTGTGTGGTACTTTGTTACAGCAGTTCTAGGTATTGTTGGAGGAAATGAACAAAATAGTTATATCATTCAACATAGCAGGCCTGTGAAGAACTAGAAATATTGTCTTTTTCCCTTACCTGATTCCTTACCATCTTAACCCAATTCCAGCAAAGCAGATAGATAGATATATATTTATGAAGAGACAGTGTCGCCTGTCACAAATAGTGACATGAAACCCCGTATTGGAAAGAAGAAAAGGGGGCCGGGGGCCGTGACTCACACCTGTAATCCCAGCACTTTGAGAGGCCGAGGCAGATGGATCACTTAAGGCCAAGAGTTCGAGACCAGCCTGGACAACAGGGTGCAACACTGTCTCTACTAAAAATACAAAAATTAGCCAGGCATGGTGGCTCCTGCCCGTAGTCCTAGCTACTCAGGAGGCTGAGGCATGAGAATTGCTTGAGCCCGGGAAATGGAGGTTGCAGTGAGCCAAGATCATGCCATTGCACTATTGTACTCCAGTCTGGGAGACAGAGTGAAACTCCGTCAAGAAGAAGAAGAAGGAAGAAGAAAGAAGAAAGGAGAAAGAAGAGGAAGAGGAGGAGGAAGAGTTGGGAGGAGGAGCGGGGAGGAGGAGAGGGAGGAGGAGGGGAGGTGGAGGGGGGAGAAGTGGGAGGGGAGGAAGGGGAGGAAGAGAAAGAAGGGGAGGAAGAGGACAACCTGCCTCTAAAAGATGGTATAACTGTAAACGTACTGCAAGCATACATAAAAATGCTCATCAAGTGTCAGAGCAGCCCCCCAGAATGAAATACTCAGTGTTTTTAGTGAAATACTATACATTAAGTACATTAAGTGCACTATATGAAACTCATTAGTCTGTAACATAAAATGCCATTTAAAGGAAGACATGAAAGTAGAAACAAACCCAAGTGTCAGTCTGCTTTATTCCTTTAGAGAAAATATATTAAAATATATTCATAACAAGTATGTGAGGTCTTTGTCTAAATCTGTTTCTAATAGTGGAATAAAACTGGAAAGCATTGAAATTACTAATTGTGTGGAAATTTCTCCTTGCAGTGGGATCCTTCCATCCTTTCAGGATAATTTTAAAAAGCTATGATCCCCAAATCTTAAAGCTTGATTATTACTATATTAGTAAATATCTATAATTTGGCATGAGTTGATTTCCTTAAAGTTTTCAAAACTTGCTTTAGCGATTACATTGCTTAGTGGCAGGTTGTGCAAATGGCAATGTATTAAGGATAAAAAACAAAAGAGACTACTACTGTTTATAATTCATTTATATGACATCGCATAGACATATTTACTCAAGTATGCCATTTCTTTGGTTTCGAGTCTCTGCTACTGTTCAAACCATTTAGCTTGGCAAATAAACAATTTTAAAATCAAAAGATGCCTTTTGATTTGGGGACTAAAACATTGCATGGATGGGAGAGGGTCCCACGATCCAAATACAATATGATTGCATTTTCTTATTTGCTTTTAATCATTTGTAAATCCTGAGATGCTTAACATTTTATGTTTAAATATTATCTCAGTAGAAAGCTTTTCCCCTGCTTATGCATAATTTCATCTGGAAATTAATGTCTCCCACTTATAATGCATCAAAAACTAGAAACATTTTTGCTCCTTAATGGTGTAGAAATTAGTCTAATTTTAAAGCACTCAAGAATATAATTATTTACATGTACTAGAAGTATTAACTAGAACTATTTGATCAAGGTATATGGAAAGTTGGAGAAAAGAAAAACATTTTTCGAAGTTATAAATAGCTGACTACATTAAATGTTACCTAAAAAGAAATAATTAGGTTACGTGAACATTCTGGATAATAGAAAAATGTGTTCCTAGAATACTTTGAAAATTAAATGTGTTTCCATATTTTCAGAATAGTGTAAAATACTTCAAGGTCATTTATTTTCTGTTAAAGCTAGTAAGTATGTAAACATTTCTTTGGTATTGTTGGAGGTGATAGAAAAAAATAAATGAAGTGTTAATTTAGTAAATGTGTTGCCAGTTGTGCTAAAATTGAATGCAATGCATATATGTCAATTGGATGTATATATATAAGTATAATAGTTTTATCATTATTATGAAATGTGCTTGGTTTATAAATGCATTTGCTCGTTGTGATGATTCCTATACTCAGCTAAAATGAGATTTATCATTTTTCTCCTTTTGTTTATAAAAGTACAGTTTATATTTCCTCTGTGATTGATTATATTCTGGAAAAGTCTTGTGATTAACCATATAGTACATTTTTTATTGAGTTCTTTCACACACCAATGACAGGGCCCAAAGAGTATTCTGGGTTTATAGGAATTTTCTAATACACGTGTTCCCTTCTGCATTAAAGCTGCTATTTAGTGCTTTTAAACAGCTCAACATTGAATTGTTGGAAGGCACCATATCAGGGCTAATATAAAACTGTTTATGTGGAAGAATATATACAATAAGAAGGTGTTAAACCCAACACAAATTGAGTGGCAGGGGGTTTCCACTAGTGCTAATTTTATGTTTGTTTTGTCTCATTTAAAGTTAAGATTCCTGTGTTATAATTGTGATGTGGAACATGCTGTACTTACAGATGGACTGAAATGTGTCAATTTACGAGCTGTATTTGTCTAGCAAAGAAGTCAATGGGTAGTTTTATCAGGCAATAGCTATTCCTAAACACTAGTTTTTATTTTTAACAGGATATATGGGTACTTAAAAAAAAAAAAAAAAATATATATATATATATATATATATATATATATATAAAATAACTATGTTATATAAGACATGTTAAAATTCCAATTCCTGATAAGTATGTTTAGTGAGATTTTTATTGTATTTTGATATGCTAGTTGAACAGGGCAATAATACATTAATAGAATTTTGAATGTCTCAAGACAGTTTCACTACAAAAATCAAATGTACATGTGTTTAAACAAATCCAAGAGTTTTGTTATCTTAAGTCAGTTTCTGCTGACTTGTGAATGAATCAAGCTGGAGGAAACCTTAAGAGGTGATTTATTAGCTCCTTTGTCCTCAATTTTCACACAGATAGAACAATTAGGAAATTTTTCCATTCTTAGGCTCTTCTAGAAAAATTTCTCTTTCCCTCATCACCTCTGTCGAAGTTTATTGATTGGTTTCACAACATGACTACATCATCATTTTTGTGGCTGCCTGGCCAGATCATCTCAACTTGAGAACAGAAGGACCTCCGGGCAACCTATGGGGAAGCATGTTTCCTTAATGTGAGTCTTTCTTTCATCAAAGCACACTATTTTCAAAAATGCATTCTGTCAAGCTTTATTTCTTACTATAGTCCCTTCTAATACTCTCTATGTAAGGCTGAGAGTTAGGAAGGATTTGTCGATTTGATTTTTGTTTCATTTTTAGTGCCTTTTAAAAAAACTTTGTTGTGCTTTTGAATATGAATGCTTGGGAGTTCCATGATGCTGGACATGGAGAAGGATATATTTCTTATAGACATTCAGCTGGATTTGGGGAAAGTCATATGGGCAACCACATGTCAAATCTTTGGGGGAAAAAACCCCACATAATCAATAAACTCTTACCAAGTTTAAGAAAAAAAGAAAAGTCATAAATTGCCAATGTCAGGAGTTGAAAAGGAGATATCACTACAGATCCTTCAGGTATTAAAAACAAAAAAAGTCAGAGAACAACTTTGAGAATGAGATTGAAGACTCATGTGGAATTAATTACTAAAAATAGACAATGTATCCCACCTGACACAAGATGAAATCAAAAATATAAATAGTCCTAGATATATAACTACTATTGAATCTGCAATTTAAACCTTGCCACAAAGAAATCATTACACTTAGTTGGCTCCACTAGTAAATTCTCACATACATTGAAAGAAGAAATAATATCAATCTCATACAAATGCTGTTAAAGAGTAGGAAAACAGAAAACAATTCCCAACCTACTTTATGAAGCTAGCAGTGTATTGATAACAAATCTCGACAAATAATATGAGAGGTAAATTATAGGCTTATTCCTCTCATGAATCTGGATACAAAAATAGTAAATAACATCTTTAGAAATCTTAATCTAGTGATTTGTAAAAAGGATAATACATCACAACCAAGTGGTGTTTATTCAAATAATGCAATGTTGGTTTAACATTTGAAAAAAATGACACAATATAATTCACCACATTAATAAAACAAAGAATTATATGACTATATTAATTGGTATAGCAGAAAGCACGTTTATGATAAAAAAAGAAATCTCAGCTAACTAGAAATAGAAAGGAATTTCCTTAATGTAATAGAGTATGTACAGGAAATTTCTAGTAAAAATTGTTCTTCATGGTGAAATGTTGAGAACTTTCTGCTTTATATAGGAACAAAGTGGTGCTGTCACCACTTCTGTTTAATGTAGTGCTGAAGGTCCTATCCATAGCAATAAAGCAAGGAAAAAAGAGATAGATGAATTAGAGAGGAAATTATAAAACTGTCATTATTCATGGATGACATGATTGTCTATACAGAAAATTCAAAACAGTATACAGATAATCTATGAAACTTAGTAAGTAAATTTATTAAGGTTTCTGGATACAAGTTCAACAAATAGAGTTCCTTTAATATTGCAATGAATAAGCCAATATTTATGCATTGTTATCAACTAAAGCCCACATTTCATTCAGATTTCCTTAGTTTGTTATCTAATGCCCTTTTTCTATTATAGGATCTCATCCAAGATGCCATGTTACATTTAGTTGTTAGGCCTTTTTAGGCTTCTCTTGACTATGACAATTTCTTAGGCTTTCCTTGGTTTTAATGACCTTGACATTTTGAGAAGTAGTGGTTAGGTATTTTGTAGACTCCCTCTCTATTGGAATTTGTTTGATTTTGATTTTTTTAAATGACTAGACTGTGGTTATGGCTTTTCGGGAGAAAGACCATAGAGGTAAAGTGCCATTTAAATCATGTTATCTAAAGGGCACACACTATCAGCATGATTTATCGCTGTTGATGTTGACCTTGATCACCTGGTTGAGGTGATGTTTGCCAGGATTTTCCATTTACTCTACCCTACCTTCCCTTCTATACTAAACTTTTTAAATGGAGTCACTGTGGGCAGCCCCCATTGAAAAAGTGGGAATTTATGCTCCCTTTTGTTAAGGGATGGGTATCCATATAAATTATTTTTAACTCTTTTACAAGAGAGATGTGTCTCTTTCCCTGTATTTATTTATTCAATAATTTATTGATATCAGTATTGACTCATGGATATTTATTTTATATTTTAGCTTATGATCCAGTAAATACAATTTTGTTTTATTTTGTTGTGCAAATTGTTCCAGCTTTGACTGTTGAGAGCTCTTTCAGTTGGCACCTGTGTTCCTTTGACATGCTCTCATCAATGTGTGATTTTTTCTTCTGTTTTTGAGCACTTTCTTACTTTCTGGCTCTCTGACATGCTCCAGTCCTAGAATTAGGCATTTCTCCAAGGATCTCTGGTTCATTTCATTGTATTTTTATATACAACCATCAATTAAAAAAATAATGTTTTAATAAAATAAAGCAATTCCAAATGCTTAAGAAAAAAAGATCAAAAAGAGGTTTAAGACGAATATACTGAAAGCTTCAGAATATTATCAAAATAAACTAAAAAGATCTGAATAAATAGAGGAACAGAATTGGAGATCCAATATTGTAAAGGTGTTTATTTCCCATATAAATTGATCCATAGATGCAATTCAATTTCAATCAAAATCTAGAGGAAATATTGTGAAAATTGACAAGTTCATTCTAAAATTTATGGTAAAAGTAAAGGGTCAAAAATAGTCAAGATAATCTTGAAGGAGAAGAACTTAATATAAAGCCACAGTAAGTAAGAAAGTGTGGCACTGGCTAAAGGATAAACAAGTAATGAAATAAAGAAATGTTACGGCCGGGCGCGGTGGCTCACGCCTGTAATACCAGCACTTTGCGGGGCCGAGGCGAGCGGATCACGAGGTCAGGAGATCGAGACCATCACGGCTAACGCGGTGAAACCCCGTCTCTACTAAAAATACAAAAAATTAGTCGGGCGTAGTGGTGGGTGCCTGTAGTCCCAGCTACTCAGGAGGCCAAGGCGGGAGAACAGCGTGAACCCGGGAGGAGGAGCTTGCAGTGAGCCCAGATAGTGCCACTGCACTCCAGCCTGGGCGACAGAGCGAGACTCCATCTCAAAAAAAAAAAAAAAAAAGAAATGTTCCAACAAAATAGAGTCTTGAAAAAGAATTACATATGTATGGCCATTTCTACTCTCTAATATTTTAATATAAACAATTCAAACATAAAGAAAATTTGAAAGAAGTTTACAGTGAGTATATCCACCACCTAGATTCTACCATTATTATTTATAATGCTTGCTTATTGGATATGTATCTATCCATTAATCTGTCATATTTCTTGTATTCCAAAATAAATTGCAGACATTACTACATTTCAACCTAAATATTTCAGCATGAATAATATTAACTAGAGTTCAATATTTCTTTACGATTCTTTACTGCTGATGTAAACTTCATATATGATAAAATATACAATTATGGCTATAATTGCTGAAATTTAAGAAATTCATATACCTGTGTAACATAATCCCCTATCAAGTTATAAAATATACCTATTATATCAGGAAGAATATATCTATTATTTCATCATGTCTATTCCCAGTCACTCCCTGTTGCATTCCTCAGAGACAATAACAATTTTGATCTTTTTCACTATAGCATTGTTTATATGTTCTGGGATTTAATATAAATGGAATCATACAGTGTGTTCTACTCCTGTATCTAGCTTCTTTCATTCAGCTTAATATTTTTGATTCATCCATGTTTTTGTACATATTGAGAGTTTATACATTTTTATTGAGTAGTATTTCATTGTATTAAAATATTAGTTTGTTTATCCCTTCTATTGATGGACAATGGGCAGTTTCCAGTTTTTTTCTATTATGAATAAAACTGTCATGAATGTTATTTTTATGGACTTTGTGAACATAGGATTTAATTTCCATTGCATAAATATCTAGGGGTGAAATTGATGTGTCATAGGGTAAGTCTATGTATAGTTTTACAGGAAACTGCCAGAACTTTTTCCAAAATAGCTGTAATATATTACAGCCTTCTCAAGTACCTAGTTTAGGGTACAGAGAAAGCAAGTGAAAATGCAGAGAATACACTGCCACATCTGTTCTTGGATCCAAATTTTCCTAGTTAGTTTTCTTTTCTCTGCTTCTTACAATCTTCTTATGCTTGCTTTATATATAAAATTAAAGGATTTTAGCTGTACTTAGTGGGAGAAATGGGGAGAAATGTATCTTCTTTTTCTTGTTTGAAGTTGGAAATGTATTGCTATTTTTATTTTATTTCATCTTAAGTACGCATTTCATCTTGAGTATGCTGATAATAGGTGGGAACAGGGTCTGTCAGGCAGGGTCTCTGCTTGTATGACTTTTTCCTGGCGGACGAAGGACAGAGCTTGCTGTGAGTTTGAAGACAGAAAACACAGCAGTCAGAGTTTATGAGTAAGAGAAAAGACACAGCAAAACTAAGAGGAATTTTCTGATCTCTGTGTTACAGGAAGATGCTTTGAAAGAAAAAGGCTCAGATCACTATTGAGGGGTGCCAGTTGATGGGAAGGGACGTATGGGCAGAGCACAGCATGAGTAGCTCAGAACAACAGCAAAGAAACAAGTGAGATGTGCATCTGTGAGTAGTTCCTAAGGTGTTCACGACATAGTTAAATGGTGTTTTCCAAAACCAAAAAACTAGTAGAAGCAAGACAAGGGCAGTGACAAAGTAATTGCCTCTAGTTGCAGGATGTGATGTAAGAAAACAAGATAATTCCCCATGTCCCCAAATTCACTGGCCTGCCTTTGTCTTCAATAGTCGCAACTTTAGCTGGAGAGAGGAATCTGTCAGATATAATCCAGGCAGGTGAAATGTTGAAAAGAAATCTGACATTGAGCTCAGGTTAGTTTTGAGTAAAGTACTTGAGTTGGGAAGAAACACGCAAGACAAAGGAACAACAAGAAATATATTTTTGTAATTAATAAAGGGGCACCAGAGAAGGTGATTTTTTTCTTTGTAAGAGAGAACAGTAAAATGGGAACCAATAGAAAATAAAGACAAATGGTAGAGATAAAACTTTCAGTAATCACAGTGCAGAAAAAAGCATTATTATTGGTATAGAAAAATACCTTCTTTCCTTGTTTTCAGTTACTACTCACAGATTGTGATATGGTTTGGCTCTGTGTCGCCACCCATATCTCATATTGATTTGTAATTCCCAATGGTAAGGGAGAAACCTGGTGGGAGGTGATTGGATAATGGGGGCAAATTTCCTCCTTGCTGTTTTCATGATAGTGAGTGAGTTCTCAAGAGATCTGATGATTTAAAAGTGTGTGGCACTTCCCCTTTCTCTCTCTCTCTCTCCTGCTCTAACACATGAATATGTGCTCACTTCCCCTTCGCCTTCTCCCATGATTGTAAGTTTCCTTGGGTCTCCCAGCTGTTTCCTGTACAGCCTGTAGAACTGTGAGTCAACGAAACCTCTTTTTTTTTTTTTTTTTTTTTATAAATTACCCCGTCTCAGGTAGTTCTTTATAGCAGTGTGAGAATGAACTAATACAGAAAATTGTTACCAGGAGTAGGGTACTATTATAAAGATACCTGAAAATGTGGAAGCAGCTATGGAACTGGGTAACAGGCAGAGATTGGAACAGTTTGGAGGGCTCAGAAGAAAACAGGAAGATGAGGGAATGTTTGGAACTTCCTAGAGACTTGTCGAATGGTTGTGACCAAAATGCTGATAGTCACATGGACAGTGAAGTTCAGACTGAGGTGGTTTCAGAAGGAGATGAGGAACTTACTGGGAACTGGAGTAAAAATCACTCTTGCTATTCCTTAACATATATAGTATATAATTATACATAAGCATTATAAAAATTACTTTATATAAATATATAAAATTATTATATAATTATATCTAATATAAATTTGTTCATTTATATTGCATAATTCATTTTTATGATATTTTAATTATGTTTATAATCCTTAAAAATTTTCAATGAGTTGCATAACACTGGGGTTAACCATCCTTTTCTATGTTTAATAGTCATGTGCTTTTTCTTTCTAATATTTGCATGTTCATATAATTTACACATATTCTTATACATAACTTTTTGTGTCCATTTTTCTTCCTGATTTAAAAAAGCTTTTTGTGTATTGAGGACAAATCTCATTCACAAACACAATTTTTCAAGAAATATAACTATTTTCAAATAGTGAACTTAATTTATATTATAAATCTTTATTTCTGTGGATGCCAAAAACTAAACTTTAAACAATGTATGGTTTCCCCTCATTTTCTTCCCAGACACAAAATACAAGCTTTATTGGGCACTAATGATTGCAAGCTTATAGCTAAAGAACAAGATTTGACTAGTTGACGTGCTGTTACTTGACATGTGAGGGTTTAAAGAAAATTGGAGCCAACATTTAAAAATTAAAATATTTCGCTTTCAAAAAAGTGAAAACTTGCAGTTCTTGTTGAGAAGTCAGAATATCTGTCCTTATTGGGCCTACATTCTTGCAAGAAAGCGATTGCCTTGAGCTGAGAGGCAGCTACCCATTTCAAAGGGTGCATGTGTGTCCCGTTTAATAGGGTTGTATCAGATTTATTTAAAAATTATGGAACATACATGTATATGCATGTGTGTGTAGGTACTTAATTTCCACGTTTACATATGCACCTATCAATAAATATGTAAACATATATGCTATGTGCTTATAGAAAGAATTTCCATTAGGATATAAATCACAACAAACTATTGTTACTATATACTTCTCCCCGTTATTATACACCTGCATATTTCACTCATTAATATTACCTGTCTAGTTCCTGTAACTGTTTGAGTTTCCAATCTTTCCTAAACATTATGGAAAACATGCTCATTATAAGTAACCTCTTTAAAAATTGATACTTTAAAATGTTATCATCCGGGAATCATTAGTAGAAGATATTCTTATATTAAGCATATATTATCCAGACTATATAGACAGGAATCTTTTTGATCACCTGAGACCGTCCGTAATTGGCTGCCTTATTTCATCCATTCATCTCATTTAAAAAAGTATTTTTTGTGTGTGTGCATACATAGTAGGTATATACATATGTATATTTATGGGGTACATAAGATGTTTTGATACAGACGTGGAATGTGAAATCAGCACATCATGAAGAATGGGGAATCCATCCCCTCAAGCATTTGTCCACTGAGTTGCAAACAATGCATTCATCTCTTGTGGAATATTTGCCTAGATGTTCTATTCACACTATTGGCCCTTCCGCACCTCCCAGGAGCTGAATTTGATACAATGAGCTTTGTCCTACCCTCTCTAACTTTTGTGAAGTTATGTATGTATATGTAAGATATATTTTTAATCCATATTTATGTTTTTGTAATCTGTATCAACATGTTTGATAAATGAAAATAGTCTGAAGCTCAGTTCTTTTCCTGAGTATGTGACATTTATACCCTAGAAATCTTTTGTGCTACACAAGTAAAGAAGTCACAGAGTAAATAAAGGTGGTGTGAAAAGGAAAGCAGGCATTGTTTAATAGACAGACTGAGGTCAGAAGAAAAGAGAAATATAAATAAGTTATATGCATATATTATGTTCCAAGGAATGTTAGTGGTCTGTAAAGAACAATGAACTATCTTTCTACATCTCTGAGTTCTGAACTACTGAGAAATAGACCTAAAGAGCTAGATATGCAAATGGATGGCAATTATGGAAAACCTAATTGAAATTGCATAGGGAGACTATTAATTCTTATTGCCAGACACTGAATTGCTAAAGTGAAGTGGTTATGAGGTTTTAACCAATTTTATTCACAGTTATTTAAGTAACAGTATTATAACTATTATGAAAAATTCTGTTTTTGTGGATCCAAGGCTAGAAAAAAGAAAACAAATATTTTCAATACATGCAGTGTTTCTGTTTTTCCCTGCTCAGGGTGGACAAATTGTAGTTACTATTTCAGATACTAGATACTTAACATTCTTGGACTGCTTTTTTTTAAATTTTATTTTAAATTTGTATGAGTACAGATTAGGTGTATATATTTTGTTTTTTGATTTTGCACCGTCTCTTACTTGGTATGGATTTAGTGTATGGCATGCAGGAGCTGTTTTCTTCAGAGGGAAAAGCTGACATCCTCCGGCTTATAAAAAGTTTATAACAATATGTGTTTATAAATTGCTTACTTTGAGATGGACAGGTGAGAGGGACTATATAATTGCCAAATATTACTATCTGTCTAAATCTAGCTGAGTGAACAAATCTTTTTAATGCCCATTTTAATGACACAGTTGTTCCATATGGTGGACTTCAGAAGTATAAAAAAATCCAGAGTTAGTACATTCCCTGGAGAGAACCAGACTGTCCAGGTGTGCCATATTTTAAACTCAGGGTAGAATTAAGAGGCACAGCTTTTCAAAATTCAGGCCCAAACAGCAGCTCAGATCAAGTTAATTTCTCTATTGTTTCAGACAACACAGGGCTCTTTAGTTTATGAAACAAAACCGTGTACTGAAAAGGTGGTCCTAATCATTTTATGTGTTTGAGTTAGCATGGATTTTAGTAAGAGGAAGTCCCTGGAGCTGAGATTAAGTTGTTTGCATAATTTTTCTTAAGTTTCTTAAAGACTCAGCCTGGGCTTCTTTCTGGTGATTCCATGAAGACGGTGTTCCCCAGAGAGGTCTTTGATAGCATCTTTTAGATCTTGATGTGTTTTTTCCATTGTGGTTCAGAGCTTTTCATGGCCTTTAGTTTGATAGATAGAACAATGAGGCACAGGCACCAAGGTCTGCCAACCTCAGAAATTATGGTACATTCAGGAAATACATTTTATTTTAAGAAGAGTCTAATTATTACTAAGACAGATTCCTTTTTCCTCTTTCCTGTTGTATTTCTTATTGAAGTTGATTCCTCTTTTTTCAATTGATTTAAACTTTCTCTTGCAAAATAACTCAAATGTTGAATGTGGCGTCTTGTGGAAGTCTGACACCATTAAGGACTGGAAGAGAAAAGTCTGAATAAGACAGTGCAACCAAGATGATTGCTCTTTGATATGCTGGTGGAAGGGTCTACTTAGCTTGGTGGGTTTACCTCTTGACTGATCCAATAGTCAAGGCATAGACAAAATGAGGACAATGTGGACCACGTTGACCCCAAATCATGTGTACAGGTGACATTATCTAGCCTAGGTACCAAATGAGTGCTTTGAGCACAGACAAGATGGAAAGAGAGTCAGACCTTGGAATATGATCCAACCCACCTAATTTCTTGTCCTGATTCTCAACTAGAAAAAAATAGTATTTGTTCTCCTTTTAATAACTACTGTATACTAACTTGGTGTACAGTTTACAAAGTCAGGTTTCTTAAACCCAATCTGAGCCTCAAGGGGAAGGCTGTTATTATTAGAAGCTACAGACTAGGAGAAAAGTCTTTATGAAGCTGGGTCTTGGACCTCTGGAAAGAGCCCCCTCTAATACCTGAAGGGGTGCAACATGACACTGATTGTAGAAGTGGAAAATAACTGGAAACTGGAAATAACTGCCATTTCCAAAGCGAAGGGCTGTAGCTGGGGTGATGCTGACTAGAACAGTGAGCAAATAGGAAGAAGCATGCCCCTTCTGCCTCTTGAGGTTTTCTGTCTCTTTCTGTCGTTCCCATTAGTAGAACACAGTAGGAAGCCAGCTAGCCAAGGAGAAAGGATGTTTGTAGAGTCCCATGTCCAGCATCCCAAAGCTGAACATAGAAAGGTGGGTTTGGAGCCAAAAGACATAGTACATCCCCCCCATCCTTTTTTTAACTTTTGTTTCAGGTTCATGGGTGCATGTGCATGTTTGTTATATAGGTAAATTGTGTGTCACAGGGGTTTGGTGTACAGATTATTTTACCACCCAGGTAATAAGCATAGTACCTGATTAGGTAGTTTTTCAATCCTCAACTTCCTCCCTCTCTCCACCCTCAAGTAGGCCCCGTGTCTGTTGTTCCCTTCTTTGTGTCCATATGTATGCAATGTTTAGCTTCCACTTATAAGTGAGAATATGTGGTATTTGATTTTCTGTTTCTGCATTAATTTGCTTAACATAATGGCCTTCAACTCCATCCATGTCTTTTGCAGCAACATGAATGGAAAATAGTAGAAAACAAAAGTGTTTACAAAAAAAAAAAAAAAAAAAACATAGGCGGGGGGCGGAGGAGGAAGGGAAGGGAACTCGGTTTTGTTTTTAAATAGAGCTGAAGAAAAACATTGAAAAATCAGGAGATGATGTCCAACTCTTTTTGCAAGACAAAGCCCTCCATTATTTCTGCCTCTGTAGTTTCATTTTGAATTCCTTTTTTCTCTTCTGGGTGCTGATACTTCTCTCCATCCTTACATTGCTAGGTTTTACTATGTTTTGTAGTTTTTTTTTTTTTTTAATTTTAGTTTGTTTAACCTTGTGTCACTACCTCAGTTTGCCCTCATGTCCCTTACACACAACCAAAATACTCCTTCAGTGGAGTGAAGAAATGGCAGGTGACTGCCATGGTCCACGACCCACCCAACACTCACTACCTTGCCCAATGGCTCATGTTGGAGATGTCAGTATAATGGACAGGGAAGCCAAATACCCTTTCCATTTCAGTGCACCTAAGGTGTCCTCCTTCTCATTCATGAAGATAGGGAGATGCTGGTCTTTGCCCTGCATTATGGAGTTTGACCTAGTAGTAATGGTCCTCTCTTTGCTGATCTTAGCTCTCCTGCCATGCTCCAGACACTCCTGCAGCTCCAGCTTACACTCACAGTGAATGCCAATGCCCTGCTCATACTGGGAAGGTTACCACAGGCATAGCAGTTCTGGTGTACAGCTGACACTTCTTTGGCACAGGATTAGAATAAAAAAATTGTGAGATGTCTCTCTTGTGACTAATGTCCATGGCCACCACACTCCCAAGGAACCACTAGAAGGGCAATCATCTCCCTCCTTGGGCTGTGCATGATGCAGAGGTGGTAGAACTCAAAGAACTGCTGGCCAGTGCCCTTGTAGGGTCCTTCGTGGGCAAGGTTGACAATGGAGAGGTCATTGAAGAGAATAGACCCCACTCCTAGTTTTGCTTTTGCATGATGGTTCTAGCGTCCCCAACATACATGATCCTCCCCTGGTGCCACAGCATGCCCACCGTGATGGCATCCTCACACACCTCTGAGACATGTAGTGGTCTACCCAAATGCCCAGCCCTTCAGCACCAGGAGCCTCATATCAATCCCATCAAAGAGAGACAGCACCTGGATGGGCGGCTTCCTTTTCTCAGCTGGGACAGGCAAGTAGATCTCCAGAGGGTCAAATTCTTTGTTATGGTTATTGGGGAAGAACATCTGGAGCTGAGATGGCCAGTCATCCCATCGCTGCAGCAGCCCATAGGTGCCCTTGTGCTCACACATGTAGCAGTTCCAGGGATCTTCCTTAATGGTCACCTGGGCAACCTCTGGCCCAACCAAGAGGTCTATACACTCTACGCAAAAGCACCTGCAGCAGTTGTTCCAGCACATGAGCACCTCATGCCCCCAGTGGCAGATGGTGCAGCAGGACTGATAGCCATCATCATCATACTGGTATGCACCCTCCAGGAAGCAGTTCTTGCAATGTTGTCATATTCCTAGCACGAAGAGGGGCTGTCCAGAGGGACATTGAGGCTCCCACAAGAGACACAAAGTTCCTTGATGTTCTGGCACTTCTGCCTCACCTTGTACACCAGCTACTCTTGTGTGTTCATCAACAATCTCCTTGATGTTGAGCTTCCTTTTTTGTTTTTTTTGAAACAGAGTCTTGCTCTCTCACCAGGCTGGAGTGCAATGGCGCTCTCAGCTCACTGTAACCTCCGACTCCCTGGTTCAAGTGATTCTCCTGCCTCATCCTCCCCAGTAGCTGGGATTACAGGCACATACCACCACACCTAGTTAATTTTTGTATTTTTTAGTAGAGACGGGGTTTCACCATGTTGGCCAAGATGGTCTCGATCTCCTGACCTCGTGATCCACCAGCCTCAGCCTTCCAAAGTGTTGGGATTACAGGCGTGAGCCACCACACCCAGCCCAATGTTGAGCTTCTTAGCTCTGCTCTTTCAGGGCTTTTTGGCTGGAGGGGGTGGTGCATAAGCAGTTGCCTCAGGGTCAACCCACATGTGTGCATAAACTTCTTTGCTGGGATTCTTCTCCTCTTCTTGTGGCTCCAGTCTCTTGGGGGCAAAAGGCTGGAACCTCCCAAAGGTCCATCCGAATATCTACTTGCTCTGCAACTCTGTGACCTTGGCAGTGTCACTCTCATTGCTGTCATAGCTCTCTGGGAACAGCTCCCCTGTACACTGCTCGCCACCGGCAGGACTTCGTAGATGGCTTTGCGGTACATGGGCTGCTTGTTGTATTATAGGTGGCCTGGTGGAACACACTGCAAAAGGAGCTCAGTGGCATCAGCTTCTCTACATACAGCACTGAGAACTCGCTTCTCCAAACCACATGACACAGTGGGTGCCTTTAGCTGCTCGACTCTGGCCTGTCATCCACCAAGACACAATGTGGCCTCCAGGAGAAGCCCTGCAATTTTCCTCACATCAACTTCCTAGTGCCAAAGCCCCAGCTGTCCTTGTACTCTGGTTCATCATCACCCGCTTTGGTGTACTTGTTCCCAGCATCAGTCCCCACAGGCTCAGGTGTGGTAATGACAGTGGGGGATGTGGGTTGCTGGGCTGCCACACAGCAGCAGGGCTAGCCTCTTCCACCTTTGCAGACTCCTCTGAGCTCTAGTTTTCTTTCGCAACATTCATACTGCAGTGACCTCGGCCTTTCTTCTCAGCCCATGAGGCCACGTGTAGCCCTCTGAGGTCTGCTCAGCATCTTCAGCATATTTTACTTGGAATTCCACATCCAACTAATTGCCAGTCCTTTCAATTTCACTCCTAAGAGATGCGATGCCTTTTTTTGTTTTTAGCTGATACTACTCTCATTTAAACCTTTATTACTTCTTGTCTAACTCATTTCAGAAGCTTCCTAATGGGTCTCCTCTCTTGCTCCTACCTTTTCCCTTATTAATCCAGATGAATCGACTCAGATCATTGCTCTGATTATGACTCTCTGCTGACCCAGATACTGGGATGAAGTCAAAATTCCTTGGCATGGCTCTCAAGGCTTTTCACAACCTCATCATCCAACTTTTCAGACGTGGCTGAAAGATATGAGATGATGGGTACGTAAATTTGCTTGTCTGTGGTTAACCACTATATGTAAGTGTATACAACCACTATATGTAGGTTTCCAAACATCATTTGTACAGCTTAAATATATATATACAATAAAACAAGCAAGACAGGCTTATCTTAAAGAATCTTCACCCTATAGCCTCTGCATACCTAGCTCTACTCAGGACTTCTGACTTGCCAAAGGCCTCTAGATTATTCTTTCCTCTGGGCCCATGGTCATTTAGCTTCTGCCCCGAATGCATTTCTCACCTTCACTTGATGCTTCAAGACTTTACTTAAATGTCATTTACTTCCATGAAGAAAGTATTGGAGCTTATCATAGACTCAGCACAGTTCATTGCAAAGCTTTACAAAACTTACTAAGCACTTAGTTATTCTGCAAGGCGCTATTAAAATTATCATTTTCAACAGATACATTATTTTAAAACGCAGTACATTTTTGGAAGTCAATGAATTTTTGGAAGGTAAAAGAATTTGTGATTTTCTTTTCCTTTTAGTATATGCTTTATATACTTCCACCTTTATCTTTTCATTTTCTTAAAGATAACAGTGGAAGTATACAAAACATACTATATATGTATACAAATTATATAAAGAATAGCTCCTGCAGAAATGATGAGGATGGTGATGACAATTATTGCTAACATTTATTGAGCACTTACTGTATGTTAAGCACTAACTTCGTTAACTTGCCCTTAACTTGTGTGAGCTTGTTTGATTTGTACAACCCCCCAGTGAAGTTCATGCTACATGATTCCCATTCCACAGCTAAGGATCCTGAAGACAGGAAGCCTAAATCACATGCCCAGCTAATATGTGTTGGGTCCAGAATTTAAATCAGGGAGTCTGTCTTCAGAGCCCATGTCATTGACCCTTAAATAGCACCTTATAATGAAATTGCATATATATTTCCACCTTTATCTTTTCTTCTTCTTAAAGATAAAAGTGGAAGTATATTAAACATATACTAAAAGGGCCATCAATAATTCTTTCCTGTCAGGAAATCAGTGAAAACTGTATCATCTATCTATCTATCTATCTATCTATCTATCTATCTATCTATCTCATCTATCTCTATCTATCTATCTATCTCATCTATCTATCTCTATCTGTCTATCTATCTATCTATCTATCTATCTATCTATCTATCTATCTATCTATCTATCTATCTATCTATCTTCTTAAACCCTCTTAAACCCAAAGAAGACACTTTACTTAGAAGTAGCGGCAATTTACAGAAATCTGAGACACAGATTCCATACCTGAAAGTGAGAATGTACTTAAAGGAAATATTGACAGGAGGAAGAGCAAATGCAGAGGAACTGACACATTAATCAAAAGTTAAATGATAGAGACACGGGCATGATTATGCATGTGTGTGTCTGTGTGTGTGTGTGTGTATATATATATATGAGCTAATGGAACGTGTGAAAAAGATAATATAATCATTGGGCATGAAATAGATGCAACTTAAGGCTTTTCAATAAAGCTTTGTTAGGGGATAACCCAAGAATACTCCAGAAGAAGGGGAAAGAGAAATTGAACAAATTTTAGAGGCAATATTGAACAAGTGAAAATAACTTAAAAAATCACAGATAGCTGAGTTTTACCTGAGATTTACTCAGGAATGTAGAATTCAGAAAATAAAATAGAGAAGAGAGATTTCTTAAATTATTTATTAAAATGAAATCAATTTCTTGTGAAGTTGGAACTAGAGAGTCTCAGATGCAACGGATAACTCCTGCAAAAATGATAAGGATGGTGATGATAACACTTGCTAAAATTTATTGGGCACTTACTATGTGTCAGGCACTAACTTAATTAACTTGCCCTTGACTTGCGTGATGTTGTTTGATTTGTACACCTCAGTGAAGCTCATTCTACAAGATCCCCATTTCACAGGAAAAAATCCTGAAACAGGAAGTCTAAGTCATATGCCCAGCTGACATGTACTGGGTCCAGAATTCAAATCAGGGAGAGTCTGGCTCCGGAGCCCATGCCATTGACCCCCAAATAGCACCTTACAATGCAAAGAAAGGACAGATTCTTAGGAGTAATGGGTTTATTGACAGAGGAAATAAGCCTCTTCTACAGGTTTCTAACATAACTTTGAAATAAAATAAGGGTCATGGGGCAAAGGAAATTGACAAAGGTGATGACACAAGTCCTATTAACTAGTTTGTTACTGAGAGGGGCGGGGAGGACTTGTGAGTCTTGAGAGCTCCCCTTGAACAATGCTGCCTTCAGTCCAAATTATTGCTGAATGAAGAGGAGGGGCAGGGTGGCTAAGTGATCAAAAGCCCTTCAGAGAAGGAGGTGGAATGGCAGCCATGGGCCCTTCTCTGTCTCCAGAAGTTCACTGTACTGAATTTAATAATTGCTTCCTATTATTGCCTGACTGTCTGTTCCAAATAAATCTACCTGATTGGGATGGATTTGGTGTGGGAATATCTGTTCCAGCCTATTAGCCAGCACCTTTCCTGAGATTTCCCTGTCCACATTTATTAAGGAGATTGGGCGATAATTCAGGCTGGGTTCAGGTTCTCCTCCTGGTTTAAGAATTACAAAAGTTAGTGCTTATCGTAGACCCAAAAGTCAGCATTTTGTTTTCAGCTCATCCTTGTCCCTTCTTAGCAATGGAGGCAGAAGTACCTTGCTTTGGGGTATGAAACCTGATTATCAAACATCAGGGCTGTTGGTACATTCCAGAAAGTGACAACTTTTAGGGGTAAATTTTCATTTTTTCTCTTTGATCTTGCCCTCTGAAAGTGGCTGTGTTTCTGGTTATACTCGTAGCTTCAGTCATTCTCAAGCAGACCCTTTAAAAATAACCTGATAGAGCCTAAGGAGGGGGCATCAGTGACTTTCCTTGGCACTACTTGTTGGTTTAGGAGATTTTTTTCTCTTTTAATGAGTTAATGTCAGAAAATGAACATGGAGTTGGAGTCTTCCAGTGTCCCATTTTCTACCTCACTATGGGAAGCAGGATAATATAGAAAAAGCTCTCTGTTCTTCTCAAAAATGGAATCTTCACACTGCCAACTGCTCTGCTAGCTGCAGACATGTTTCTGGGTCTCCCCAAGTCCTAAACTCACCACAAGTGCATGATCCAGCCACCAAAGAGCAGTGCTGTTGTTCTAGGAGTCACTGTCTCATTTGTTGTTGATAGTGTTGCTATTAAGCTCTTACTATGGGCCAGACACTCTTGTAAGCACTTTATCTGCAGTAACCATTTAGTATTCACAAAAAGCCCCAGTAGTAAGTAAAATTATTGGTCATCCCACTTAGTAGAGATGAAAGCCAAGACTTAAAGAGACTAAATACTTAGCCAATGCCACGCAGTCAGTAAGCTGAGACTCAAGCACAGATCCATCAGACCCCAGTACTGGTGCTCAATTCACTCTCCTCTTCCACCTTTTAGTCCTTAACCATCATGGCACAATGTAGGGGTCAGCGGAATGCCATCAGCACAGAAGACAAGGAAAGCAGAAAAGAGCGATAGGGTGGATTCAAGGCTGTGGCAGCCTCGGAAAGACTTTTGAAGTGTAGAAGATAATTTGGCCATACTGGCCGTGTGCTAATGCTTGAAGACAAGTAGTCAATCAACATTTTCAGAGGCAGCAGCAGAGGCTTCCAGCTCTGAGAGGTAGCAACTGAAGGCTGGACTGTATCTACCCATCTCACTTAAGCCTTACAGTGCCACCCCCAACACCATTCCCATTTTACTAATGGAGAAACCAGGCTGAAGTAGTTATCTTACCTACCAGAGGTCACAAAGTTAGAAAGTGTCAGGGCAGGTATGTCAGTCCAGCTGGAGACAGAAGGTCAGAAGGAAGAAAGTGGAATGTGACCAGCATATACATCCTGAAATTATTTGGGGAAAGATTTCTATAGAAAGAGAGATAATGCACAGAACCAGCATGGAATCTGCTTCTCCCATTCTCTGTATCTGTTACTTTCTCTCTTTCTCTTTCTCTCTGCCCCTCACCTCCTGCCCCTGTCTCTTCCCTTCCCTATACACACACACAACCCTAGTGCAGTTGAAAAGGAAAACAAACAAATAAACAAACAAAAAACCAAAACAAAGAGATTCTTAAGGAGGAAAACCAAGCAGTATTACTGTATTGCTTTTCAACTTGTTTAATTCTTGAGAGCCTATCTAGTAAAGTGAGGGAGATTAGTATGCTTTATCTAGAAAGACCATTAGTGACTGGGCGCGGTGGCTCATGCCTGTAATCCCAGCACTTTGGGAGGCCAAGGCGGGAGGTCAGGAGTTCAAGACCATCCTGGCCAACACGGTGAAACCCTGTCTCTACTAAAAATACAAAAATTAGCTAGGCGTGGTGTCAGGCACCTGCAAAATCAGCTACTCGGAAGGCTGAGGCAGAGAATTCTTGAACCTAGGAGGCAGGGGTTGCAATGAATGAAGATTGTGCCACTTACACTCCAATCTGGGCAACAGAGCGAGACTCTGTCTCAAAAAAAAAAAAAAGAAAGAAAGACCATTAGTGATTTAATTGTATCTTTGATAGTGGGTCTACTTTTTGATTCCTTAAATATGTTAGAATTATCAGTGGTATGTACGTGATCCTACATAATGTAAAAGTCATATTTAATTAAATTAATGGAAGTGAAATAGTTCAGTTGGCTTATCTTGTTCATTTTCTCTAACTAAATATCAACTTACACTAAAAATTTTATTAATCACAGTAATGAGAATTTTTATATTAAATATATATATTACATTTAGTTTAAACGTTAATAGTCTACATTATTTTAATAAATTGTACTAAGGGAGTATATATGGAATAAGTCTCTCATGCAGATTTTATTGGTTGCTGCATAGTTAATAGACACTAATGTGATCAGAGCCTGGATGTGATCATAAGATCAGTAGTTAAAATGATTGAAATATAAATTAGGAGCTGGAATAATTGTTTGTTAGAAGCTCAGATAATAACTGTTTGGTAATGCTCAGAGGGTTGGAGAAATAAAACATTGAAATGTACAGCAGTAGCAGGGGAAAGAAACATTTTGAGGCAGACAAAGCCACGGCATGCTTTTCTGCTAATTGCTCCTGTCTTTCTCTCCTGCTCCATGGAGGCCTGACACACACCTCTGCCCTCCCATATCTCGCCCCTCTGGATTCCTCAGTGGCCTCCTACTCCACTTCTGCCTTTCTCTGTTCCTGGCTTCTTTACTCACAGTCTGTAAGTCCTCACTGATGATGACAAACACCATGCAATCATCTTACTATTAACATGTCTGATTCTTTGAGAACTGATAGAAAAAGCACTCTTGTTTCTTATGGGCTGGAATTCTCTTTCCTCTAGGCCAGGGTTGGCATATCTTCCTGTCAGGGACTCTCACTGATGCTAAAATATTTTAAGCTTTGTGGCTAATACAATTCTCATTGGAATGGTTCAACTCTGCTCTTATGGGTTTAGAAAGCAGCCATTAGACAACAGTATGCAAATGGGTATGGCTGTGTGACAATAAAATTTTACAAGAACAGACATCAAGCTGAATTTGGCCTACTTGCCATAGTTTGCCACCTCCTGTTCTATGTTGTCTAATGTCCTGTTAACCCAAAGACACATTTAGCTTTTTCTCTTAAAGGGAAATTCTCCGTTGAAATGTCGTTCTCAACAATGGGGTTATAATAAATTTCTTATACTTGTGTGTGTGTGCTGTGCATTCCTGACAAGGTGAAATGGACAATTCTTAATAAAATAGAAGCAATATACACTCCATGCCCTGATAGGCCTGGGAGTTAATTTTAAAAGAGTGAGATTGTATTTAAAAGACTAAATCAACTTTTCTGTCTTATGCAGCCATGAAGACTTTCTCCAGATTGGTGAACAGGCCTAATCCTGAAGACAGACTTTTTGGGTAATTTTGATAGTGAATTTTCCTATCTGGACTTTTGCCTTTTTCTCCTAAATTCTGGATAGAGTTACTGGAAAACCATTTTTCTCTTTGTGGAGCCCTTGCCTCCTCCCTATCCTCTACACTCCAATTAATTCTCCTGCCTCCTTCATCTTTTAGGATACTTTTCTTGCTGGTTTGACTGGAAAAGTTCAGGCTTGTTTTCCATGGGGGTTTTGGTGCATGTGAGCAATGTGTCCTCTCAATCTCTTGACGACTGAGCGGACACATTAAGGAAGTTAGGGATTTCTGACAGCAATCTACATTACACTTCAAAGTCTCTGACAGTGACTTTTGCATAAAGGGCCCCTGATTTCCTTTTCTTCCACTCAACTGGAAACTGTATAATTTTAACATTGTTTCCTCTTAATCTCTTCCCCAGACCAACTATTTCAACTTTTGACTTCAATTACTCATTTTCAATGCTTGCGTGTGTTAAATTCATTAATTTCTATTAAATTCCCTTAATTTACTCACTATGGGCAAAGCACTGTGAAAGACAATGTTGATGGAGACAAAGATTTAAGATACCTTCTGCCCTTGAGGCACTAATCATTAACCTAAAATATAAAGTTCCATGTGATAAGCCCTAAATGAGTGGCATAAAGGAAGTTGGTAAAGTTTAAGGGACGTAAAGGCTGTTGTTTTAGGGGCTAGAGTGTACTAGAGGAAATTTTGCTCCATAGTATCCATGCTGCTTACATGTCAACAGTACCCAACTTGCTTTGGGGTTACCATAACCTCCTTAGTCTTAGCCCATTTACTCACTATGACACTGACTTTATTCCTAGGGGTGTCTCATGTTCCAAGCCAAGATAATGCTCCCAGTCCACCCACCTGACCCAGTTGGGTTTACTAATAATCATAAAACCCTAATCCGGATCTCAAATTTTTTCTTTGTGCCACCCAAGAGGCAGTTTCCCTCTTCTGTTGTACTGGGTTTTTGTGACAAAGGTGTCTTGAAGCTATTGTGGGCCACCACCCAGATCCGCAAATATAGCCAACCCAAAGCAGACCGATGACGACCTGAGTTCTGCTGACATTATTTCAGGTCTACATCAGTCTGGAACTGAAGCTAAACCAGACTCTTCATCTTCATGAGCCATATATCTTTTAGCTTAAGCCAGTTTCAGTTGAGGTTTCTGCCACTTGCAACAGAAATGTTGATAAAGCATATGGCAGTCAGGCTTGGACTTGAACGAGGAGAGTATCTTCACAGGTAAGGATGGAATCATAGCTTCCAAACATTTTTATTTACCTACAAACTTCTGTATCTGACAGTGTTGAATACAATTTTCAAGTTGGGTTAAAACACTGATTCAAAAGATGCTGGAGTTGGAAGCACTCTCTGTGTTTGTCACATTGCCCACAGACACTTACATCATTGTAGGAATAAAAAAAATAATCAAAACGGGAAAGGGCATGTCTGAGCATTTTAACGTATTTCCTGCTGGAACCCACTCACATTCCTTGGTGGCATCTCCACTAGCAATCTACATTGCACTTCAAAGTCTCTACAGTTGGCTTACTTTTTCACCTGGCATTTCTGGGCTTCCAACCTCATGGGGTTTCTTAGCAGAAAATTGCTATTTTTATCCCTCTGTGGATGTATGAGAGGAGAGAAGAAAATTAACATTTTTTGAAATCCACTATGTATCTCAAGTTATAAAGGATCTCATTTAATGTTTGCCATAACTCTAAGCAGAAATTACTATTATTGTCTTTAATGATGGAGAAAGACTTGAAGGGCTTATTTAACTTAGCAAGATTGCATAGCAAGTCCACTGAAAGATCAGGATTTGAATCTAGGTACTGTTGACTCCAAAGCCCCTACTGATTGCTTTACAGTAAGTACGCTGATAGCATTTTCTACATTATCACTGGCTAACAAGTCATACTCTAGCTTCAACTTCTACCCATTGCCTAAGGTAGAGGAGCTGCGGAAAGATCAAGGAAGAATTTCTCTGCTTTGGCTTCTCTGTCGCCCTTAGTGGGGCTAGGTCATTACTGTGGCCTAGTGTCCAAGCTCTTTTCTGCAGCTTCCAGGGGCATCATTGTCTTTGGGGGCAGTTGATTTACATCCCTCATGATTAGTGGTGATGCCTTAAGACTGAGAGTGTGGTGTAGTGGTTGTGACTTTTGGCTGCTGTGAGTCTCTGCAGCTTCTGTTGTTAGCAGCAGCAGCTGTTGGGGAGGGGTAAAGGAGGTCTCCAGCACTTGTCACCTCTTCAAGCACTTCCGGGCCCCTCACAGCTGGACAGCCCAGGTTCTATCAACACTCTTTAGAGTGCTGTTCACAGCTGGATTCTTGGTCAGCTCTGACACTGCACAGCTTTTTCAAATAACACTACTTCCAAAGACCGTGTTCAAAGTCAGCACTTTTACTCTCCCCATTGACACCAGCCTTATATTGAGACACTGTCCCTTAACTAGCAAACCTGAAGGACCCAGTGCACCCACTCGGCAGAGCCCAAGGGCAAGTATCCACGCAAGTTAGCAGTTGTCTCTAATTCCTCCAACTTCATTAATCACACAGACCAAACTCCAAGATCATTCCTGAAAATCCAGTCATTTGCAAGGATAGACAAATAAACTAAAGTTTGGTGGCTAATTTCCTAGACTTGGAGTAGGAGGGCTCTGCATTTGAATCCAAGTTCTGCCACCTAATAACTGTTATTACTAGACTTCTACTGAGCTTATTACCGTCATGCACAAAATGGGAATAAGTCCTACTCATACGGTTAGGCTTTGTGTCCTCAACAAACCTTCTCTTGAATTGTTATCCCCAGGTGCTGAGGGAGAGACCTGGTGGGAGGTGATTGGATCATAGGGGTGGTTTCCGCCACACTGTTCTCATGATAGTGACTGAGTTGTCACGAGATCTGATGGTTTTATAAGGGGCTCTTCCCCACTTCTCTCTCGTGCTCACTCTCTCTCCTGCCACCTTTTGAAGAAGGTGCCTGCTTTCCCTTCTGCCATGACTGTAAATTTCTGGAGTCCTCCCCAGTCATGTGGACCTGTGAGTCAATTACACCTTCTTTGTTTATAAATTGCCCCGTCTTGGGTGATATTTTTATAGCAGTGTGAGAACAGACTAATACATCTATTTCATGGGGTTTTTGTGAATATTAAATAAAAAAGTAAAGGTGCTTAGTATTAATACACAGTATGTACTTGGAACATAGTAACTATTACTGCTGGGTATTCTTGGTTCTACTATTATCTCTTCATCTTCATTTGGAACCTATTTCTTTAGATAATAAAAATACAAAGGATCTTATGACTATGATGAATCTTGATATTTTGCACCTCAACTTTCCAGATATGGGTGGAAAAGAATCACTAACACTCTAGGATGTATCCTGAAGATACCCCTGTATTTAGTTGTTGAAACCAAACAACTTTGCCTCAAGTCACTCAACTCTCTATTGTTATAGTGCAACTTACTCTGGGAGGGGTGGAGCTCACATTCTGGAAAGTAGAACTTGCAAAGAGGGATGAGTTTCAGGGTCAGTGATTAATCCTTTTTGCTGTGCTTTGCAAAGTCCACAGGTCCTCAAAGGGATATCAAGACCTTTTACCCAAGCCCCATTTGCTCTACAGGCAGAGAATTACTTTCAGAATAATGTTTTTGTTTTTTAGAATAATGTTTTAGAATAATGTTTTGTGTTGTGTTGTTGTTGTTGTTGTTTTAAATTGGGCCCTACGTCTTGAATTTTCTGAAAGATTTTCTGCTGTGCAAGATTTCTTAAATCAGAAGTAAGAAAGTCATGACATCCATATTGCTGAGTAAGAAGGAATCTTGATTCCATGCTCACAGCTTTCTTTGAGAGGAGTGGGGCAGGAATAAGCATATCTGGAAGGGAAGAAGATGGCAAGATTCCTCAGGATCTTGGAGATTCTATCATCACATATCTCTCTTAGGTTTGATTTTAAACTTGCTTAGGGTTGACATGGAACTATCATCTGAAGAGCTCTATTAGAATCAAACCTCTTTCCAGAAGGCAGGCAGCATTTCTGCTCACATTCTTTTCCTTGGAATTATGTTATCTTTGGCAGTCAAACACCAGGCTTACTAGCATGCTCTGGTACTGAAGACCTTTCTATGTTTTTCAGTTGAGTACAGAACTGTGGGATGGCTAATACTTTTAGGATAGTACAATTAAAGCAGAGAAAGAGCACATTGATTGATCCTCTGCTGAAAATGGGCTGCATAGGTTGAATGAAAAGGAGGGTTACTTAATGGGTCCAGTTCTGTTATAGATATTCTAAGTCTGGAAGGAAATACAAAGCTCAGTTTTTTACTTAAGGAACTTATGTTTGTGTTGGCAAGGGAAGACTAAGGCACATGAGGCAACTGGCTAGATGAGGGAGTGTGTGATTAAGTGACAACCGAATGGTACAGACAGAAAGTGCTCCAGGGGCCGGCCTTGGGAGAGATGGCAGAGACAGCTAAGTGTTGACAGGTTTGCAGTGATCTGATGCATTTGTGAGATGCTTGCCCAGGGTTACAAATGCAGTTGTGACTGTGAACATGGTAGATTCCAAAAATCACATTTCAGTGACGATTTCATTTTTCTCAAGTCCCAAGTCCCTGTTGATTGAGGAAATCACATTGGAAACATTTCAAGATCACAGGATAGTATTTTGTGCTTTCTAAGAAGCTATTTAACTGATAATTTCAACAGTTCTCAAGCTTTAGTAGACTTCTAAATTTCTAAATGCATGAGACCAAAATCTGCCTTACTTCCAGTGACTAACCACATGACCTCAAGCTTGTAAACCTGTTAAATTTTCCTTACTCTGCTGCATGGGGGTGACAGTACTATCCTCACAGGGTTGTTATGAGGCTCATAGGAAGATAATGCATACAAAGTACTTGGTATATGGAAGGGGTTTTGGGGCAAGACAGGTTTATCACGGTCATTAGTGGACTGGAAAAAAACACCTTTGACATGAATATAAAATCAGAAAATGTGGAATCAGCAAGGTATCAGAGTGGTCACCTGGGCCAAATCTTCATTTCATAGCTGAGGAAACAAAGACTAAGATAAACTAAATTATTTGCTCAATAATTGAGAGCCAACCAGCAATAGAGCTGGACAAACAACTATGTCTCTTAACTGGCATTCCATACATTTCTCTATCACATGACTGCCTACCTGGATGGGCATGACAAGTCACTGAGTCCAGCAGCTCTTTTCCTTCCTTCTGCCTCTTTCTTTCACTGTCCTCCTCCAATACCATCAATACCCACTCTGTGTGAGATTGAAAAGTAAACAAGATGCAGTTCTTGCTGTCAAGGAATTGACACCATAGACAATTTAGCTGCTCTCATGGTTCTCAGATTCACTGGGGGAAGGGGGTGAATGAGGAGATGGTCTGACATGGAGACTAAAGCTTAAAGGGAGAGACAAGCCAGGGGAATCGTTCAAGTTGGGATCTAAGGGTAGGAAGATTGAGCTCACATCCTTGCCTTAACCTTGAGCACATTACTGAAATGCTATTTGTGCATAAAACAGGGTTGATAATAGTATCTACTTTCTAGTGTTGTGCAGATAAATGAGGATGTACTATAATGCTTGGCATGTAACAAGCATTCTGTCAATGTTAGCTGCATTTACATAGAGAAGGCACCAGTGGCATCGTGTGTAGGAGATAGCAGAATACTAAAAACAGAATCATGGAATCATGAGAAGGGATGTCTAATGCCAAGTAGTAATCCTATTTCAACCCTTGGAGGAAAGTCCTTGTCAACAGTGATTTCTTTGCTTTCAGGGAGTGGCCCCAAGATACTGCACCACTCAGAAGACTCAAAGTTACTAAAGCCTTTTTCTAAAGAACGAATTTGTTCACCCTTTCAACTTGGCACCCCACAGGGAGATGTAGCTCAACAATATGGGACCACCTGAATTTTCTTGGCAAGTCAAGTTGATCTGGACTCCTTAAAAAAACATATTTTTGTCTGATGATTATTTCTTAAATCAGTTTCTGTTCAGTCGCTTTATCTGGGTACCTGAGCTCCCCTTGTTCCTTCCAGCTGTATTTCAGATCCATTTTTTAATCAGCCCTATGGTTGCACAGTCTTTTCAGACTTTTTCTCAGTGTAATAAGAATACCCACCATTTCCTTTTACAGTGATTTATCACTTTATTAAGGCTCTTAGATTTCTGTTCAGATTTCTAATCTGTTGACTTGGGTTATTTTGTATGATTTAATTATTGTCAGAGGTTTTGCTAAAGGTAGAGACACCTGAATTTAATTAATGCACTGTTTGCATATCTCACATCATAAATAATGATGCTCAGTAAATTACATCTTAATACTAATCCCATAGTACTCCTTATAAAATCTCCCTGTATTTAAAGCCCTGCCATTGATCAAATCCTCATCGATAGTACTTAACATTCAAATTTTTCCCTAGGACCTTTCTGACCACTATGATGTTTCTTTTCTTTTACTCAATTATATAATAGTTATATCCAGCGCTTTTAAAAGTTGACTGGTAAAGATGGAGAGCAAGGAGAGCAAGACAATTTGATTTCTTCTCTAAGGTTTTCTTCTGCAGACATACAAATATTAAGAATCCAATGGGGGTGTCAGGAACTAGTTCACATATTTCTAGTTTCTTAATCACAAATAAACACAAAGATTGCTGTGGGTTATGGTGAAGTTCATAGGCCACTGTCCAGAATACAGTTCCTTCAAACTGTGCAAATTCAAAGTCACCACTTTAATAAATTATTTCAATTTTACTTTCATCAAAGAGTTAAAAAGCCAAAGCCTTTTAGCATCTCATTTCACTTATACACATAGCCCACTATAACCTGCATAAACAAGGATGACAAGTTGAGATTAATGAGAGTCCCCAAGTGACAGAACAATTTAATTGTCAGAAATCATAGGAGCTGAACTTTACCAGTGTATTTATGTAAGACAGCCATAGTCTAAAAACTTCCCTAATTGATTATGACCAATAAGTAATCACTTGGAAAGCAGTTTTCTGGTATACAAATAACAAATGACTCATAATAGTTAATTGAGGTATTAAGATGCATAAGGGAAGAATATTAGATTGACTAGATAAATGATTCATAATGCAAGGCAAATAATTGGTGAGTTCATACTCTTAAGTAGAATATAGCTCATAAGCAACACTGAAAGTACATCAAATAAAGGGAACTGTGTTTGCTAAATGAACTCCCAGCTAATCGGGTACTTTAGCTATGTGCACTCCAGACTCCAATGGATCCTTGCTTTCAGGCAAAGCAGTCCTCTTATAGATCTGTCTAAGCCAGAATTTTTACCTTGGATCCTGCAAACCTTGCAACATGAGGGTGAGGTTGGAGGGTGGAAGTGGTAAGTGGAGCAGCCAGACACATGTAGAAAGTGGATTGCATTGTGGCTGAGCTGATAATACGGCACCCAACCCTAAATTTCAAGGCTAGGTCTCTGAGTGGCCAGGGGCCCAGTGTTCAGGGGTCCAGGGCAACTGTTGTGCTGTCCTTTATCACTCCCCCTGTTCTGGGCTGATCTTACTAGAAGGTGGCAGGAGTTGCTTTCTGTGACAGAACTTTGGGAATCCTCTGCACCTAAATATATCTCTACCTCAGTTTGTGCTAGATTGTTCTCCCTCTCAAATACCAGATGTTTAATGCCTTGTCTTTTCAGAGTAGCTCAGATGGATATAATTAACAGTTTGCAGAGATGAGAGCAAGTCCCTGCCAATAGGAAATGTAGGAGATGCTGGGAAGAGACACATGAGACCATTGGAAACTGAGGAAGAGAGTGAAATAGTCGAAGGGAAATTTTTCTTAATTCATGACTTTGCAAGTGGCTGTCTCAGGCCATACGTCCCAGTCCCAGACTTACTATACCCCAGGCCCTATTTCAAGTTTCACCAAAAGAAAAAAGAAGAGAAGAGGGAAGGAAATAAGAGGGAAAAGATGGAGAAATGGGGGAAGAAGAGGGACAGGAGGGGAAGGAGAAGAAAGAAAAATGAGAGGAATGAGAGAAGGTGGAGAAGTAATTAAGTAATTTATTAGCTAAATAATTAAGAGTATAGGTTCTACAACTACTGTGTTGTGATTGTGGACACATCACTTAACCATTTTTTGTCTCAGTATTTTATCTGTAAAATGGGGAGATAGCAGTAGTGACTTTGGTTATTAAATGAGTTCATACAAAATAAAGTTCTTAGAGCAGTTCCTGGCACAAAGCAGTCAATGAGCAATAGCTATTGTCATTTCTAAGCATTTTTTCCATACATGCCAGGCACTGGTATCTAACCTTCAGTGGGTTATGTAATTTTATCAATGTAACAGCAAAAATGAAGTGGCTGAAACCAAGCTTTCAAGTGCCAGGTTATTTTGTTGTTGTTGTTTTTTCGTTTAAAAAATTTTTAATTTTGGAGTACATAGTAGATATATATATTTATGAGGTAAATGAGATGTTTACAATGAGTAATAATCACATCAGGGTAAATGAGGTATTCCTCACCTCAAGCATTTATTCTTTCTTTGTGCTACGTTGTTCCAGTTTCATTCTTTTATTTTGAAGTTCACAATTAATTATTGTTCACTGCAGTTGCCTTATTGTGCTACTGAGCACTAGATCTAATTCACTCTTTCTAACTATATTTTTGTACCCATTAACCATCCCCACTTCCCCCCATTCCCCGACCCCCCACTACCCTTCCCTGCCTCTGGTAACCATCATTCTACTCTCTGTCTTCATGAGTTCAATTGTTTTACATTTTAGTTCCCACAAATAAGTGAGAACATGTAAGTTTGTCTCTCTATGCCTGGCTTATTTCACTTATCATAATGACCTCCATTTCTATCCACGTTGTTGCGAATGACAGAATCTCATTTTCTTTATGACTGAATAGTACTCCATTATGTATACGTACTCTTTATATCTGCAAAATAGGATTTTAAAATCCTATTTTTAAAAAAATCATCTTCTGCTGATAGTACACTGATGGAAAACTTCTCCAGTAGTAAACTGGGTATTCCCCCTTGGCTTCATCTTAGTTAATTTAAAAATAATGACATATTTAATTCACTCAGGTGAGAGATAAGCGGTATTTGTTATGTGACTACAAAATATGTGACCAACACAATTGTAGGTAGATGATGCCTTGTCTGATTTAATCCCCACCAAAACCTTGAGCAATAGAAGATATTCTCTTTTTATTTTGAAAACGAGAAGCTGAATTTGGTCAAGATTAAGTGACCAAACTCTGTGCTTTGTACCCTTCCCTGCCGGGGCCTCCTCATTCCCAATTTTGCCTGACACATATTCTGGCACAGAAGCGAGCACTGAATAAATGCCAGTAGAATTCAATTCTACAAATGCTTGAGTTAGGCTTCATGGTTAATGGGTGAATACATTTAGATAGAATAACACTTTTCCATTCTCCCAACTACAACACCAACACTCGGTGCCTGATGGTGGTTTGGGAGCATTAGTTAGAATAGGAGACTATAGTTTCATACATACTTATTCTAACTGTAAAGTTGAATTGATTTATTGAATGCATAGCTATAATATGAATATATTGTAGCTATAATATTGGGTACATATGTGTACATAGCTACAATATTGAGTACATATGTGTACTCCCAATTATCTGGGAGTTCACTAAGCAATACAATAAATACAATAATAAACATATAAAGAAAATCTTTATGGATTTTAGTATGAATTGTGAATTTAGAAACAGGTCACAACTCTCCTCTGGGAAAATTCCTGTGATGGCCTCTCATGTTCCTTGGGGCAATGAGCCACAGTTCTTAGAGGTATCTGCCTTTCTTTGAGCATGTACTGTTCCTCTCCAGATATCTGCATCCTCACATCTTCACTCCTAGAAATCTTAGCTGAAATGTCAGTCATCTTCTCAATGAGGTCTACTGTCACCACTTTTTCTTTTATTTTTTGATATATGGTCTTTCTCTGTTGCTCAGACTGGAGTGCAGCGGTGTGATCTCAGCTCACTGCAACCTCAAACTCTTGGGCTCAAGCGATCCTCCCACCTCAGCCTCCTCAGTAACCGGGACCCCAGGTGCACATCACCATGCCCAACTAATTTTTGTATTTTTTGTAGAGATGGGGTTTCACTGTGTTGCCCAGGCTGGTCTTGAACTCCTGAGCTCAAGGGAGCTGCCAGCGTTGGCCTCCCAAAATGATGAGATTATAGGCATGAGCCAATGGTGCCTGGCCCCTCATCACTTTATTTAAGAAGGCAAGCTACCTTAATCCCCAACTCCAGCTTCCTAACTCTTAACTCCCTTAGCCTACTAAATTTTCTCTTTCTTCCTTAGCACATAACATGTTTTAGTTTATGGAAGAACTTTCTCATTTATTATCTTTATTGTTCATTGAGCCTCCCCCCGGGTCCAGGAGAATGTAATCCAGGAGGGCCTGGATCCATCTCTTTTATTCAGGGATATATTCCAAGTACCAAGAAGTGCATCTGTTCAGTAAAGCCTGAATGAATGAACAGGTAACAAAAAATATTTGTTGAATGACTAGAGGGTAACTTAACTTTTTCTCAGATAATTCAGTATTTATAATAAAGTTTAAGAAATGCTTTTGATTAAACTATTTTCATTATCTTAAAGTTAATAACGATCAACTCCAGATCTTTTTAAAAACTGTGCTCATTTTATTTTCTGTCCTGTCTTTCTAATTTTCACCTAAAGATGTAAAACTAAATATACTATTTGTTCACTTTGCAAGTACAAAAAAACTCAAATAAGAAAAATTTGACTTCTAATGTTTGGTGACTGTCAGATACAAAGAGAATGTGCTGCCATCTTCCTCTGTCCAACCCGTTTTCACCCAAAAGACAATCCAAGCACTAAGGTGTCAGTCGTGTGCTCAGGACTGCCCTGCTGATAAGTGGTTGGGATTTGGAGGAGACACCTAAATACTGATGGTTGACCTCCCAGCACTTCTTGTTGGACTCTATCACACTACCCTATCAACCTGGTTGGTGTGTTATGCATGTCACTCTACTAGTGACAATAGGGGAATTTATTTCTTAAATCTCATGAATGTCTTTTCTCCTTCTTCTCTTCTTATATCATCTCCCAGACAAAGGAGTTAGGTGAACTGCACAGTGAAGAGAGCTCCTGCTGTGGTGGTCCAGCTCTCATCGGGCACTTCTGCTTGATAAGCTCAGAGCAGTTCTTTTAGACTGCCTCTTGTAGGCACGCTTGAAAAATAACCCAGTTAGCATTCCCCTAGCCTCCATCTATGATTTCATTGGGAAACTATGCATTAGATACTTTGGAAATAAATATACACAAGAAATTACAACTCAGTTTGAATGACCCTCTACCTTGGAATGTCTAGAACTGTGAGTTATATGGCCAAGAAATATGTCCAGGCCTGCTGGCTCAAAAAGTTGCTATTCCTTATATGGAATCTGGACAGACAGGGAAGCTGAAGTTGTGTAAACTAAACAGAGATTTTTTTTTTTCCCAGACACTTACGTACCTCATCCTTGACCTATTTCATTTATAGGTTCCTTTAAGATATGCTGCCTTGAAAGTTCATTGCCTTCTTGCCAGTCCTCCAACAACAATTTTCAGAATAGCCAGTGCTTTACATGGATTTTAATTATATTGGAAAATCCAAGGAAAGGGCCAGAAAGGCCATGAGGGTGGTGATGCAATTATATCGGTAGAAGGTTAGACCTGCTAACAGTGAGAGGATCTGGTTAGAGTAACCCAAATACAGTCGACTCACTACTGTTGGAAATTTTAAAATGTAGACATTCAGAAATGTTTAGTCTGGTTTTCAGTAAGGAAGAAGGGCAAGTAGATTCAGACAAGGACCTGCATGCAGCACAATAAGCACTTTTTTTACTGTATTTCCTCGATAATGGAGAAAATGAAACAACAAGCTATGAACTTAAAGCTAGAAAGAGAAATTCTATTTTTTGATAGGAGTAGTTATTTTTTCTTACACAATGTAAGTGTATGGGGACACAATGTAATGAATGGGGACATTTTGCAATCTTAGCTTACACAGAATATTTTAAAGTCAGCAATTCAGAACACTCGGGGTACGTTTGCTTTCGCTAATCCTTGTCGGCAGTTCTGAAGTCTTTCTAGGTTCAAATCTCAGCTATACCGTTAACTAAGATACGTTTCTTATGCTCTCTAAACTTCAGTTTTCTCACTTAGAAAATGAGGATTAAAAATCGTACCTACTGTACAGCATAGTTGGAAGAGTTTAACAAGTGAAGACAACATAAATAACAGAGACTGATGAGTACTTAGTGTCACATAAATAGAAACAATTATTACTCTTACTAGCCATATTTATTGATTAAATGGAGCTTTCGAAAAGTAGAAAGTAGATCATAAAAAAGTCCCGTAATGAAAAGTGGACCCCTGAGTCTGAACACACTGCCTTGTTACTCAAAATTTCTTCTATTCTAGACTTAGGTGTATATTTTCAGTAGAAGTGGGGAAAAATGACTGTTACCTAAACAATCCAAAGGAAGTGCTGGATCTTTGCATTTCTTATTGCAGTTCTTCAGATGAAAACTTGTGTTTCCTAGATTCTTAAATTAGAGTATGATCTTACGCTTGTACTTCACGAGGTTGCATTGGGATGTAGATATTTACGGACTGACCTACAGACTAAAAAACAAAACAGAAAAACAAAACAAAAACAGGCAAAATGATCTTTTTCTTAAAGTCTGGATAATGATATTCACTTATATGGCTTTCATTTCAAGGCATTTTTTTTTTTCAAAGTGTGGATTCCCCGAAGAGCAGGCTTCACTCAGGGTACCCCGAAAGCACGTGGAAGTGACCCCACTCACTCATGTGAAAGAGAAAAGTTCACCTTTGAGAAACATATTAGAATTCCAAAATGAGTAAATCTGAAAGAAGATATTTTAGTTGTAGCACACATATTGGTTTTGTGATTTAAGACTGGTGTTTTTATTTTAAAGGCACAGCAGGAGGGAAAGGTGGCGCCGTAAGCGTTTCTATGCTTAGCGCCTCTACAGGTCTGATCGAGCCCTGGTCTTGCAGATCATTGTAATACTTTTATAGCTATTTAGGTATTTTGTCACCAAAATAAATATATATTTTACTTTTAGGCAAGTCTAAAGGAGGGAATCTCAAATTTGTTTACAAGCTCAGGAATGGAAATAGAATGAGTACCAAATATTTCTATATCACTTGAAAACACCATTCATTGTTAGAGGTGCTGATATAATTTAGGCTTTTGGTAATTTTGATTTTGATAAACCTGATTTTCTAGTTTTTAAAATCTCTAATCACCAAGCATCTAGTTTTTGCTCGTTAGAGAAGCTAATGCTCTCATAATACTTTTTATTTTCCATTTTCAGCAAAGCTAGCTTTAAATATTTCCTAATGCTAATGGCTGATTTGTCTAAGCAGTTTAGCTGAATCTAATCTTTTATTATTGTTGATGCTCATCTCTATTTTCAGAGGGTTAATTTGCTGACTTTCTGCAAAGTTCAGTTTTTGTTACATGTCTGATCAAGCTTAACAATAATTTCCTACATTATATTAGCCAAAGGAATGTTTGTTTATGAGCTTAGAGTCATATTTATTAACATCCATGATTAACTGGAAATTGCCCCGTGTGGTATTTCAATCCACACATGTGTTTTGATTAGAAAAGGGACAATTATTCTATTTGCATTTGATTCTAACACAAATGGTATAATTTTCAGCTCTCTAAGTAGTGAAACAGTTAGTAGTGAAGAAAAGAAAAGGTAAGGCCTTAGAAAGACTTCCATTGTGGCTGTGGCTTTCTTATCACTTAGACCCCAGTATAATTTTGTTTTTGGTAGCACATTTCTATAAAATAATTGGTATTGATAATTACCTTAATTGTTCATATACTCTGTAAAGTATCACTGGGGCATTATCTATTATGTTGCCTGACATTGATTATTGTGTACTTTCAAACATATTTCGTCCTCTTTAGGATTGGCTGTCTATTTGGATTTAATACGTGACAAATATTATGCATGTAGAAATCCAGTAAACAGGAAAAAATATATTTTGAGAAGGTGGTTTATGTTCTCTTTAATTCCAAGTACTTTCTCTGACGCTTTCGTGACCTGATCTAAATCTCCAAGTTCACTTTTTTTATCCGGTAGAATAGAATTTAGCTTCTCACGGATTGCTTGGACACATGGCAAGGGATTCTTTCTGAGAGTGTGATGCCACAGGAATCTGGAATCTGACTTTTTGAAGCTCTGCCTGAATGATTAGTAGCTCAGGGTGGTCTTTAGAAGCTTTAGTGCCAGCATAGAGTCTCACGGATCCCCAAGGCATGACTGGTCTGGTTAGCCTCTCCAGAACTGCTGACACAGGAGTCACCTCCTTGGAACTGTTTGTGGACCCAGTCACTTTCCCTGGAGATAAGGACAACCTTTTCGAACCAAAATTCTTGCACCTTTCTGTTAGACTGGGGGTTACTCTTTTATTTGCAATTCAGAATGAAAACTTTGATAAGATTATCTGACTTTTGTTGTTGTCTTCCTTGGGTTGAGAGCTAACTAGGCACGTAAGTTTTGGTCCTATTGTCTTTTTAGGCTGGGTCTAACAGAATGACAGAAAGGCACCAGTAGCTAGCACGATTCCCAACAGTCTCTATAATAGTGACTCACTGAACGAATGAATGAATGAATGAAAGAACAAATGAGTTTTCCAGATACCTATGTGACCACAGACTTGATGCTCCCATTTCAAGCTTCTATGATATCAGATTTTTTTTTTTTTTAAACCCTGTTTGGTCAATTAGCTGCACCCAAAAGTTTTGCTCTAATTCCTAAAAAACTTCATATGAATTGGAAATGCCTCTTTCTTTTGATCAGGTTTAATCTGCATAGAACCCCCTCTTCGTGCCAGAATGCTAGCTTTAATAAATCAGGCAGCTCAAATTGAATAAATCTATTTAAATACTTATAAAATATTAAGGATGCATTTGGGAAAAGCCTCTAAGGTTATTGTGGCCCCCGTGCACCTCACAGTAACTAATTTATTAAGCAGTTTGCAAACCTGGGAAGAGAGGAAAAAGAAAAATGGTTTCATAAACCAAGAGCAGAAGCCAATTTTTCAGCTCAGATGATGAAAGGAAGCATGCATTTCTAATCAAAAAGACAGATAAGCCTTCTCTCTCCCACCATTCCCTCACCGGCAAAGTGCCTTTTCATCATCAACAACACTCCATTCCTAATGGCTGCCTGGGCCTTTCTGCACCTTCTCCATACACTGGTAATGTACACACAGCATCCCTTTGAAACAAGAGCCCATTAGCTGTGGCAGACTACCTTTTCACATGACGCTCTTCTGTTGCAAGTCATCAGCACAGTGTTAAATCATTCTTACTGGGCATGCTCAGAACCCTGTCAGAGGGATAAACTGATATTTAGAGCCATAGCATGAAAATTGGTTTTCAGCCCCCTTGAAGGACAGTTAAAAAAAAAAGGGGGGAAAAAAAAAAAGGGAAAAGATCATAAACTAGACAGGTAACACCAAGCTCATTTTTTCTACCTTGGAGCTTTTCTTCTTTGGATTTCTTTGGGTGATCATTTGTGACTCTCATTGTGATGCATGTCATGGCTGTCCTTTTGTGCATAGAGTCAGGACCCACATATTGTTGTTGTTAGATATTCCAGGTCATTCTGCCCCCCACCCAACACTTAGTATTACACCCCTCCCCCAATAAGTCAATAAACATCTGTATTAATGACAGCTGTCATTTTAAATGAGCTTGGCCTGCCTTGTAGGGTTCAGAAGTGTTATCTTTCCATTATTCTTCATTCTATCATACACAGGTGTCACAAAGGGGAGCAGTCATGGGGGCCTATAGAGAATCCTACCTCACAGGTCCTTAGTCTTAATGGCTTAATGGTCTCATCATTTTCCACATGCCACCCTGAAAAAGGGCCCCCTTGTTCCTCCTGCCTCTTTCCACATGGGTTTATCAGGCATGAATTTTATATAATAATAACTGTTTTTTGTTTAATACAACATATGTAAAGCATATGGAAATGGTTGGAAACAAGAAAGATAGAGCTTGTAAGGGTCACTTTGTTATTTATTTTTAAAAGCCAGAGTCAACAAATTGCACAGTAAACCTAGCTATGGCTTATCCTAGACTCATCCACCATGTTTATGCAGGAATTAATAAACATAAACATAGTAATAATAGCAGTCATTTATTAATAATAAATTACTAATTTATTAATAAAAGAAATGGTGTATTACTTTTATTACGTAAAAGTAATAAACATAGCGTCAGAGTGCAGTGATGGCTCTCAAAGACCCACTGACTGGAAAAGAAAGGGTTTATTAAGGTTAGCCTATATTTTCTTTTACTCAGGGTAAGCAGGAGGAGGGGACTTGATTTCTGACATGTTGCACATTTATTTGGAGTCATTTGTTATTTTAGGCCTAGATTTCTAAGTGCATTTTCTTAAGGTGCTTATATGCATCCTGTATCCATGTCTTTCTTCCCCCAGGAAGCTGGTTGGGACATGCTCAAAAATGGGGCTTGAGTGAATTATTTTTCTGCCAGTGAGTGTGGTGGAAGGAACTAGAGACTGTCATCTTTACTGGCAGGCATGGTGACATTTCCCCATGGCTCTGAGTAATGCAGGGGGAGATCAAGACCAAGTTGAGTATTGCTATTTCCGAGCATAATTCATTTCCTTGACATCACTAATGCCTTCTGACATTTCTCACCATAGCCAGGGCCTCTGGGGACAGAGCCCTGTGTGGCTACAGTTGCTCTGATCTGGCCCAGTTCAGTTAGCTTCAGACATTAGCATGTGGGAGTTTCTGGGGCCCTGTGATTTTCTTTAGATGGAGTTGCTCCCTTTAATGGGTCACCACCTGAATCATCAATGCTTTGATGAAGCATTCAGCCAAGTAAGGGCAAAGCATAACCGTCAGAGAACTAATACTGACTTTCCCCACCCTGCACTGCAACCACTCGCCAGGCAAGTGGCAGGAGAAAGCCTGGCAGTTGCACTGGCTTTTCTGATGATAAGATTCACCTGGTCATGCAAAGACTGCCCTCTTCCAGAGAAAATCGGATTCAGAATGTCTCCTCTGAAGCCTGAGAATCTGGCTTTACTAGGAGCCCCCAGTGATTTTCCTCAACAGGAAAGGGTCTTTGTAAGGATTTTGGGCAAAGTTCTTACGTGCCAAAAATTCCTGCCTGGACAGCAAGTTGATGGGCATTTTGGCTCGTTAAATGAACAAAGTCTACTGGATAAAATGATCCCAAAGAACAAGCTCAAGTATCAGAGAAGGGTAAAGGGAGGAAAGAAGAACATGACCAGATGAAAAAAAGTGTATCAAACCTCCGGAAAACTCTATAAAACTCGAGGCAGTGGTGGGGGTGAGGGGATCGGATGGGGAAACGAAAGGAGACTCAAACCCCAAGATAGTTATCTCTGCCTTCTTGCAAGGGCTGGTTTTAATCACTTTCTTGTACCTTTTGCTGGTGTCATTTGTCAAACCTTTGAATAAAAGTTGCAAAGCAAGGTTATTTAGCAGGTACTTTCATCCGTCTCCAATTATTGACCAGAGTAGGGGGTGTTTTGCCATTCCTTGGGTCTCCAGCCTGTCGCCTGCTTTTGTTCTATCCTGTAAGGCTCAGCACCAAGCTGGAGTGGAGTGCGGCGCCCACCCCCTTCCCTGCTCCCAGCCCCGCAGGCCTTTCAAACAAAGCCCTTTGCAGCCTGTTGCATGCACCTTCTGGATGTGCTCTCCTGGAGTCTGCTTTAGAGACTTCCTCTTGTGGGGATTTACCGATTTGAAACAAATCCCTTAGCTTTGGTCCTGAATCCCATAATTTTCAACTGTGTGATGATCAGAGTTGTTCATCAGCCTTAATAACAATGTGGTAGAAGCAGCTTTCTTCCTGCTGCTGTTCTGTCACTGCTGTGCCACCTGCTCCATCCCTGGGGGCGCCTCCTGCTCTCTGCCACCAAACTCAAGTGTCTGCAGTTGACCTCACCAATTGTTGAGAGGAAAGATGGGCATAGGTACATGCTTCAGATGGAAACAAGAATATCCTCATGTACAAGAGTTGGCCCCTTATGTTAAATCCAAAGACAACTGAAAATGTCAGTAGCTAAAGTTTATGCAGCACTTAGCATGCTCCAGGCAGTATTCCAAGGGTTGTGCATGGGTTAATTATTAATCCTCACAACAACCCTACAAGGTCAGTAATATTATCAAGCACATTTCTCAGATCCAGTCCATGATCACATGCACAGGAGGTGAGAAAATGGACTCAGGCTTGCAGGCCACCAACATGAGACCTACTGAGCATGTGGCTGGTCTTGAAGGGATGTGGGAATTTGACAGAGGATAGTATCTCTAGACAAGGGGAGGAGGCATAAGGGACTCTGTGGGTTGAACAGGCAGCAAGAAAGCACTCGGAGAAGCATTCTAGATAACAACTTGTATGAAATTAAAAAAAAAAAATCCAAGTAAAGGTTTCAGGAAAGGCCAGTATCTGGAACTGTAAGATGATTGGAAATCATCCTTTGCCTTGGACCAACTGAAATGCACAGAAACAAGGCATAGGTGGCAAGTAAGGCCAGTGGAGTGATCAGGAAGAGGGACAGAGGGCATGTGTAAGCTGTCACCACTGCAGGTTCACTCAGGGCTAGTCTGGAACCAAGCAATCATGACTTGATGCCAGTGAAGAGAATAATTGTGTTGATTGATATATGAATTTAAATATAAACACTTTGAAATGTTGAATTTTGAATTCACTTGGTCCTTTATGAACTTTACACATAACTTAATTTCCAAAAGTATTTATCTGATTTAAATTGTATATAAGATGATGATACTGGTTTCATTGCTAAGGGTATCTCTTTCCTGGCCCACATACATTATTTTTCTTTTTAGCTTTTCTTTAAAACGATGCAAGGGGAGATAGTATTATATTATCTAGCACATTTAATGCAAACCACATATGTATTTTGAAAATTCATATTTTTTGTTTTTTTAGAAACAAGGTCTTATTTTGTTGCCCAGGCTTGAGTGCAGTGGTGACTGTAGCCTCTAACTTCTGGGCTCAAGGGATCCTCCAGTTTCAGCCTCCCAAGTAGCTGGGACTACAACCATGAACTACCATGCTCGACTAATTACTTTTTTATTTTTTGTAGAGTTGGGTCTTGCTGTGTTGCCCAGGTTGATCTCAATCTCTTTGCCTCAAGCAATCTCTCCACCTCGGTCTCCCCAAGTGCTGGGATTACAGGCAGGAGCCACCACATCAGATCTTAAACATGTTTGCTAGACACATTAAAAACATTTAAAAAAATTAGAGAAAATTATTTTCAATAATATATTTGATTTAATCCAGTATACCAAAATATAATTTCAACATTTATTCAACATAAGACATTAATAAAAAATTTTTACATTATTTTTCTTGAACCAGGTCTTTGAAATCAGGAGTGTATTTTACATTCTTGGCACATCTTAGTTCCAACTAGTCACATTCGAAGTGCTCAATGGCCACACGTGGTTCGTGGCTATCATGTTGTGGAGGCACAATTCTAGTGGCTGAGAGTCACTCCACTGGTCATATTCTGGCTCTCTCGCCTTTTAGCTTACAGCCTTAGAAAAGTTAGTTAACCTCTGTCAGTCTCATTTTTCTCACCGTAGAGATAATAATAAGGACCAAATGAGTTCACGCATGAAACTGCACTGAACCTGGGCACAGTTTTGAGCTCCTGGGATGCCCTCAATAAATTTCAACCATGCCAGGACTATTAAAGCAAAGCTACTGCCTATGCTGGCTTCCATCATTCAGAACTTGCCCAGACTAAATGTAATGTTCAGTTTCTGAGAACATTAGACTCTCCTTTTCTCTCTATAATTTTTGATTATACACACGCACAGACACACATCTGTATTATATCTTTATTTTAATCTAGCAATTCTCAATCTTTTATGCCCCACACCCCCCATCCAGGGAACATTTGGTCATGTCAGGAGATGTTTCTGTTGTCACAACTGGGGGTGCGGGTGCTACTGGCAACCTAGTGGGTGCTGCTAAGCATCTTACAATGCACAAGGCAGCCCCTCCATGACCCCAAATTTCAATAGTGCCAAGGGTTGGAAATCATTTTAACGAGACTAAAATGTGGACACACATGTGTATATGTGCCTTTATTATTCTTTGATGTCATTTGGGACAATTTAGAAGGTAAATTATAAGTAAACTATCCATGATCCTTGTGATGTCTGTTACTTGTTGTGTAGAGGGACTCTGCACAAGAAATTCCCTACAGAGCCTTCTTCAGGCTTTCGGGAGGGGAGGCAGTATGGTTTAGGGAGTCAGATGTGGGAGGCAGATGAGCTCCCACACTCCTGTGACCCGCCACCAGTCAGTGCAGGCTCTACCATTGTGGGGCTGATTGGAACATGACAAGAGTTTGGCTGCCGCTGGACTTGCTTGCTTGCCAGGAGAGAGTGCCATGTGAAAGCTGACAGCTGCCTTCCTGCCCCCTGGAGTCTGCAGGGTCACAGGAGCCAAGAGAAGGAGCAGCAGCCCTGCAGTGCCAGCTCTGGGGCAGGTGGCCCCATGACAAGGGCCCTTCCCACTACTTTCCCCCAGTTATAAGCTGTGACACATTTACTCAATTCACTCCAAGACTGTTGAGAAATGGTTCCACCGCCCCCCTTGTAGCTCATTTTAGAGTGCCCTGTTTATTCACAGGCTTCCTTGGGGATTTGTAAGCTCCAAGCTACAAGGGGAGTGCAATGGCTTGCTTTTTCTCCTTTGTGTTCTCTTGGGAAGTCCTTGCCGGGGTTTCTTCTAGTCTTGGTGTCTACAGTTCTGTGCTTCTTCTTCTTAGTATTGTGCTATTTTCCCTTAAGTTTTTTTCCAGTTAAAGTCTTTTGGGTTTCTTGGGTTCGTTTTAGAAACATCATTGTATACTGCATTGGCATCGAGGCTCACTTCATAAAAAGCCCCAATGGAGGGAGGATTTCAGTTTCCTTTGCTCTCGATTGTACGGAAAACTCACTTGTGGATCTTCTTGCTGCAAAAAGCTGCTTTGGTGCTTTCTTGATTTCTGCCTTCTTGGGAGTAGCTGTTTTATTTGTGATTTCCTGGCTAACTGTTGATGATGTCTGTCATTCCCAGTGACTAGAAAGGATCCCTCACACTGCCCTCTGTTCATGAAGGTGGATATGTGGTTGTGGAGAAATACAACATTGGGAAGCAACTTCAGCTTCTCATGCTGTACGTGGTAGCAGGGCTGGTATAGCAGAGATGCCCTGACTGCAAACTGCAGTGGCCACTGGTTCTGGTGACCCAGTTCTAACCCAACACGGACCAAAAGACCACACTCAACAAAGGAGTATGAGCTGGGAGCAGAATCCCCTTATTGTCCACTAAAATTCAAAGTAAGCACGGGCCCCAAAAGGAAATATTCTGGCTTTAAGACCATGTCTGGTGAACAGACGAATTAAAGCCAAGTGGCTGGCTAGTTGCTTTGCCAATGCTGGGGAGCTATTCCTCTCCCGCACGGCTTCTACTCTCACCGAATAATCAGGTTCCTTCTGGCCACCTGGAAAATGCAGAATCAAACACCTGTTTAAGTAGATGTGGTGAGCTCTGGGCCTGCCACCACCAATCCATCTGCAGCGCACGACATAACATTCACCAGCTGCTTTACTTAGCATGAGGTGGGAGCACGACGCTTTGATGAAAGCATCAACAACACACTTAAACCACCACTGAGTCCAATGATTTCCACATCAGTGGGGAGGCACAGGCTTGCAACCTGGAGCCTGCCAAGGTTTGCCCAGGCTGGGGGATGGGAGGGAGGCTGCAGGAGCACAGCCCAAGCTCAAGTGAGCCTGGCTCCGCTGCTGACCTCCTGAGACCTCAGGCTGCAGCAATCCTTCTTCGGGAGCAGACTGTGGCTTGGCTAAGCCAGCATTTGAATTCTAGAAAAATGAGGGCATTCTGTTGGAAGCAGCCATGGAGACCATCATTTTACATAGAGCAGTTCTCGCCTTTGTCTGGGTAGAGCTCAGCTTATGGAGAAAGCCTGAGGAAAGAGGAAAGGGGAAAGGTTTTATTTTTGCCTCTGCATTTGGGCGTGTGTTTGCATTTTGCGTTTGTACAGGGAGTTTGCATTTTTCCTTTTGGTTAAAGTGATGTTGAATCTGTACTCCTTTAATTTCATTGTCACCATTCTGGTCCTAATAAAAATGGTCTTTAAACACAATTAATCATGTGGTGCAAGGCAAACTGCATACTCTTTCCCAATACACAGATTTCCTATATTCTCAGTAGCTGATGCCATTCTAGAGAATCTCAGGTTATTTTGAGGGGTGGTGCCAGAAGAAATGTCAGAGCCTTCTTCTTAAAACAATTTATGAATAATTGAGTAACAACAAGGGAATCGCTCATCTTTTTTTCGGCTTAATGTTTACATCAAGGCAGAATCAGAAATGGAACTGTATCTTTTATTGAGTGCTTAGTATGTGCTAGGCACTATTCTAAGTATGTTATATTAATGAAGTAATTTAATCTTCACCAGACTACAAGGGAGATATGACAGTTTTGCAGTTGAAAAATCAGATGCACAGAGAGGTTAAGTAACCTCTCAAAAGTCACGTTGCCAGCAAGTGCTGGAGACAGGTTGTGAATCAGGGCCATCTGCATTGAGAGCTGGCAAACCGGGCTGCATCCCAGACTGCTGGAATCCCATGATTGTATCGGTTGAGAAACGAATTCATTTGTAAACATTTAACGATGAGGCAATTCTAAAGTACATGCTTCCAACATGTAGGCAACTCTTTCTCAGAAGCCTGAGTGCCTTCCTCCTAAAAGTCTTACTCAGGATCCTGGAGAGGGGAGGTTTTGAGTCATCTCTTCTTGTTAACTGTGTTCTCACATACTTCAGGGGCTATCCTAGTCCCCTGGGGGATTTCCAGTCCTATCTACTTCAAACTGCTCAGAACTCTATGAGCAAAATAATATACTGATGTGATGTGAAGGAAATGTGGGAATTGCACAGTGTGGAAAAGCAAGGACATATTTCCAGCCCCCGAATGGTTTGCACGAGGAGAGGTGAGGCTGCCTCCCCATCTGTCTGTCTTCCTCCCACCTCTAGTTGTCTGCTTCCTTCTGGAGTTGCCTGCTATCCTAATGTGTCCCAGGTATCCATTTGTTCCACTAGCATGAGGGAGCAATTGTCTTCAGCCTGTGGAGTGTGACTGTTTGGCCGAGGGCCCGAATCAAAGTCTTTAGTCATCACACTTGACAAAGGGATTTATCACCAATGGAAAGACGAATCAATCTACTGAACCTTAACTTGGTATTTCTCTGGGAGTCACACCAAGGCTCAGAAGGTCACTCTCTAGCATTAAAAGACCAAGGTCTTCCAAGACCAATGCTATCCATTATAACTTCCCCATAGCCAAGAAATATTCCTTATTGACTAATAACATAAGGAGTAGAAGAATGAGGGCACTGGAGGAGAACCCTTTGCAGTGAATTGATCTTTCACATATGTTGGCTGAGGACCAGAGGCCAGGGTGGGCGAAGCCTTGGTAGGAACCCCCACCTGCTCCATGTGTGCCAGAAAAACTCTGATTTTAATATAAGGTAGACTATTTCCTACATTTTATTTAATTCAATTCCAATGGGAGGAGAAGGCAGAAAAAAACAAATACAGGAGACATAGAATGTAGCATCAACTCTCCACTGATTAATTGTGTGACCTTGAAAAAGTCACCAAAGGGCTCTCAACTCAGTTTCCTCAGGGATTGGGCCAGATAATCTGCTATCTTCTGCTCAGCAATAATAGTAATAGTTATAATTTCAATGTGTGTGGATGGGGTTATGCTTCCATTTTTCTTTGGGAGTCTAAAGAAAGTTGAAGATTCTTCAAATCGTGAAAAATGTAAGGAGCAACCAAGTTTATCATTTTCACTGCAGATCGTGTGTTTATATATACTCAACAGCTGGAACATAATATAACATTTTTTTTTAGTAATTTCAAAACACATGCCATGTGCTGCATGGAGATTTCCAGGACTTCTACAATCGCTAACTTTAACACTCACCTCTAATATATTCTGACTTAAAGTGTGCAACCTTGTTTAAAATGCACTGCTAAAGCATATATTTTCATGTATTGCTATGTCTGAATGCATGATAACCAGGTCGAAAATCAAATTATCTGTGTTAGGGTGAATATTATAGTGTGAATACTGCCTGCTGTGCTGTGAATGAATCTTGTAAACACAATCAAATGCATCTTTCCCTTTCTCACGCATTCAGACCCCCACCCCTGCTTGGAGAGGCAGTTCTTCACCTTCCGCTTCCCATTGTCACAGCAGTTCATGTTTACCGTGGGTGACATCTTCAGCTTCCATGCAGTGTGAGCTCTGCCAGGTTGCAACTGAGCATTCTCCTCCAAACATCAGCCTTCAGATTAAAGCTGTTTCATGAATAATGAAAAATAAATAAATATCATCCTTATTTCAGAGGTTTGTGAAATGCTTTGTTTAACTACAAGTGTCTGCTGAGAAATTTCTGTTCTCTTAAACTGTTTTATTGAGGGCAAAGGGTAGATATTTAAAGGGAGTCATGTTTGCTCCATTGAGAATTTACTTAATTATCCAAATAGTGGAGGAGAGGGATGCTGTGTGACATTCAGAGAGGACCCCAAACTTCAGGAAGCGATAAGCCAGCAGACAGCTAAGGGCTTTCAGGGAGGAGAGTGAGTCCTCTGCTAAGTCACAAGCCCCAGGAACGTGCTTTTCAGTCATGGCCCTACAGCTGTCTAAACACTTTGTGAGCAGCCACGATAGTCATTTATAGAGTGCCCAGCTTAGATAATGAAGAAGCACTAAGGGAAGACTTCATCTGAAGAAAGAGGCTCTGTTGTTCCAGTGCCATACAAGGCAAGATTGCTGTGAGATCGTAGCAAGGATGACCCGTGCACGGTTGTCCTGGATCTCTCCTCCTGCTGGCAGCATCCTTGCCTGATGTTGCCAAATCTCCAAAGTTCGCAACTGCAATGTTCAGAAAGGGAAAATAAACTGTGAGTTATGGGGTTACCCTGACCAGTTCTTCCTGTAACAACTCAGTTCATCTCTCCCTTAGCAAAATAGTAAAGGTGCTGGTATTAGAGATGGATTGCTCTCTCCTTCCCTGCCCTTTCTTTCTTCTTTTCGTACCTGTTCTTATCTGAAATCCCAGCACTCATTGCCCACAAAGGACCTACAGCTCTCAAACAGGTCTCCACCCACTTCTCACTGCACAGCACCCACGCTGGGCAGCCCTTCAGTACTTTCCTGGGCTCCTCACTCTCCCTGTCTGCCTGTCTGTGGATCTCTGGTCAATCAGTTATACACTTGATCTTAGCCGAAAAGCTGAGACATGAGGATAAATCAGTTCTGATGTCTGAGTATCTGATGGGGTTTCATGGATTACCCTCCTCAGGCAGGGTTCCCTTCTTGTCAGAAGTGTTCAATGCCATTGTCCAAAGGAAGAAGCAATGGTGACATTACAGGCATTGGGGCAGCCTGGGATCCTTTTAGCTGTGGATATTAAAGCTGTTTCATGAATAATGAAAAATTATTATTCAGGCAGCTGCCTAACCACAGACTAATGCTGGTTGTTCCTGGGAAACTTCCTTGTTGATTTATCATAGACTTTGAGGGTTGAATACTTGCAAGCCCTCTCAAGAATAACAGGAATCATCATTCAGGGATGTGTGTGACCCTACTGATCCCCCAGTCTTTTCAAGTGGTGAAAATAAGGCTAGAATGAACCTTAAGTTAAGTTTTAAAGGGGAGGAAACATCACAATGAGAGATCCTTTATGCTCAGTGTGGATGAGAAAAGGGGGTTCTCACGGCTGATGATGACGCTGTGTTATTAGCAGCCTGTATACAGGACAAAGTAAGTTTTTTAAAAATGTATCTGACAGAACTATCTCCATCCTCCTGCAGACTTCTCCTCCAGGCATTGACTGATGTCAGCAAAAAGCAATCCAGGAAAATGCTAGAGAAATGTAGGGATCAGTTTGAAACATGTAACCCTGAAGATGACAATGCTTCTTCATTTTCACCTGCACCCTCATTTCCAGCATAACCCCACACTTTCAAGTGTGCAGTCTGTTTCACCCACTTAAGGTAGACCCATTATCTGAAGAAGAATAAGTCAGGAGTCCTCCACTTTTAAACAATCCCCAGAACTCAAGGCTTGGTACTTCTGAGGACTCCATCTGGGAGACTTCAAGATGGAAAGGAGTTGAGAATTCCCAGAAAAACATGAAAAACAGGAAATAGGATCCCCTACGGCCTCTGAGCTGTTGCTTCACATCCATTACCCACAACTCAGCACAGAATTGTGCCTCTGGAAGAAAGCAGGTTTTCTATGCTCTCCCAATAAAAGCCATAAGAGTTACCTTCTGTTTATGCTTACTGAGTGCCAGGTACTGTGCTAAGTGCTGTACACATGTTACTGTATTGATTGATTGATTGATTGATTTTGTTTTGTGTTTTTTGGGATGCTTTTGAGACAGAATCTTGCTTTGTCACCCAGACTGGAGTGCAGTGGCACAATCTCAGCTCAGTGCAACCTCCACCTCCTGGGTTCCAGCAATTCTCGTGCCTCAGCCTCCTGAGTAGCTGAGACTACAGGCCCATGCCACCATGCCCAGCTAATTTTTGTATTTTTAGTAGAGATGGGGTTTCACCATGTTGTCCAGAATGGTCTCGAACTCCTGGCCTCAAGTGATCTGCCCACCTGGACATGCCAAAGTGCTGGGATTACACGCGTGAGCCACTGCACCTGGCCCATATGTTATTGTATTTAATCCTCAGACATCCCCGTTATTGTCCTCCTATTACAGATAGGCTCACGGAGGCTTAAAGAAGTTAATCACTTGCTTAAGTTTATACAGTTGGTGAGTAGCAGAGCTGGGATTTAAACTGAGATAGCCAGACTCTAGAGACTATGAAAGAACGTAGGTGTGCATGTATCTCTATGTGAACAAACCCCAAATAAACCCCTAAAGGGCAGGGACATTGTTTTGTTCTTTGCTATAAACTGTCATCTAAAAATCAGTCCTTGACATATAGTAGACACTTTATAAATATTGGTTGAATACCTGATAAGATTAAAGCTAAAGCTTAACTGATTTCAAAACTTAAAAAAAAAAAAAACAAAAACAGATATTTGTCTTTTTATTTAAACATTTCAAATGATGGGTGTCATATTATTTTATTATCTTAAAGTTCTTACGCAAATAAAGAAACTGGGGCTGAGAGAGTTAAAGAGACTTAGACAATTCTCACAGCCAGTTAGTGATAACCATAAAAACAACTAACATGTCACCGCTGCTGTGTACCAGGCACTGTGCTCTTACTTTACATTTATTAAATTATTTAGTCCTGAGAATAATCCAGAGATGTAGCTTCTATTATCTCACCCCCCGCACACACTTTTTTGTATACTTTAAGTTCTGGGATACATGTGCAGAGTGTGCAGGTTTGTTACATAGGTATACACGTTCCCTGCACCCATCAACCCATCATCTATATTAGGTATTTCTCATAATGCTATGCCTCCCCTAGCCCCCCACCTCCCGAGGCCCCAGTGTATGATTTCCCTTCCCTGGGTCCGTATGTTCTCAGTGTTCAACTCCCACTTATGAGTGAGAACATGTGGTGTTTGGTTTTCTGTTCCTATATTAGTTTGCTGAGAATGATGGTTTCCAGCTTCATCCATGTCCCTGCAAAGGACATGAACTCGTCCTTTTTTGTGGCTACATAGTATTCCATGGTGTATATGTGCCACATTTTCTTTATCCAGTCTATCATTGATGGGCATTTGGGGTGGTTCCAAGTCCTGTTACTGGGATAAACATATGTGTGCATGTACCTTTATAGTAGAATGATTTATAATCCTTTGGGTATATACCCAGTAATGGGATTGTTGAGTCAAATGGTATTTCTGGTTCTAGATCCTTGAGGAATCACCACACTGTCTTCCACAATGGTTGGACTAATTTACACTCCCATCAATAGTGTAAAAGCGTTCCTATTTCTCCACATCCTCTCCTCTGTTGTTTCCTGACTTTTTAATGATCACCATTCTAACTGGCATGATATGGTATCTCATTGTGGTTTTGATTTACATTTCTCTAACGACCAGTGATGATGAACTTTTTTTTCAAGTTGTTGGCCGCATGTCTTCTTTTCAAAAGTGTCTGTTCATATCCTTTGCCCACTTTTTGATGTGTGTGTGTTTTTTTTTTTTTTTTTTTTGTATATTTGTTTAAGTTCTTTGTAGATTTGGGATATTAGCCCTTTGTCAGATGGGTAGATTGCAAAAATATTCTCCCACTCTATAAGTTGCCTGTTCACTCTAATGATAGTTTCTTTTGCTGTGCAGAAGTTCTTTAGTTTAATTAGATTCCATTTGTCAATTTGGCTTTTGTTGCCATTGCTTTTGGTGTTTTATTCATGAAGCCTTTGCCCATGCCTATGTCCTGAATGTTATTGCCTAGGTTTTCTTCTAGGGTTTTTATGGTATTAGTCCTACATTTAAATCTTTAATCCATCTTGAGTTAACTTTTGTATAAGGTGTAAGGAAGGGTCCAGTTTCAGTTTTCTGCATATGGCTAGCCAGTTTTCCCAGCACCATTTATTAAATAGGGAATCCTTTCCCCATTGCTTATTGTTGTCAGGTTTGTCAAAAATCAGATGGTTGTAGATGTGTGACATTATATCTGAGGGCTCTGTTCTGTTCCATTGGTCTATATCTCTGTTTTGGTACCAGTACCATGCTATTTTGGTTACTGTGGCCCTGTAGCATAGTTTGAAGTCAGGTAGCGTGATGCCTCCAGCTTTGTTCTTTTTGCTTAGGATTATCTTGGCTATCCAAGCTCTTTTTTGGTTCCGTATGAAATTTAAGGTAGTTTTTTTCTAATTCTGTAAAGAAAGTCAGTGGTAGCTTAGTGGGGATAGCATTGAATCTATAAATTACTTTGGGCAATGTGGCCGTTTTCATGATGTTGATTCTCCTATCCATGAGAATGGACTGTTTTTCCATTTGTTTGTGTCCTCTCTTATTTCCTTGAGCAGTGGTTTGTATTTCTCCTTGAAGAGGTCCTTCACATCCATTGTAAGTTGTATTCTTAAGTATTTTATTCTCTTTGTAACAATTGTGAATGGGAGTTCACTCATGATTTGTTCTCTATTATTGGTGTATATGAATACTTGTGATTTTTGCACATTTATTTTATATCCTGAGAATTTGCTAAAGTTGCGTATCAGCTTAAGGAGATTTTGGGCTGAGATGATGGGGTTTTCTAAATATACAATCATGTCATCTGCAAACAGAGACAATTTGACTTTCTGTCTTTCTGTTTGAATACTTTCGTTTCTTTCTCTTGCCTGATTGCCCTGGCCAGAACTTCCAATACTGTATAGAACAGGAGTGGTGAGAGAGGCCATCCTTGTCTTATGCTGGTATTCAAAGGGAATGCTTCCAGATTTTGCCCATTCAGTATGATATTTGCTGTGGGTTTGTCATAAACTGTTATTATTATTTTGAAATACATTCCATCATTACCTAGTTTATTGAGAGTTTTTAGCATGAAGGAATGTTGAATTTTATCGAAGGCCTTTTCTGCATCTATTGAGATAATCATGTGGTTTTTGTCATTGATTCTGTTTATGTGATGGATTACATTTATTGATTTGTATATGTTGAACAAGCCTTGCATCCCAGGGATGAAGCCCATTTGATCATGGTGGATAAGCTTTTTGATGTGCTGCTAGATTCAGTTTGCCAGTATTTTGTTGAGGATTTTTGCATCAATGTTCATCAAGGATATTGACTTGAGATTTTCTTTTTTGTGTGTGTCTCTGCCAGGTTTTGGTATCAGGATGATGCTGGACTCATAAAATGAGATAAGGAGGAATCCCTCTATTTCTATTGTTTGGAATAGTTTCAGAAGGAATGGTACCAGCTCGTCTTTGTACCTCTGGTAGAATTCAGCTGTGAATCCGTCTGGTCCTTGGCTTTTTTTGGTTGGTAAGCTATTATTTACTGCCTTAATTTCAGAACTTGTTATTGGTCTATTCAGGGATTTGACTTCTTCCTGGTTTAGTCTTGGGAGGGTGTATGTGTCCAGGAATTTATCCATTTCTTCTAGATTTTCTAGTTTATTGGCATAGAGGTGTTTATAGTGTTCTCTGATGGTAGTTTGTATTTCTGTGGGATTGGTACTGATAACCCCTTTATCATTTTTTATTGTGTCTATTTGATTCTTCTCTCTTTTCTTCTTTATTCGTTTGGCTAGCAATCTATCTATTTTGTTAATCTTTTCAAAAAACCAGCTTCTGGATTCATTGATTTTTTTTTGAAGGGTTTTTCTTGTCTCTATCTCCTTCAGTTCTGCTCTGATCTTAGTTATTTCTAGCCTTCTGCTAGCTTTGGAATTTGTTTGCTCTTGCTTCTCTAGTTCTTTTAATTGTGATGTTAGGGTGTTGATTTTAGATCTTTCCTGCTTTCTTCTATGGTCATTTAGTGCTAAAATTTCCCTCTAAACAATGTTTTATCTGTGTCCCAGAGATTCTGATATGTTGCATCTTTGTTCTCATTGGTTTCAAATAACTTACTTATTTCGGCTCTAATTTTTTTATTTACCCCATAGTCATGCAGTAGCAGGTGGTTCAGTTTCCATGTAGTTGTGTGGTTTTGAGTGAGTTTCTTAATCCTGAGTTATAATTTGATTGCACTGTGGTCTCAGAGACTCTTTGTTATGATTTCCATTCTTTTGCATTTGCTGAGGAGTTCTTTACTGCTAATTATGTGGTCAATTTTACAATAAGTGTGATGTGGTGCTGAGAAGAATGTATATTCTGTTGATTTGGGGTGGAGAGTTCTGTAGATGTATATTAGGTATGCTTGGTCCAGAGCTGAGTTCAAGTCCTGAATATTGTTGTTAATTTTCTGTCTTGTTGATCTGTCTAATATTGACAGTGGGAGTGGGGTGTTAAGGTCTCCCACTATTATTATGTGGTGGTCTAAGTCTCTTTGTAGGTCTCTAAGAACTTGCTTTATGAATCTGGCTGCTCCTGTATTGGGTGCATATATATTCACCCTAGGATAGTTAGCTCTTCTTTTTGCATTGATCCATTTATTGTTATGTAATGCCCTTGTTTATTTTTTTCATCTTTGTTGGTTTAAAGGCTGCTATATCAGAGACTAGGATTGCAACCCCTGGTTTTTTTTACTTTCCATTTGCTTGGTAAATATTCCTCCATCCCTTTATTTTGAGCCTATGTGTATCTTTGCATGTGAAATTGGTCTCCTGAATACAGCACACTGATGGGTCTTGATTCTTCATCCAATTTGCCAGTCTGTGTCTTTTAATTGAGGCATTTAGCCCATTTACTTTTAAGGTTAATATTGTTATATGTGAATTTGATCCTGTTGTTATGATGCTAGCTGGTTATTTTGCCCCGTGGTTGATGCAGTTTCTTCATAGTGTCGATGGTCTTTACAATTTGGTATGTTTTTCCAGTGGCTGGTACCAGTTGTTCTTTTCCATGTTCAGTGCTTTCTTCAGGAGCTCTTGTAAGGCAGGCCTGGTGGTGACAAAATCTCTTAGCATTTGCTTGTCTGTAAAGGATTTTATTTCTCCTTTGCTTATGAAGCTTAGTTTGGCTGGATCTGTAATTCTGGGTTAAAAATTACTTTCTTTAAGAATATTGAGGCCGGGCGTGGTGGCTCAAGCCTGTAATCCCAGCACTTTGGGAGGCCGAGATGGGCGGATCACAAGGTCAGGAGATTGAGACCATCCTGGCTGACATGGTGAAACCCCGTCTCTACTAAAAAATACAAAAACTTAGCCGGGCGAGGTGGCGGGCGCCTGTAGTCCCAGCTACTCGGGAGGCTGAGGCAGGAGAATGGCGTAAACCCAGGAGGTGGAGCTTGCAGTGAGCTGAGATCCAGCCACTGCACTCCAGCCTGGGCGACAGAGCGAGACTCTCTGTCTCAAAAAAAAAAAAAAAAAAAAAGAATATTGATTATTGGCCCCACTCTTAGTCTGCACTCAATATTCTGCAGAGAGATCCACTCTTAGTCTGATGGGCTTCCCTTTGTGGGCAACGCAACCTTTCTCTCTGGTTGCCTTTAACATTTTTTCCTGCATTTCAACCTTGGTGAACCTGATGATTATGTGTCTTGGGGTTGCTCTCCTCTTTGTGGTGTTCTCTGTATTTCCTGCATTTGAATGTTGGCCTGTCTTGCTAGGTTGGGGAAATTCTCCTGGATAATACCCTGAAGTGTGTTTTTCAATTTGGTTTCATTCTCCTGGTCACTTTCAGGTCCACCAATCAAACATAGGTTTGGCCTTTTCACATAGTCCCATATTTCTGGGAGGCTTTTTTCATTCTTTTTTCTCTATTCTTGTCTTCATGTTTTATTTCATTCAGTTGATCTTCTATCTCTGATATCCTTCCTTCTGCTTGATGGATTCAGCTATTGATACTTGTGTATGCTGCACGAAGTTCTTGTGCTATGTTTTTCAGTTCCATGAGGTCATTTATGTTCTTCTCTAAACTTGTTATTCTAGTTAGCAATTCCTGTAACCTTTTATCAAGGTTCTTAGCTTTCTTGCATTAGGTTAGAACATGCTCCTCTAGCTTGGAGGAGTTTCTTATTACCCACCTTCTGAAGCCTACTTCTGTCAATTCATCAAACTCATTCTTCATCCAGTTTTCCTCCCTTGCTGGCAAGGAGTTATGATCCTTTGGAGGAGAGGCATTCTGGTTTTTGGAATTTTCAGCCTTTTTTCCCTGGTTTTTCCTCATCTTTGTGGATTTATCTACCTTTGGTCTTTGATGTTGGTGACTTTTGGATGGGGTTTCTGTGTGGATGTCCTTTTTGTTGATGTTGATGCTATTCCTTTCTGTTTGTTAGTTTTCTTTCTAAGAGGCCCCTCTGCTGCAGGTCTGCTGGAGTTTGCTGGAGGTCCACTCCAGACCCTGTTTGTGTGGATATCACCAGTGAAGCCTGCAGAACAGCAAAGATTGCTGCTTGTTCCTTCCTCTGGAAGCTTCATCCCAGAGGGGCACCTACCAGATACCAGCCAGAGCTCTCCTGTATGAGGTGTCTGTCGACCCTGCTTGGAGGTGTAGCCAGAGCTCTCCTGTATGAGGTCTGTCGACCCTGCATGGAGGTGTCTCCCAGTCAGGAGGCACGAGGGTCAGGGACCCACTTGAGGAGGCAGTCTGTCCCTTAGCAGAGCTCAAGCACTGTGCTGGGAGATCTGCTGCTCTCTTCAGAGCTGGCAGGCAGGAATGTTTAAATCTGCTGAAGCTGTGCCCATAACTGCCCCTTCCCCCTGGTGCTTTGTCCCAGGAACATGGGAGTTTTATCTATAAGTCTCTGACTGGGGCTGCTGCCTTTCTTTCAGAGATGCCCTGCCCAGAGAGAAGGAATCTAGAGAGCATCTCCTTTTTATAGAAGTAGGAATTCAAACACAGAGCGGCTAAGAGCTAGCATTTACATGTTTATACATGCTACATGGGAGAATTAAATCAACATGAAGCCAGGACTGGACTCCCATGTCTTAACAGTTATTCTTATATTTTGATACAATGTTTTACTGAAAAGGGGACCTAAGACATTAATCTTTCTCCATCTGACAGAACTTAAGAGCCAGATAAGGTAACAGACATTCCTGGGGTCACACAGTACCTAACCAATGGCAAAATCAGCCCACATACTGCCCTGCCCAATGAGTTAGACACTGGCCATATGTGGCTATCTAAATTTAAATTAATTAAAAGTAAATAAAGTTAAAAATTCATTTCCTCAAGTTGCACTAGCCACATTCTATGTGTTCAATAGTTCACATGTATTTAATGGCTATCATAAGGGATGGGACAGATGATAGATTTCACTACCTCCGTTTTGCTCTCCTCATGTGCTTATATTCCTGTCAGTAGCACACTATGCACGTGTTTCTCCACTAGATAGGACTGTGTGCTTTGGAACCAATGCTCTGCATTTATCCATTCATCCTTGTTTTCCTTATGTTATAGGCTCAACATTTTCCTAGGCAACATGGGGCTCTTTGAAGAGCTTTGTGCTTAACTTAAAGAGCTAAGACCTTTGTTTGTGAAACAACAGCACAATTTAGAGTAAACATAATAAACCCTTAGATGTATGTTATTATGAAGAGTTTACAAAGGACTTTCATATGCTATTCTGTCATTTGAACTTCAGAATAACCACGAGATAGAATTGTATACATTTTATACATGAGAAAGCTGGAGTCCTGCAAGTTCAAATAACCAACTTGAATTCCCATGTCAAGGCCTAGATTCAATCATTCATGTGTGCATGGACATATTGGAGGAATTCAAAGCAAGATATATTACCAGGGAGGGAAATTTTCTGATTTTCATTGTTGATGTCTAGTCTATACCTGGCCCAGGAAGGGCAAAGATGAGTAAGTCATGAACGAAGCATGGTCTCTGCCCACTCAGAGCTTATAATCCAATTGGGAAAGTAAGTCCCATATATCAGTAGATAAAGCGTAAGTTAGCAAGTAGCAAATGTCATGGTATTGTGCAGTTTTGCTCTTTGTTGTAGGCTCATTAACATGAGGCCTACCACACAGTAGGCTCTCAATAAACATTTGCAAAATAAGTTTTTGTGTGCATGCAGTCAATGCTTAAGTCCAGGCAAGGGAACAAGGAAATGTATGTAACAATCCAAAACCCCCAAATGTGACTCCTTCTATTTATGTAGTTGTCAGTTAAAATGTACACTGATTCTTTCATTGCTTGAGCTGTTTTTCTGATAGCAATTTTTACATAAACACAGCTTTACCTCAGGAAATTGACTAGGGCACCAGATTGCCAAGAAAGACTAAAACTATTGTGGGAAACAGCAAAAACAGTTTGCATTTAAAATAAAAATAGGAATAGAGGAATGATACAGGAGAACTAGTCACAGACAGCTTGCTGTTGGACCCAAAATGGAAGAGACTTTTGGAAAATGTTTGGGAAGATAAGATTGCCACTTGATTTTAGGTATTTTTGTCACTTGACCTGATTGCTAGTGGAAGAAAAAACTGGTTTCTGTAAAATATATTGAAAGCTTCATGAATGAGTCTCAATATCCAAGAAAAAATTTTAATTGGTTATAAACAAACTTTGTCCTTCAAATAATAATGTCAGTGTTTCATTAGGATCAATTCTTGTTTTTCGAATTTTGAGAACTTAAGAATTTAGTAGGTCTGTTTTATGCATCTTTATCATCCCAGTAGAGAATGCATGAATTAGCAAGTAGATGAATTATATCTGGGAACAATTTTAATCTAATTCCAATCAGAGATAAAGATGTAATTGTAATGGTTTGGCACTATCTTTTTAAAACACAAGTTTTTTTTTTTTCTTTTCTTGCTCTGTTGCCCAGGCTGGAGTTAAGTGGCTCAACACTGCAGCATTGAACTCCTTGCCTCAAGAGATCCTCCCACTTTGGCCTCGTAAAGTGCTGGGATTACAGGTGTAAGCACCATGCCCTGCCAAATACAAGTTCATGGTTATGAGGGGAGAAGCCTACAAGTAGGTATAACAGGCTGCAATCTCCTGAACCACTTGAGTGAAACTGGTCCCAAAGCTGAAATAGTCTAAAACCTTGAAGTAGATGATGTTTAACTCTGATACTCACACATTCCTTTCTCTTTCTCTTGTACAGGTCCTGCCTTAGAAAGCAATTTATGCCTGATATCTTCACAGGAGCATCTACAATTTAAATTAGGGCAGAGAGAGAGCCCCTAGGGGATAATTCTCTAGTAGCTTAATTGTGAATACTGCCATCCTTTCATATGTGAATTTCTACCACAGCCTCCTAATAGGTCGCTCTGCCTCCAGGTCTTGTCCTCTGCAACTCATCTATCACGTCTCTCTACACACTAGCTCTTCATTGCTGATAGAATAAAGTAGGCCTAGCATCATCTGAAATCAACCTGCTTGTAAAACCTAATTTCTAACTTCTCCACTCCAGACAATCCTCTCAGCTCATTCCTTTATAATTATATTAATATTTAATGCTCTTTAAGGCTTTGACCATCTCCCCTTCCTAAAATTGCATCTCCTAGTGCATGCATTGCCCTGGCATATAGTAAAATGCAATACTTACTGAATGGATGGATGGACAGATTTCATCCTTGCTTTTCTTCCAACCTTAACTCTTATACAAAGCTTTTACTTTACTAACACATTTTATATTTATTTAGCCTTGCTTTTAATCCTAGACTACTTTTCTCTACCTATTATTTAGCACTCAGCATGTACTGATTTGTATTGTTAATTATTAATTAATTAAATCGATGACCATTATTTTGTTTCTGTAATGTACCAGGCACTGAACTAGGCACTGGGGATAGAAACAAAGGAACTTCCTGTTTATTGTAATGTGCTTTCAGTGCAGAGGGGAACAGATAAGAAAATCACCAGTCACTGCTTTAAAAGGTACACACAGAGAGTGTTGTGTGAACTTGGGAAAATCAAGAGGAGAGGGATTCAATAAAATCTGGGGGACTCAGGAAATACTCAGTCCCCAAGAGACGATAATGCTTGTTTCATGCATTTGAAATGTGTTTCCTTTGTGTGTGTCTTCTTTCCAAGTCTACCTGGACAGGGTTTTTTTTTTTTTTAATTTTTATTTTGTATTTACTGAGAGCTTCACATCTAGTAATAATATTCATCCTTTAACTTTTTGAGTTGCTTTACCATGATTAAAGAGATTTTATACCCTTATCTTAATTAGTTATCAAAAAATTCATCTGATTTTTTGGATATCAGGACAGGTAAAGGAGACCACAGGATCCAAGAGCAATATTCATTCAGTCTCATCTTCAGCATGCATTTAAAAGGGAGGTTTTCTGATGCCTACTGAGTGCTCAATCCCGTTGAAGTTGAAGGGATGGTGTTATTTAGGGGAGATGGAGATCTTCTGGTCTGCTTTTATTAATGGCTCTGAGCTGAATCAGCTCCACCTCACATGATAGCTGATCCAGCCCTTATTTTTGAAAGGGTAAGATTCATTCCCTACAGGGCAGGTAGAAATGACATTTGGAGAAGCCAGCTTTAAGAAACATCTGGAGGTGTGAGGCTAGATAAATGGTCTAAGCAAGAGGCATTCTTTTTCAAATGCGTCATACGAAAGTTATGACAGGAGTATTCCAGCTGCAGCAGAGAACTGGAGTCTTCCCAAGGGTAAGGAAAGAGGAGACATTTATGCTGACAAATAGAGATCAGTATCAAAGACTCTCAAGTTTAAAAAGTTAAATTATGATGAGTTTTGGTGCGAGTTCTCATGCCAAAAGAACTTTTCCTTCTAAATGTCAGGTTACTCCTCCTTTACTTCTGCTAGTGGAGTTTTCCTTGTCTTCAGGACAGTACTATATAAATATGGCAGAAATATGTTCCTGGGTCATAAGAGAAAGAAAAAAAAATCCGCCTCAAGTTGCAGCACAGTGCAAGTTTGTAATCCCAGAACTTTTCTCCAGCTCTCAATATCTAATCCTTGAAGCCACTTGGTGAAACTCAAAGATTACATGGTAACTTGACTAATAATTTAAGAGCTGCCAAAAGAAGAAAATATAGTCTCCCCTCCTCCTGAGGAAAGATCCATGAGTCACAGGCCTAAAATCTCCAGCATTTAGGCAGCAAATGTAGAAGCACTGAGCAGAAAATATCCAAACTCTTTCAAAACTAGAAGAAACCCAATATATTGAAGGCACAAAGATTTGTAGCCATCACTCACCCATGTAAGGTCCCAGCACACTCATGAGTCTGGGATGGTCCAAACCAGGGTTATCAGTTTTCAGTGGGGCAACTTTCTTGAACAGAAGGCCATGAAAATATCAATTTTCTCTGTTCATGTTGCTGTTGATTTCTTTTATTCAAGAGACCATTAAAAACAAAGCTTTGGAAACTTAAGTGTGAGGCCTGTTTATCTTAATAGCTTTATTTACTTGCAAAGTTGGTTCTGGTCTTAGGTTGCAAAGTAATGACACTGTAGTCAAGATATGTGCATGCATGTTATGATAGATGCATTGGTTAATTCACTGTAGTTTGTTACTGTTATGAAAAATACACCATTTTATCCCTGTATTGAAGAGAATGAAGTAGGACACATTGTGGGATTAAGAGCATGGGTTTTGAGGTTAGGCACATTTGGCCAATCTAATCACAAGTTTCATGACCTTAGATAAGTTTTTTAAACCTATCTAAGAATTAGTTTCTTCATCTGTAAAATGATGATAACACAAGCTATGATGTGGAATTACAAGACAGATTTAATGAGATAACATATATAAAGCCCTTAGCAGGGTGGTAGGCATATCATCAGCACTCAGTAAGTAGTAGGTGTTATTTTTGCTGCTATAGCTATTGCTACCATCATCTAACTACCATGAACTCTTATTGAATCCATACTCTCATCTAAGACACCAGGCTCTTTTTATGCTTCTAGTGATAGTTTATCGGTACTTGTCAACGCACTAAGCACATGAGGTGCTTTGATCATGGGAATTAAGAGTCCCAAGCTCTATGTGTGATCTCAAGGATGGTGTATCCTTCTGGTTGAGCCAATTAACAAGAGGGATGGACATGTTGAAGTATGACTAGCAGAATTACTTTAGGATAGTAAAACTAAGTCATTTATAGAAAAACTGAGAAAACTGAGGATATTCAGTAGAGAGATAACCTGGGAGGAATATCATAGCCCCTTTCAGATATGTGAGGAGTTATAGTGTCAAGTAGAGATTGAGCTGGGTCAGAGCTTCTCAGTCTCAGTGGTACTGACATGTTGGGTTAGATAATTCTATGTGTTGACCTGTGACTTATATGGTGTTTAACAGTACCACTGGCCTCTCTATACTCTCTATTTCAGTAGCATTTTTGGTAGTTGTAACAACCAAAAACGTCTCCAGACTTTACCAAATGTCTTCTGAGAGCCAAAAATCTGGGAGTCTTCTGGGAGCCAATCCCTTTGTTTGAAAACCACTGGACTAGATTAATCTTATATAACAGAGCAGAACTATGACCAGTATGGAAATGCCTACGAGGATGCTGTTGGTTGATCCCAAGGAGGACCTTATTACTACTATCCAGCAAGTTCCCGCAACAGAACTGACACTTCAGAGGTCAGTGAGCTCCCAGTCACTGGAGGCATTCAATCTCAAGCTGATAAGCTGTTGGGGTTTTCTTAAGTAGAGTGTTCATTTGGGGAAGATTGTTGGTCTTCATTATTTCTATCTTCCATTTGGGGAAGATTGTTGGTCTTCATTATTTCTATCTTCCTAATTCTCTCAAACTCTACATTCTTTGTTAAATAAATTTTTGTCATCTCAGATGGTCTAGCCCATCCTTAACAAGCAGTTATAAGGAGAGGACTAACATCCAAAGAGGACACCAAAGGTCTGATCTCAGATCCCCTTCTATTTGTGATTTGCTATTAGTGAATTTCTAAACTTCACTGGGCATAAGGATCCCAGATGCTTTTTCTTATTCAAATCCAACATTCCATGATTCTGGAATGTTGTTTCCTAACTGTAATGTCAAACCAGAAAATTTCCCTGTCACTGCTTCTTCTTTATAGTTCATGGTTTAGCTGACAACCTGGAGGAACTCTCATTGACTCAGATCTAGAGATTCTGTTTGCTGAGGTGCTTAGCTCTTAAAATCTGAAGGAGAAGAATAAGATAAAAACTCAAGGTTTTTGGCAGATACACAGGTAGATATTGCCTTTCACTAACAAATAAGGAACATTGTTGAGCCTCAAAACTATTTCCTGCAAAACCCTAATGCTAGATTCCCCATCTGCTAGAAACCCTAGAAGATCATCTATGTATAGTGATTGAATTTAACAAAATAAAGTATTCTTCCGTGTAGTGGATTTTATGCCTTGAAAATTCAGCATTTACTGTGTGTCTTCTAACACTGTTATGGTTTTCAAATAATTTAAGTTTGGGACACTTTTTATTTTCTATGTAAAGTCTCTAATAGGATTATATTATGTTATCACAGGTCCTGCTTGCCATATAGCTCACTGACCAAGTCTTTCTAATATTAGGAGATAGGATCTACACACTTTCATGTAATGCTAGATGAATATGTCTATTGCAAAGGCAACAAACTGCTTTTGAAAGAGGATAATATGTTCTATAATTGTGAGATCCATGCTCACCTCTTCCTACCGAATTAACCATAACATCATCTGCCTAAAATGTATCCACATCTGTGGTTCAGAGATCTGCCTCATCTGATATCCTCTTTGAGGCTAATAAACAAACCAAAGACGGAGCCAGTCCAAACACAAAGAGGCTACAGATAAAAAACAGAGCATGGCAAGAGGAAGAAAATACTTGAACTTTTCAAGCAAGGATGCCACCCACTTTTAGATTTGTAATAGATGGTCCAATAGCATTTTAAAGTGACTGTATCCATTAGAATAGAAGAGGTTATAATGCAGTAACAACCCCCAAATTTCAGTCCCTTAACAATAAAAGGTTATTTCTTGTTCCCAGCCATCTTGGGTCTACTTCAGTACTGCTCCATGTTCTGTTTACTCCACGATCCAGTTGACAGAGCAATTTTTCTTTGAGACATTGCTGGTCATTGAGCAGAGGGAAAAAGAAAGCTTGGAGACCACATACTGGTTCTCAAAGCTTTCGCATGTCAGTGACACATATTTCCTGCATATTTTACTGACTGTAGAAAGTCCTGTGGCCAAGCCCCATCAACAGAGGAGAGAAATGTAATTCTCCTTCATTCAAACTTCAATATTATAAGCTTTCATGGCCCTTTTCCTGTGGAATTAATCACTGTTCAGCAACAAGCTGAACCATGTAAACTTAAAAAATGGGAGAACACCTGTGTGTGCCCATGCATGATGCAGAATTTGGATCAGGATTTCTTTGTCTGAGGACCTTTTCTTTCTCCTGCTGAGTTGGATGGGGAATCTGAAGCCCTGTCATCTTTCCCACAGCCCCCTGCTAACTTTGAGAGAGAAGGCACCAGCTGTGTTCCCTGATGGAGTGGGGATGGCAGCTGCAAGCTGAAACACCATGTTGTCTCATGTAGTTTCTCTGTCAGTGCATCTATGGATGTGTGACCACCTTGCTAACTAACCACTTGTAGAGGCATTTAAAATCCATGTGTCTGGCCTTATTACAGCAAGATCATTCCACAGGAGCTGAGCATGAGTGTGCGGCACTGATGAGCTGCTGTCTGTCTAGTTAGTTTGACTTTGTGGGCTTCTCTCTTTCCAGTTTCCATTGCTTATGACATGAGTGTTGTCGAAATTGTGTCAGAGTAAAAATCCCTCATCGACTGTAAAAGGAGAAAAACAGGCAAATGTGGCATGTAACTTGTCTGCATAAATCTCCTATGTTGCTTCACCCCTTTATGGAATAAAACAGCTCATCCCGAAGTTCTCTTCACCGCACATCAGAACACAAATTCATTGTTTTCTTTCCTCTGTGTCATAAAACAGCAATGCCTCCTAAGTATTTGACAAGCTTCTATTCTGCAAAAGCTCCAGAGTATCCCCAAAGAACAAACTTGCAACTTCAAGACTTGATGGTGTCAAATGCTAAATGGTATCTTGTTTGGGCAGCCAGAGGACATAATTAGATTTGAAGTCATCATCTATAATCTACTAAATTCATGATTTTATGATATGATTAGGCATGTTCTTCTCTGCAATGGCCTAAAAATAAGATAATGCAATGGAAACGGAATTTATTGGATATATTAACAGCCCTCACTCTGAGATGGTGCTTTGTCTAGGTCAGATTTCTTGTGATTGGCAGGAAGCTGTGACAGCTCGTATTGTATGTTTCTAAGAGGATCATGGGTAGAAATGGTCAATTAGAACTGCCACTCAGCCTCTCCTCACTGTGGCTGCCGTTGGGTTGCCTCTTCAGCTCTGAACTAGCTGTTAAAATGGGGAAATCCTGCTCCCCAATGTCATTGGGTTAAGTAGGGTGATACTAGGAAAATTTTAATTGCATGCCCACACCTCTAAAGTTACAACCCAGCAAAAATGAACCAACTTAATGCTTGTGGGATAGAATTAACCATCCTCCAGTTTAAGTACAGGATAGTTCGAGTGGAATATTTCCTCTCTCGATTTTCTTCATAACCACTGAGAGACATCTATCTCTTTCCCCACTGCATAACCCTCTCCTCTATGCACAAAAATCTTTCCCTACCCCCACTACACAAAGACACACTCCCTCCCAGAAGTATGTAAGGACACAGCCATGTACGGGATTTTTTTCTCCTCTTTCTTCTTCCAGTGTCCTGATTTCAAGGTGAATGGGGTCAGTAGAGAGAGCAGCTGGTAGAAGCCAGTCTTTAGCTGATTTCCTCCTCGAGTTGTGGGGGCTGCTGCCAAGTCATTCATCTCACCCTGCATGTCTGTTGAAATGTTGCAAAAGAAAACAGAAAGTGAGTTCAGTCCAATGTGGGCAACTCAACAGACAGGCGGGAAAGGCATACAAAAGTTTAATCAATGCCATTCCAAAGAAAGTGTCTTGGTATTGAAAGTGAGCTAAAAGAGTGTTGGGTTTGGAGCTGGAAAGTAAGATTTTCTTGAAGTGGTCTTGGGAGTTAAACAAGCTAGAAAGACTAAGTGAAGAAAAACAGAAAATAATAGAAGAGAGTAGAGAAGAGGAGAGGAGGAGAGAAAAGAGAGGGAGAGAGGAAGAAAGGGAATATGTAGAGAAGAGGAGAGAGGAGAGGAAAGACAGACCATTCTAATCACAAGGGATAGATGGAGATTAAGGAGGAAGACTCTCCTGAGGGGTCAAAATGGTCTAGAGCCTTTTCCTAATGGACTGAGTTAAAAAAGAAGAAGGAAGCACCTAGATAGATTGGGTAGAGAGTAAGCTTAAGCCTAGGAAATGGGTAAACAATTAATCTTGAGGTGGACCATGAGGAGACAGAGTGTGTTGGAGCATTCTTCCACAAATACCCCTTTCTTCCATAAGTCACAGTTCTCTCTGCAACCCATTGGGTTGGGGACCCAGATGAAAACTGATGAAAAAGGGATATCAAAGAGCCACCCTGTGCTGTTGGTTGACAGCTGCTTTATGTCCTATTTTCTGGGTACTACTGAAACCATCTCCAAGTCTACACAGGAAGTATAGGAGGTCTTGGCCCTCCCGCTGCTCATGCAAGAGGGAGAGCCTCCAGCAGGTCCACCCAACCTACTCCCTTTTGCCCAGTGTGAGACTCTCACTTATGACAGCTCATTTTGAGCAGGAGTTTATGTTGGGTTAATTCTATCAGAATATAAATGCTTTGTCCTCTTTGATACAAAGGACTGTATTGAGTACTTTCGTGGCTCATTTTATGGACTCAGACTGGGCTAAAATGGCACAAAAAAAAAAAAAAAAAAAAAAAGCCAGGGGCTGACTTGCTGCTATGGAGTTGATTAGATAAGAACAATGAGTTTAGATGAGATGGAAAAATGTGGGTGAATGATCCTACTACTAGTCACGTGAGTCATGTGGTTGTGGCCAACATTTAGAGCCCTTAGAGTTCAGAAAGAGTGGGGCTGCTCAGGAATGGGCCTTGGAGGTAGAAAGATTCATCCTGGCCCTTGAAGTATGAGGAGGGAACTGCAGAAGGAGTAGGACCAGGAAAGCATCCTATATTAGGCTAAGGCAAGGTCACTAAAGAATTTTATGAATTATATTTTGGAATTCTCTCTTCCTTCTTTTCTGCTTCACTACTTATCAAATTAGCACTCTCTTGCCATTTAATGAACTTTTGATATGTTTCTTTAACCTGTCAAGTTTAGGAGGGGAAAATTCCATGGCAATTCCTTATAATTTATAACACAGTTTGCTCAGGATGTAGTAAGCATGTTATGAGGTTCTGCAGTATAACTGACAATGCTGTAAACACTGGAAATCAGGAAAAGAGGTCCACATACTCATGTACATTTATTAAGTAGCTGCAAGTGAAAACCCTGGGGGGATAACACTGAAGAAAGTAGGCAGAAACCTGCCCTCATGTGGCTTCCATTTCAGTGGGCATGGAGACAATAAAGAAATTTACACCAAGGTGTGTAAGACAGTAACAGATAATAGCCAGTGTTATGAATAGGAAGAAGAGTAACAGGCATGCTGGTGGCTGTGATTTTATGTTTCTATTTCATATGGGTGGTCAGGGAAATTTTTCTGAGTAGCTGGCATTTGAGCAAAGACCTGACTGAAGAAAGGGGAGCATCCAGGCAGATCTCTGCGGAAAAAGCCTTTTAGGCAGATGAAATGGTCAGCGTGAAGATTTCAGGTCAACACATCCATGACCTGTTTAAGGAATAGTTGGGAGGCCACATGACTGAACCTGCAGAAGGTGGAGATGAGGTCAGAGGTGGCCAGAGCACATGAGACCTTTTGGAAAATATTAAGTCTTCCTGATTTTATTCTAAAGACGATGGAAAACTGTTGAAGAGTTTTGGCTAAAGGAATATGAACAAATACATTACAATATGCAGAATACGCTGGAGTGGGATGAAAGCTGAAAAGGTAGAAAACCAATAAAGCACAGAGCTTTGCAGCAGCCACAATCTAACAGGGAAACAGAAGTGGCAAGAAGTGCTCGAATATAGTGTTATGAGGACCCAAGTAGAGGAATGTTGGAGTTCAGTGGGTACACCAGGGAGGTGGAAATGAGCTTGGCCAGGGGATCCAAGGATGGTCTCACAGAGAATTTACATGTCAGATGCATCTTGAAGATTGAGCAGGGAGTTTTTGGATACAAGAAGCTGAAACAAGCCTGACTCACAGAGGAGCAGCACATCACAAAGGAAGAGGCACCAGAGAATGTAGCTTGTTTTAAGGACATCAAGCTGTTGAGGATGACTGGATCACAAGTGAGCATGGTGATTGGCAAGAGGTGGCCAGAAAAGCTAAAGCATGGAAAGCCTCATTTGTGGGTGACTTTTGTGTGTGACAATAGAGGAGTAACCATTAGAGTTATGAGCAGTGAAATAAAAAGCAGCATTTGTTTTTTGGAAAGATTACTCTGCCAGTAGTGTGAGGTGAGGTAGCTGTTTCTACTTCATCTGGAATTTGGAGTCATATGGAACAGAATTCAAATCCCACCTAAAATAGTTATTTGCTGGGTGATCATATATAAGTTTCTTAATATCTCTCAGCTTTGATTTCCTTGTTTATAATTGGGAAAAACAAGTATCTTCTTCAGGAGAGCTGTGAATATTAAATTTTAAAAAGTGTTTAAGACCGAGCATGGTGGCTCAAGCCTGTAATCCCAGCACTTTGAGAGGCCAAGGTGGGCAGATCACTTGAGGTCAGGAGTTCAAGACCAGCCTGGCCAACATGGTGAAACCCCGTCTTTACTAAAAACACAAAAATTAGTTGGGCATGGTGGTGGGTGCCTGTAGTCCCAGCTACCCGGGAGGCTGAGGCAGGAGAATCACTTGAACCCGGGAGGCAGAGGTTACAGTGAGCCAAGATCATGCCACTGTACTCCAGCATGGATGACAGAGTGATACTCTGTCTTAAAAAACAAAAACAATCAAGCAAATACAAAAAGGTGTTTATCATAATAACTAGGTTATCATAAGGCATCAATTATTTAGAGTTACTTTTATTATTACAAAGAATTGGGGTGGAGACAAATGGGAGGCAGGCATACTGGTGAGGAGACTGTCACATGAGGCTGGGAGACACATGCCAAGGGCCCAAACGGTGATAGAAGGGGAAGAGGGGATGAAGAATACATTAAAGAAATATTATAGACTATAATTGACAGAACTTGATTTTTTTTTTTTTTTTTTGACCATGAGCATTGAGATGTTGGGGATGACTGGATCACAATTGAGCATGGTGATCCCCAAGAGGTGATAAAATTTTCTGTAAATACCCAAGGAGATTAGTGTGTAATGTGACCATTTTCAAAATCCAGGAGAATAAAGGAGGAAAGATTATCCAAAGACTTCTTCAGCTCTCAAGTGGGATGTGCTTTACTATTCCACTAAGACTACTCACAAAGGGAAAGAGGTAATTCCCCCAAAGAAACCCAAGAACTGTCAAAGAAGAGAAATAGACCCAAGGTAAAAAAAAAAATGTAAAAATGAAATTACAAATGTCAGCTAAAATGTCTTAGACTGGGCTCTTCGAATGTGTGGGAGTGAATTTGTATTTTGATGAAGAGGGCTATCCTAGTATTATCAAAATTAGTGAATATGTGAATGGTCTTTGATGCTGCGGCTGAAAGCGGTGATGGTATTGATGATATTGATGATGATCTGATCTTTTCTAAGATGATACACAATTGTCCATACTTAGGGAAAGTCCTTCCAGGACTTAGGTAAACTTTTGTCAGCCTTCCCACTGCTGCGATTCTGTCATGCATCCCTGAGGACTGATACTACAGTGTTGTGAAGTCATAGATGGTGCCTCATTCAATGTTACCACCTTCAAATGTGACTCAATTCAATCCCGGGGCTCATAGAAATTGCCATATAAAAATGACATTTATTTTTCATCAAGATCGTGGGTAACTTCTGCAATTTTCTGAATTGGCTTTAGGAGAAATACAACAAGAGATGAGGTGGCAAAGCAGTACTTTTGTGAGCAGCCCAGAGAAAGGTCTTCATTCTGCCTATTTCCCTGGTCGAACTCAAGCAAAAAGCTTGCCCTGCTGAACTGCACTGAACACACAATTTTGCCCAGGATAATTTCTTCAATATCAAAGAACTAAGTTTGTATAAGCCTAAGCCACATTGCAAACAATGGTACTTCCTGGATGAAGCATGAGTGATTAGCTGTGAGGGTCATTGCTGTTTGGCCCCCGAACCGTATTGACGTTTCAAGACATAGTATAGAAATGCACATAGTTTTCATACAATAAAAGTTAGCCTCTTAATGAACATCTTATCAGGGAAGCCCAGCTACAATGTATTTCTAGAACCTCATAATGATTGCATTTACTTTATGTTTTGGTGCTCTTCAGCTGAAAAGAAAAAAAAAATGGCTGGAGAAAAATGTCAGGTTAAAGTTCTGTGGTATGACTAAAGTAAAAACTACTACAGTATTGTCACATGCGAATGAACTACAAAGCAAATACCCTCAAGTTTTTCTCATAAAATTCAGCAAAGTGTCAGCATTTTCCTTGAAGTGGCAGCAAATCCATGAGTGGGAGGTCTTCTGTTCCACAACTGCTTACGACCATTGTTATGTCTGGGCATAAATTACAAAAGTCAGGATTTCAACCACAGTGGAAAAGTCTATAAAGATTTCTGTCCCTTATTAACTACTGTGTGACCACTAGGTTTATGAATGGAGTTAAAAGTTTTAAACAGGAACAAAAATGTGGTAAGTGCTCTCGAAGGCATTATGTGGAATTTTTTTCACAGTAGTGGAGACCAAGCAGAGAGGCAGAGAGAAAGAGAAGACATTTAAACAAGCTGCACACATAAATGACTCTAGGAGAGAAGGAATAAAAATCCGCAGGTCTTCCAAGAGCTGGCAGGGGCCACCCACCAGTCATAGCAAACAGGAGTACTCTTTCTGTGCTAAGTAAATAAACTTAATTGCACATTTGTAAGACCAAGGAAGGTCTAAACCAATAATTTTTTTCCAAAGTCTGAAATATCTCTATTAAAAAGTTCATAGAAATGAGAGCTGTCCCTTTAAAATCAATACCAAATTGGCGAGGGCTTATAACTGCTCAGAACAGAGCTAAGGGGCAAGCTGTTAAAAAATATGTTTTTTATAAACAAACTTGACATTGCAAACTTAACGCAAAACCCTATGTGTGCAGCATCACTTATGTGTACAACTTGTTTAAATTAGAGCTGCAGGAGAAAGGAAGTAAAATCGACTTATTAACCTTTTGTTTAACAATTCTTACACACTATATTTTGAAGTAGATGATGGTGTCTCCCTAGCCTTCCAAAAGTTAAGACTCTGTCAGCATTTTCTCCTGAAAATTTTTATGCATATTTTTGAAAGTCCAGCTCTAAATATGTACTCTATACATGAAATATTTTTTTGCTACAGGCTTACCTGAGGTGTCAAAAAATTCATTGCACTGCATTGAACTTAGAGAAACATTGTAAACAATACTTAACTAAGTTTCTTCCTTCTCCCTGGTACTTAAAGATTGAAAATAGAGGTGGTATCTTTTTTCTCTGGAAATTTATTAACCAATATTCCCTCACTCCAATTCAATCTCCTTTGGTATTTGAAGAGAAACCACAAAACACTACTTGTTAATGTTGTTTTAAGCCTCACCCTCTTGCTTCATTGTATCTTTGGTCAGATCTGCTTTTAATATGCCACTTTGCAAGTTTAATTAAAATCATAACAGCTCAATCCTATGAGTTTGGACAACACTAGATATCAGCACACATTTCAGGAATTACGAAAGAGACATAAAATCCCTCTTAAAATTGAGCAGTTGGCTTAACCAATAATGTAGCCTGAAAAGTCTGTTTCTTAAACACATAAATATTTAACATGACTCAAATGCAGTTACTCTTACTATAATTATTCCAAAAGATCATGTGTTGCTCTTGAGAGTGCTTTTCTGAATGACACGGTTCTTACTTGAGTTTGGACCACCTTCCTTGTGCAAGAAATCAGTCTGGGTGTGCTCTCAGAATGACCTGAAACACATTACCTCCCTCTGCTCCTGAAAATCCCAACCGGTGGTTTGTCACCCATGGCCTATTGCATTCTTAAGCTTACAAAGATTTTTAAGTCTCTTAGATGTGCCACAGGATTTTATTTTTGATGATAATGTTTATTTGCATGTAGCCATAACTGCTGAAGCAGTCAGACTATGGCCACATCAGTGTTTTGCCCCTTATGGTGGAAGATGGGTAAGGATGGCCTGGTGCAATTTGAGCTTGGAAAAGATTTACCAGATGGGATGATTTTGAAGAGGATTGATCATTAACTTGGATGTGGAACATATAGTACTTTCTGCATGATTTATCTGAAGTGATTAACTACTGTATTGCTTATTTCCACAGTGCATTCTGTGATCTTCCTGGAATCATGCAGGGTATGCTTAGTTCTACTCTATTAATTATATGGGGTATCTTCAAATCTTTCTTCTATTGTTTTGCTATGAAGCATTAACTAAACATTTTCTTTGGCCTGTTATTCCTTTGTAAGATTGTGGCATTGCCCTGTTCAGTGCCTCCTTCCTGTCCCCAGGGGAGGCATTTTTTGGAATATACAAACTTACACCTCTAAAATATTAAGAAGAAAATCTCTCACTAAAAATACAATATGATTTCAACCACGAAGAAGATGTTAAATTTCATTTTGACATGATGAGTTTTACACACACCCACAGAAGTCTGATACTGGGAGGTGAGCTAAGGACAGGGTATCCGTTTAAGCTCTAACTGTTGCTGGGGTTTGTGGGATTCAAGCAAACCCTAAATGCTATAAGAACATCTCTTCAGATTTAAATTTAGTGAATAAAAACTCATTTGGTTTATACTCACATATCTTGTTTTCTTCCTCCCAAGTTTCTTAGTAGTTATAGAGATGCTGGCAGAGGGAAAAAAGCTTTATGTGAATGTGTCCTATTCAGAAATTTTCCTGAATGATCACTGCCAAGGTCTTTGAATTTGCTGTTCTTAAAAATGGAGACCATATTATAGTCAAGGTTGGGGCTAAAATTATTAACTTCTCTCCTCTATACCGAATAAAATCATGCCTGGCTTGTAATTTACTTGCATTAAGAAACCAAGTAGAGAACTTGTCCTACTTACAACCAATCTTCTCATTGGATAGTTTAGGACATCTGTAAATTCAATTTGATGAGTTCAGACAGAATTTCATATGTGCAGAAGAATAAAATATCATTGTCTGATTGTTGCCTATCTGACCTTGAAAGTAAAATGGGTGTCAAGCCATAATTTTTGGACCTCTCATTTGTACCATATAATGAAGAGTCAGAAAGGATTTATTTTTAGAGATATTTCAGGAGTACCAGTTTGAAACACATTAAATTATTTCCTATTTTCTTTACTTACCACCTTGCAAACACTGCCAGAGCTTCAGGGAATACTTTTCTTCTTTTCAGTGGCAACAGAAAATTGAGCCTAGCACAGGTATCTACACTGATAGCCCATGTTGGATCCAGGACGAAATGTTTTCAAAACTTCAGTGATTGTGTTACACTACTATGCTTTATGTTAACTCTCACTGACTCACAGCAGCTGATGATACTCAGCCTCATGAAATGTAATCTGCTACTTATATTTCAGGGAGATACACTTCTACAGAATCTAACACTGGGTAGCTATCTGCTTATTCTCCTCCTTCCTGTCAGAGAGTGACAACAGCAGTAATTAAGTTTGAAAACTTACTGTCATTCTGACTCTTGTTATTAGGAACCCATTAAATTCCAAAATAAAAATTAGTCTATCTTATGCTCAGTGCTTAGCTTGATCCTTCCTTCCCTCCTTCCTTCTTTCCTTCCTTCCTTCCTTCCTTCCTTCCTTCCTTCCTTCCTTCCTTCCTTCTGAAATGTGCAGAAAATGAAATTAGGGCATTAACAATAACAAAGGGTTATTGTTTCCTTTAAAATTTATGGCACACATCAATATCCTTTGTTTATAAATTTTTGATTGCAAAACAAATATATTTCTCTGTAACGTAGACAAATTAGGCAGTATAGAAAAGCACAAATGCAAAAATATTATTCATGTATCTATTACTTATAGAAAGCAATGTTTTGAATATTTTGTTGTATGTGCTGTAGTCTTAAAAATTTCATTAAATTGCACAAGATATTAAGCAACCTATTTTATTTACTAAACAGTAATTGTCAGTATTTTCACATGATATTTTCTTCTACAACAATATTATAATTGAAGTATCTCTCTCATGATACAGTTGTATCACAATTTGTTTACCCAATTACCTATTTTTGTTCATTTAGAACATTTTCAGTTCTCACCGGTACAAATTCTGAGTTGATTTTCTATGGAATAGCTGAATTTTTACTGCTTTGTAGAAGATCTTCACATCTTAAAGATATTAACGTTTTGGTGTATGCATTTGTGACATATATTTAAGAATTTTCCAATTTGAATGTGACCTTTTAATTTTTATAACTTATTTTTACTTAAAGCAATTATTTCTTTATATAGTGAAATATGGTTTTCTTTATCCATATTCAATTATATAACATATATTACTACTTTTAAAGTTTTGCTAAGTAAATTTTCTTAATTATTATTACTTAAAAAGTATTTTCTAGTCTCTCCAATTTATTCTTTTTGATGAATATTATAACTGTTTTGTGATGTTTCAAAAGGATGTACAGGGGTGATTGGATTTTCATTATGTGTACACATTCATTTTTATGTAACTGATATTTTAATGTAGTGAGTCAATCTGGCAATATGTCATAGCTATTCATTTTTTGAAATTTCATTTTCTGCACATTTCTTTGAACTTACAGAGTTTTGAACTTTTTGCTAATTTGTATGGAATCTTCAAATATTTCTAACTGGTTATTGACTGCACACAAAAAATCTCATTTAATTTTCCATATTCCTTATTTTAAAATAATTATTTTTGTGTTCAACTTAGAAAATGTAAAATATAAAGAAATTTAACTCCACCACAAATGCATCATTCAAAAATGTTTACTTTTCTTATGTCAATATCTATGTTGGCAATCTTCTCTATCTTTTTAATATACATATGTTTAGACACTCTTTTTCTTCAAAAAAATTGGTGCCATAATCTTCATTGTCTTCTGTAAACTGTATTTTCTACTAAAATATATATTTATAACTTTTTTCTCATGCTATGAGCAGTACAATATTTCCTAATCCATCTATATTGTTGAATATTTATATGGCTTCCAACTTTTGCATATTAGAAATTGTTATATAACTTGCATAGAGACCTACAGATATCAATAATGATTTCTTGAGAATCAGTTTCCAGGATTGGAGTTGCTGTATTAATGGGCATCCAAACTTTGAAGCTTATAATAGATATTGCACAATCTTCCAAAATTATTTTTCCAATTTACTCTTCTATGAGCAGCATTCATTTGTCTTATAAACCCTGGATATAAATATTTGTCATTTTTGTTTCAAATGTTATCAATCTTACTTGTCTAGTAAAAGCAGTAATTAACTAATTACATTTGCAGACAACAAACTTAGCTATTTTTATCCTTTTTTGACAATTTTCTCACTGATGACATTTGCCCATTTTTGGGTATTGATATATTTGTCTTTTGTCTACAATTTTCAACAGGTTTTATGCATTAGAGATATAGAATCTTTGATAAATTTTAATTATTTTAGAGATCTCTAGTTGTCCTAAATTTTAGTTTTTTTAAAGGTCTTTTCTATGGATTTGAATTTACAAAATTTTTCATCACCATGAAATTATATATATTTTAGCCTATTATTATTTTGAGTGGCTTTATGCTTCTTTACTTTTAAAGTTTAAATTATTGCTAATGTACTTGGAGTATGCTGTGAAATTTATTTTTTCTAAATATTAGGAAATTGTACCCATCCACTTATAGAGTAATCCATCCTTATTACACTTATAGGAAAGTTATTATGTGGTGTACACTTTCAAACTTTTCATTGTTTATGCTCCTTTTTCTCACATGTATTATTACATAAGAACCTCCAGAATAGAAATAAATAATTATTAAACATTAGGCTTATTATGTTTTTGAATTTAATGAAAATGATTCCAGTATTTCACATTTATTATGATATTAAGTATTGTGTGTGCTGTTATGGACGTTTTTAGTATTTAAGGAATTGTTTTAGTATTCTTATCTAGCTTTTTTAAAAATCAGGAATGATTATTGAATATTATCAAATTCTTTTACAACACCTCTCAACTGGTAGTGATTTTTTTAAACATTTTAACTTTGCTGTGGTACATTATACAATTCATCTGCCAGAAATAAAAGTGATTTTCTCATAATTTATTATTCTTTTAGCATAGTATTAGATTCAATTTGCCAGGGGTCTTTTTGTTTGTTTGCTTTATTCACACTGTTTGTATTCTGTTTCTTTCTACTCTACTTATACCCTATTATTACTGGGTTTTGTAATCAGTAATATAGAAACTTTGGGAAATAAATCGGAGAGATTTTCATATTTTTGTTCCTCTGAAATTACTTAAACCACATAGGACAACAAAGAACAAACTTTGTGTGTGTGTGTTGTGTGTGTGTGTGTGTGTGTTTCTGCAGTATTGTCTGCAGAAAATGGAATAAACAGATCTTTTGTGGACAGTTCAATGAGTTTTGTCAAAAGCATACACTCACATAACCTACATCCAAGGCAAGATATAGAACATTGCCATCCCTGCAGAAGGGTCCAGCATGCTGCTTGCCAGTCAGTTTCCACCGCACATCCCAAAGGTGTATGTTCTGCTGTCTATCATCTGTCTGTTCTTGTACTTCATATAAATTAAATCATGTGTTTGAGATTTGTTCATGTTGTTGCGTATATCCATGATTCATTTCTTTGTATTGCCAAGTAGTAGTCCATTGTATGAACATACTCCAATTTGTTTATCTATTTATCCAAGAGTCTCTAATTTTTTAGGCTTTTATACAGCTTTTTTATTTATAAGACTAAATAAATGTATTTTAATACAAGTCTCATACAAGTTTTTCATGGCTCTATGCTTTTACTCTTCTTAGCTGAATAGCTAATAGTAAAATATTTAGGTTATAGGATAGATAACTAGTTCAATTTTATAAAAAACTGCCAAACTGTTTCCCAAAGGTTGTAACTTTTGCAATCCTATCAACAAAGTATCTGGGCTTCATTTGCTCCACACCTCACTAACATTTGGTATTGTTAATCTTTCTAATTTTACCACTATTGTTGGGGTATGACTGTATGTCGGGATTTTTATTTGCATGTTTTTGATCAGCTCCCAGGCCACGGACTGGTACCGGCATTAGATCCTCATAAGAGTGTGAACCCTATTGTGAACTGTTCATGTGAGGATTATAGGTTGTGTGTTCCTTAAGAAAATCTAATGCCTGATAATCTGTCACTGTCTCCTATCACTCCCAGATGGGACCATCTAGGTGCAGGAAAACAAGCTTAGGGCTCCCACTGATTCTATATTGTGTTGAGCTATATAATTATTTTATTATATGTTACAATGTAAAAATAATAGAAATAAAGTCTACAATAAATGTAATGCACTTGAATCATCTTGAAACTATCCCCTCCTGGGTCCAACGAAAACTTGTCTTCCACAAAATCAGTCCCTGGTGCAAAAATTTGGGGACTGCTGTTTTTGATGACTAATTGTATTAAAGTATCATTTCATGTGGTTTTTGGTCATTCATTTATCTTCATTTGTGAGGTGTCTGTCCAAATATTTCGCTCATTTTTGAAATTGGGTAGTCTTTATTATTGATTTGCAGGAGTTCTTTACCTATTGTGGATATGAGTCCTTTGTTAGGTAAATGTATTGTAAATATTTCCTTCCTGGCTTCAGCTTGCTCTATTTATTTTCTTAACATTTTGGCATAATAATTAAGTTTTATATAAGACATTTAAAAATATGTATCTTATTTAATATATGTTTGTTCATATCTTTCTATTTTAACATGCAGATTATTCATTTTTATTCATAATTAACATAAAGTAATTTTAATTTAGGTTTTCTCTTTGAATAAAAAGTTACTGAAGAATAAGATTTTTAGTACTCCAGTTTTAGAAATTAATTTATATTTTCATTTTTAATCTGTGCCTTTATTCTTTTCCTGTCAGAAAATGTGACCTTAATTATTCCTAATATTTTCAATAAACTGATTATTATGAGGCACAGTTCAGATTCTCTTTCAGGAATAAAAGATATATTCATTTCTGCTGCATTTGCAGCAGACAGATAGCCCTCAGTTATCAGAACATTTAGGGACTGCCTCCACTGAAGAGCCACTGTACCCAACGCCACACTCCTTTCCCTGGTGAACCAAGGCCGGTTTAACTCTTTTATGTTTATTGCTATGAATGATATGTTTGGCCTACAACCCAACTCTCTCACCAGAACTTTGGATGGCATGAAAGGGTCATTATATCACAGCTGTACTACATCTTCTGTCTTATCCTGACTCCTTTCCTTCCCCATTATTGATATTGATCCTCTTGAATGCTAATCTCCATCTTAGAATCTGTTTCTCTGGGAGCTCAATGTGCAATAATGACTAAGAATGGTGTGTGTGTGTGTGTCTGTGTCTCCAATAAAATAATCAAATTTTGTAATTACAAGGGTATTGCAAAAACAAAACAAAACAGTAACAACAACAACAGCAACAAAAACAAAAGCAGGATGTATTTACATTCTTTTTCTAGCAGATACAAAGCCTGATACATTTATTAAACTCAGTGTTAATATGTGTTGTTATAGGACTGAATATTTGTGTTCCCCCACCTCCAAATTCATGTGTTAAAATTGTAACACTCAATGTGATGGTATTAGGAAGTGGGGCCTTTGGGAGGTGATTAGGTCATGAGGGTGGAGCCCTCATGAATGAGATTAGTGCCCTTATAAAATAGACCCCAGATCTGGCTTGCCTTCTTCCCACTATGTGAGAATACAACAAAAAATCAGCCATCTGCAACTAGGAAGAGGAATCACAGCAGAATCCAAGGATGCTAACATCCTGATCTTGGACTTTCAGCTTCCAGAACTGTAAGAAATGAATTTCTGTTGTGTTAGTCACTCAATATATATTTTATTATGGCACCCTGAGATAAAACATTTATCATATCATGTTTTCCTTACTTTTGTTTGTGTTTTGACTACTTGACTCATCAAAGAACGTTGTCTTTGTTCTCCTGTTATTGACATTTAAAAATTTATTCTTAAATATTTTATATCTTTGTCTTATATTTTGGCATAATAATATTGCCTATGTAGAGAGTAATAGCAATATATTGTTAGTGAATTGTATCCTATATCAGCAGGAATTAGTCCTCTCCCTGTGTTTTTGCCTTATTTTTTGCCTTAATTAAAAAAATTTGATATTAATGTTGCAGCATTTTTATTTATTTTAATTTATATTTGTCTAGATTTTAACTACTAACTTATTTGTGTTGTCTTCATTTAGATATGTTCTTGAAAATTGAAGAAGTTGTATCTTCTAAATCAACATGTTTTTAAAAAAATAATGTTTAATTCTTTCATGTTTATCGTTATTACTGAAATATTTAGCCTTACGCCTGTCACTTTCTATGGTTTTGTTAGTATTACTTTCCTATTATTTTGTTGTTTTCTGAATTTATGATTTAAGTCATGCTTTCTTTGCTATATCCTTTTCTACTGTAATAATACCAATATATTTTGTTTTCATTCAATTACTGATTACCTTCCAGGTTTTCAAAAGCATTCTTTAATCTATTTTGTTTCAATTTTAGAGTAAAAAAGGATAGTTTGTAATCTCCCACTATAGAAGAGGGGACATTTATCAGGTTTTTATTTCTTTCCAGGTCTTCTCAATTTTTAGATTTTGGATTCTGTTAGTATAATCTGGTGTCTACAATCAATATTATTATTGAAGTTTTACTTTATAGTATATATTTTTCTTAAAAATCATTTCAGTTATTACATTTTTGTTCCATTTTATAAATTTAATTTTCTGTTTTTAATTTTTATACTAGTTTCTTAATCTTTAAAATGCTTTTTACTACTACTGTATTTTTAATTTACTTGACATTGTCCTTATTATACATATCCCTCTTTTCTTGTACTGCCTTTTTATTTTAGTCTATTTCATTTTTAAAGTTTTTTTGTCTGTTATTTCATAGAATTTATCTGTTTTTGCATTCAAATGAGCACACTACAGAATTTACTGAATAATCAGAGATTTTTTTCTAATTTTCAAAGCAAGCAAAATTATCTCTTGTTAATTTTTTATGTCCTATAATACCTGCCATTGTATTTCAGATATCCTGTGGGCTCAATAATTTTGGTCCTTTGAATTGTAACCTCAAATTAGGATTCAGCATATGCTCTTACCTTGGACCCTCAACTCTAGCTTTTTTATTCTTAAATCCAATTTGAACCTCATATCCTGACTAATTATATAGTCATGCATATATTTGTATATTAAATGAATAAATATATATTAAAGATGGAGATACATTTTGAGAAATGTATCATTAGGCGATTTTGTCATGTGAACATGCTAGAGCGTACATACACAACATAGGTGTCATAGCCTGCTACACACTTAGATTACACGATATAACCTATAGCTTCTAGGCTACAAACCTATAGAGCATGATCTAATCATCTCTAAACATAGAACAGGAAAAATACAGCATTATAATCTTATGGGACCACTGTCATGTATATACATATATTATGTATATTATATGTATATTACATATAATGTATATATAACATGTATATTTATATAAAGTATATTATATATAATGTATTATGTATATATCATATGTATCTCATATATACATTATATATACATATTACATTACTTGTTTTCTCCTGCTCAAAAATACTGACTTTTAATGCCTATAAAGTACAGACTGCTTAACCCAGCATTAAAACTCTTACATTATCTGCCTCTATTTTTATTTTATATGATTTAAAAAATTTTTACTACACTTGATCTCATCCAAAGGCTGATAAGTGTTTTTTAAAATTTTTAATTGACAAATAATAACTGTATATGTTTATGGTGTACATTGTGATATTTTGATAAATGTCTACCTTATGGAATGATTAAATCAAACTAACATATTCATCCCCTTGTAATACATATATTTTTTCTCTTAAGAACATTTAAAATCTATTCTTTTAGCAATTTGAAATGTACAATACATTATTATTAACTATAGTCACCATGCTTACAATAGATCACTAAAATTTATTTCCCCTGTCTAACTGAAATTTTGTATGCTTCAATCAACACCTCCCCTCTCATTCTTCCCCTCCAGGCTTTGATAAACACCATTCTATTCTCTGCTTCTATTAGTTTGACTTTTTTAGATTCCACATGTACATAAAGTCATGCAGTTTTTGTCTTCCTGTGACTGGCTTATTTCACTTAGCATAATGTCCTCCAGATTCATTCATGTTGTCACAAATGACAAAATTTCCTTCATTTTTAAAGGCTGAATAATACTCCATTGTGTGTAAGTACATTTTCTTTATCCATTCATCTGTTGATGGACACTTAGTTTGCTTCCATATCTTGGATATTGTGAATAATGCTTCAATGAATGTGGGGGTGCAGATAATCTCTTTGATATATTGATTTCAATTAATTGGGTATATACCCAGAAGTGGGACTGCTGAATCTTACAGTGATTCTATTTTTAGTTTGTTGAGGAAGTTCTGTACTGTCTTTCATAATGGCTGTACTAATCTACATTCCTGCCAACATTACAAACGTTCCCATTTTCCTAAATCCTCACCAATGTGGATGTTGTCCATGCTGTCTTTTGCCTTTTTTATGATAGTCACCTAACAGTTGTGAGGTGATATCTTATTATGGTTTTAATTTGCATTCCCTGATGATTTGAGATGTTAAGCTTTTATACACACACACACACACACACACACACACACATACACACACACACACCTTTTCCCATTTTAAAATCAGATTGTTTGTTTTCTTGCTATTTTAGTTGTTTGATTTCTTTATGTCTTTTGGATATTAGCCTTTTATCAGATGTTTGTTCTATAAATATTTTCTCCAAGTCCATGGGTTGTCTACGAATTCTACTAATTGTTTTCTTTGCTGTGCAGAAGTATTTTGATTTAATACAATTCCATTTGTCTATTTTTACTTTTGTTGCCTGTGCTTTTGAGTCCTATTAAAAAAAAATCATTGTCCAAACCAAAGTCCTGGCACTTTCTCCCATGTTTACTTCTAGTAGTTTTACAGTTTCAGATCTTGATTTTAAGTCTTTTTTTTTTTTTTTTTAGAGAGTCAAATCACTCTTTTATTATTATTATTATTATACTTTAAGTTCTAGGGTACATGTGCATAACGTGCAGGTTTGTTACATATGTATACTTGTGCCATGTTGGTGTACTGCACCCATCAACTCATCAGCACCCATCAACTCGTCATTTACTTCAGGTATAACTCCCAATGCAATCCCTCCCCCCTCCCCCCTCCGCATGATAGGCCCCGGTGTGTGATGTTCCCCTTCCCAAGTCTAAGTGATCGCATTGTTCAGTTCCCACCTATGAGTGAGAACAAACGGTGTTTGGTTTTCTGTTCTTGTGATAGTTTGCTAAGAATGATGGTTTCCAGCTGCATCCATGTCCCTACAAAGGACACAAACTCATCCTTTTTTATGGCTGCATAGTATTCTATGGTGTACATGTGCCACATTTTCTTAATCCAGTCTGTCACTGATGGACATTTGGGTTGATTCCAAGTCTTTGCTACTGTGAATAGTGCCGCAATAAACATACATGTGCATGTGTCTTTATAGCAGCATGATTTATAATCCTTTGGGTATATACCCAGTAATGGGATGGCTGGGTCATATGGTACATCTAGTTCTAGATCTTTGAGGATCTTTGATTTTAAGTCTTTAATCCATTTTGAGTAGGGTTTTTTATATAATGTGAGATAAGTGTTCAGTTTTATTCTTCCGTATGAGGATATATAATTTTCCCAAAACTATTTATTGAAGAGACTGTCCTTTCCCCATTTTGTATTCTTAGCACCTTCATTGAAAATCAATTGACTGTAAATGTATGGGTTTATTTCTGGGCTCTCTGCCCTGTTCTATTGGTCAGTGTTTCTGTTTTTAGTCCAGTATCATGTAGTTTTGATTACTCTAGCTTTGAAGTATATTTTGAAGTCAGGTAATGTGATGTGCCTGGCTTTGTTCTTCTTGCTCAAGATTGCTTTGGCTATTCTGTGTCTTTTGTGGTTCCATAACAATTTCACAATTGTTTTCTATTTCTATGAAAACTGACACTGGAATTTTGATAGAGATTGCATTGAATTAATAGCTTTGGGTAGTATGGACATCTTAACAATATTAAGTCTTCCAATCCTTAAACATGGAATAACTTCCCTTTATTTGTGTTGTCTTCCATTTCTTTTATCAATGTTAATTTTATATCCTGCAAATTTACTGATTTTATTTGCCAGTGATAGCAGTTTTTTTGGTGAAGTTTTTAGGCTTTTCTATATGTAATATAATATCATCAACAAACACAGAAACTTTCACTTCTTTCTTTCCTATTTGAATGCCTTTTGTTTCTTTTTCTTACCTAACTGCCCTAGCTAGGACTTCCAGCAGTATGTAGAAGAGAAGTTACCTGCTCTATTTTGAAATTCAGTTGCAACTCTCCACCCATTCCATATAGTTACTCATTTCTACTCATTTACCCAGCTCTTTCCCTTATCAGAAATTCTACCCTTACCTGTCTGTTTAATGCTTAGGTAGTCTTCAGAGCACACTTTCAGTTCTTCCTCTTGCATAAAGATTTTCTGGATCACTTCTCCCTGAAATGACCTGCCCTTAATCTGAACTGTCCTGTTATTACATATTTGTTTCGTCAGGCACTTCTCTTTTATTACCTTGCAGTTGTTGGTTATTTTGGTAGGTGTAGTTATCTGATCTCCCCATGGACTCTGAAGATAAGGGTCACACCATTGTAGTTGTTGCTGTTGTTGTTACATGGTTAAAACCCTCTGATTCCTAGCTGAGAGCTTAGCCTTCATTGTTTCTACAATGAATATTTGCTTTTTGATATACATGAAATTTACCCATCATTCTCAGACACATCTATTTCTGATTCTCATTGTTCTATTAAAACGAAAAAAAAATTCAGAAAACAATGTCAAAATCAGTGCATAAACAAAATGCACCGTGTAAGAGAAATTACTTACCAGTCTGTAATGAAGGTAATGGTTCAGCAGCACTTTAAAAAATTATTCTGATTTTCTGTTTTAAACTGTGGCTCTTTAATAAAGCATTGACATCCTCCCTCTTCTGACTCCAATCCCTTTTGCAGCTTCATTGTTCTCTGGCAAAGGTTGCTTGAGGTTTGTCATTGTCTTTCAACTCAATTTTGAGAACCAGAATTTAGGCTATGGTTCCCACACCTTGATCAGTTATTAGGTCCAAAGGCTTTTAAGGCTAAGTCAGGCATAGTAATAGTTTACAAGACTAAATTCCTTGGCAAGGAAAATGACATCTGTAGAAAGACGGGAATTTTTTAATTTTTTTTTTTAAATGAGTTACTGCAGATGGGACTAGTGATTTTCCTTGGCATTGAATTTTATGTCACACAAAGCCGTGTGCTCTTCTAAAAACATTGCCACAATTTGTTGACTCTTTGTCAAAAGTTTTGACAGTTTGTTGGCATATGATATATTCCTGCACCTGTCTGGATGAACTTAAAATTTTGTGTATTTAAAAGAAATATTTATAAATACTTCAGCATTTAACATGGATTCAAGAGCACTTAGTGATTATTTAGAGCACCTAAATTTTGAAATCCAATCCTAGGTCTTTTGGGGGGTGGTTAACTTAGTTTCTTTGGCAGTCATATTAAGGAATAAAAGGACACTTCCAAATAGCTCAGTGATTTTTTTTCCCCAGTGAGTCTTTAGTCCCATCAACTTTTTTTCATAATAAGCATGTAAGATCTTTTGAGTTGCATTTTTAAATGAGGTGTTTATTTTGTCCTTTAAAAACAAAGATTGAGACCTGTTCAGTGGATACCCCTTTTAAGAATACGCTCTCTCATACTGTCCGTTTCCTTGTGGCTAGAAGAAATGAGTTTTGTGGTTGTCATTTTAATCAAGACATAAAATCATTGAACAATCCACAAGTGTTGGCTGTAACATTTGGGCATCCTGTGTTTTTTTTTTTTTTTCAGAAAGAATAATCCGTAACTTTTCCTTAGCTGGGGATTAAGGACAGCCATGCCAAATGCTGAATAAGAGTTTCATACATGGGCATGTAATTGACTGCAGTGTTGATGCCATCCTACTCCTGGTATTTAAGTAGTTTAAATACATTAAAACACAAATGTTACCAAGGGTTGTTAGTCTTTTCACTTCATTAATGATAGGGTTTCCGAGGGAAAGTATGGCGTAATAAAGTTGGAATGGGTTCCACTTCTTCCTGATGCTTGCTAGCTGTGTCTCTTTATACAAGTCACTTGTCCTTTCTGAATCATCAAATACAGATCTCTCAAGAATGGCTAGGAGGATCAATTGAAATGATACATGAATCAGTAATAAATTGTTATTCTTGTTAGCCAGGAAGAAGGGGCATGTGTAATCTATTGGCCATGTCTGAATGAAGCTGTATAATGTATCTGTGAGGCAAAAGGAGATCTGTGAATGAAAATGGGGCAGTTGGAGAAAATGGGTTCAGCTATGAAGAGTAAATATTCTGCATTGGTCTTCCCATCATTGTCCATCACTCTTTTCCTGCAGTAATTAAAAGGAAAATTGTATCCAAGGAAGAGTGAGTTGATATAGTCGTCCACATATCCCTTTAAATACCAGCATTTCTGACAGTGTGCTGAAAGCTGTGGCTGTCTTTAAGACTATTAGGAAGACTGAATTTCCTGAAATTGATCTCCAGAACGATTTTGTGTGGCCAGAAATGTTCATTGAATAGAGATGTGAGAGGAGACATGAATAAACAAAGTATGCATTTCTATTTTAAAATAGATGTGAAGTTAGGAAGAAGAAATGAGAATTGGCTCTTGGCTAAAGGCTTTGGAGTTGGAGGAACCGCATTTTGTCTTACTCTTAATTTCATAGACCATGAAACTGAGTTTCTGAGAGAAACTGACTTGTAGGGTGAGTTCACACCCTGGTTTGTTGAGTTCCTGTCGCTGCAGCTTAATTTGCCTTCACACCTTCCTTTCACACTCACAAGTGTCTGGTTTACACAATGCATTACACGACCACCAACAGGAGCAGTAGCAGCAGCAGCAGCAGCAGGGCTAAGACTGCTCTCCAGATCCGCTTCTCCCACTACTTTACTATTGTTTTTCCTTAAGGGTGCTGGAACTTGTTCTGTTTCTCAAATAGGAATTTGAAATTATTTTTAACAAAATAATCTTGAATACAAAAAAATTAGCCGGGCATGGTGGTGTGTGCCTGTAGTCCCAGCTACTTGGGAGGCTGAGGCAGGAGAAGCACTTGAATGCAGGAGGCTCACATTGCAGTGAGCCGAGATTGCACCACTGCACTCCAGCCTGGGCAACAAGAGTGAAAACTCTGTCTCAAATAATGATAATAATAATTTTGAGATTTTTTTTTAAACATAATTTTGAAATTATTTTGCCCATGTGGGTGCTGACACAATCAGAGATGTTTGTTTAAACTTTAAGAGGAACATGAAAGAATTCAGAAATACTACGAGAGTTAGGGCAAGACATTTAGGGGAAGAGACTTTTGGGCAAACTTGGTCAAATAACATACTTGATATTCATTTGGTCAGGAAATAAGTAAGTACCTATGTGTCTTCCATCCTATATGAGAGGTTACCAGTCCATGTTTTATTGCATTCTTTTTATATCTTTTTGTCAAATAAGCAAATAATTATTGATCACTTTATAAATGCAAGGCATTTTGAAATTATTAAAGAAGTGGCAGTGGATGAGTCTCTAGGAAACACCAACAGCTTTAAGAGTTATAGTCACCATTTTCTTAACCTATGAATTTTCATTTAATCTGGGAGAGTCATGTTAAACTAATGGTGAACACCCCCCAACATGAATTTCACTTGCACTCTTGACAGTTCAAGATGGTTTTGGGAACAGATATTAGTCACCTGAAAGATATTTGGAATATTTGGGTAAGTTGGTGGCTGGGTGGAGGGCAAGGAAGGAGGAAGGAGAGAATTTCCTAGTACTACTCAAATCACAACATCTAGTTCATTTCCTACATGAGCCCAGACCACGCAGGCGGCACTGCCTGTGGAAGGAAGAAAGAGCCTTGTGTGCTCACTACACAGGCCTGAGGTGCATGTGACCTTATCCTTGAGCGGTCAGAAGCACGTCAGAAAGCCTTCCACCGCGGCTAGTGAATAAGAGCGCTGTAAAACCTGAGAACACAGGACCTAATGGCTTAATGGTTTTGGCTCTGCCTTGATTTGCAGGGGCCTATCTTCTTACATAGTCCGTGAGCTGTTTCCAACCTGCACTTGATTCCCTTAGTGGAGGGAGAAACAGATGCGCAGTTGGCAAACTGGGAGTCTAATTCAAACATCTAAACAGCACTGCTTGGAGGAATTCAGGATGGTGTCCAAGAGTAGGAAGGGAAATGTACTTGAGAACAGGGACTCTTAAAGCTTACTTTCGTCCTCTGCTCCCCCACCTCTGCTCCTATACTGTCTTTGGCATAGCTTAGTCATTAATAGCAGTCATTAGTGGTGAATGACCTGGAAGAAGCAGAAAGTGGGGATGGGTCATATGTGGTGAAGGTCTTTGGCAGCTAATAAGGAGGCTTTCTGAAGTTGCTTCCCCAGTTGGATGGGATGGAAACTTTTATGAGCTTGAGTCACATTCAAACAGATAGAGTTTTGTAACTTAGCATTGTGCAAGTTATCTGGAGCTAGAAACCTCTGGGAATTAGATGTCTTTCAATTTCCAGGGTATAATGTATATAAAAGCCTCCTTAGGCATGATCTTTCCTCCAAAAAATACCTTCTCCCAAGGATGTCTTGGGAAATTTTATCCCATGTTTACTGAAATGTTTAACTTCTTATCAGTTGAACCAAGGGTTAGTTTGTATGTAAGACACACAACTGAAAAACCACAGGGCTAGAGCTACCCAAGTCCAAAGAGTTTCCCAGGAGGGCAACTTCCGGATCCAGACATCAGGCTTCTAAAATCATTTAAAGTTGACATAAAGTGATCCTATTCACAGGTTATAAACAACTTTTTACTTTTAAGCCGTAACAATTAGAAACTGTTTATTTTGGTTTTGTAAGTGGGTACATTCAATAGGTTCCACACAGGGCATCTATTCCAAGCTCGGCCATCACTCGGGCCTCCTTCTTTCTTCTCTCTGCCCAGCCGTATCTCCCAAATTCATCACGACTCCCAACCCCCACCACGCACACTCTGAAAGTGGCCAGATTTACCAAGTGAAAATACAGAACACCTTGTTAAATTTGAATTTCAGGTGACAAAAGCCCACAAATCATTTCTTTTAGCCTAGGTATATTCTATGCAATATTTGAAGCATATTTATACTAAAAGATTATATATTGTTTATGTAAAAATTAAATTTAGCTGGACATCTTCTATTTTATCTAGCAGTCCTATCCCCACTCATAGCCTTTACAAAGTAGCCACATTTATAGTACATTTAAGTTGAAACTGCCTTGTAAGGTCAGTTGAGATCATAACAGAAAAATGTATGATAACATAAAAACTCCAAATACTTGGAACACTTGGAATTTTTCAAAGTCTTTTTTGTGTGTGTGGCGGGGTGTGGGTTGGGGGGCGGGGGTGTTCTTTCTTTATTCCCTAAGATGCATATAGAGAGTCTAGAAGTCAGTAACTATCTTGAATTAAATGGTGATCTTTTAAAGTAACTTCTCTGTTCTAGCAATCCTGTAATACGTTTAAATCTCAGCTTGGCATCCATCCATACCCACAAGTAAAAATATTTTTCTTTGATCAAGGATACAATAGAAAGGGTGAACATCAAGGGACTCTTTTCTTATCTATATGTAGCTAATTCAGATAAAATCCTGTAGGTTATGAAAAAACAAACAATAGTAGAATAGTCTGCCATCTTCGAAATCTGGGAAACAGATTAGGTCTCTAGACTGAGAAAAAACATGCTTATATTTAGCTATGTGCTTTTCCATCAGAATTCAAGCTAATCTAAAGGAAAAGAAAGCAGAGTAATGGTTGCTTGAGGATGGGATGGGAAGTGGGAGGGGCAGAAGAGAGGGCTTTGCAATGACATAGGAAAACTTTTCAGGATGACGGATATATGTACCATCTTGGTTGTGGTGATGTTTTCATGGATGTACACATATTTCAAAACTTATCAGATTATACCATAAAATGTGCAGCTTATTGTTTTAATTATACCTCAGTAAAGTTGACACAAATTTTATTTGTTACAAAATAAAACTAACACATGATTAATTCTATTATAATTTTAAAGAAATTAAGGAAGTCATTTTGCCTATTAGAATGCCTGGAATTAAGAAGCTTTCTATGAAGGTAAGATGTATGTCTTACTTACCTCAATTGCTGAAACCTCAGGTGGTGGCGCAGGTCCTGGTACATAGGAAAGGTACATAGTATATTTTGAACAAGTTGTTAAATAGAAGCCGTATAATCCCAGAATATAGCAGAGAGAAGGATATGCTGGTTAGGATAGGAAGGTGTGTTAATTATGTGTGGCTGCTAGGAACAGAATACCAACCAGTGGATAAGTCACACAAGTATTTATTCTTCCATGCAGTACTAGTTCAGAAATAGGCATCCCAAGGCTGTTGGGTGGCTCTCCAAAAGTGTTAGGAACTCAAGATTCTTCTGTTTTTTCTGCTTCACAACACATGGTTCCCATCCTCAAGGATAACTAATTTTCACAGATGACAGATGGAGTTGCAGCCATTACAATTCACTTCTAGACTGCAGGAAGGGGATGGCAGCCCCTTTCTGCTAAGGCTGTGCCTTTGAAGTGGCCTTATCTGGAGACCCACATGACATTTTTATATTTCATTGGCTGCACTTAATGGCAAGGGAGGGTGGAGAAGGTAGACTAGTTTTCAGATGCCAACGTGTACAAGTGAAAAGCAGGTTTTGGAAAACGAGGAAGAAGAGAACGGGCATTGGGTAGCCACTAGCTGACCCTACCATAGAAGGACTTGATATTACTTTTACGATTACTGTTGCTCTTGTTCTTGGAATCAAGGTTGAAAGGTAATCATTTCAGGTTTATGGAACACTTTTCTAGGTGACTCTTCTACCTACACAAGTCTTTTATTTCACTATAAACATTGGTCAGACAGCAAGTGGATTGAAAGAAAAGAGGCTAACCTAGAAGAAACTAACAACACTGAATTCCATCTTAAAGACTCCTACCAAGCAAGGAATACAGGTCAAAGGCCATTATAATGAAAAGATTGTCCGGATTCTTTTATTTTGTTGTATTGCATATTTCTTAAGACAAATGGATTATTGCCTAGGGCTCCAAAATCTTTTCTATATAGAGATTTTTGTCACAATAGTATTTGTTGTGATGAAATTTGACCTATATTATACTTCTTTACGTCTGCTGCCTAATTTCCCTTAGGGCAGTGGTTTTCAAAATTTTTTAGATGGGGAAAACTTTCATTGGAATAAAATCTTGTGGAATAATACAAATAAAATAAATAAAATAGATGTGGCTTTAGGTGAAAGACTGTGAGTAGAAGTAACCCTCAAACCCCACGGCTCATCTAGTCTCCCATCGCAACCCACTTGTGTAGACCACATATGTATGTTCGAGCCATGGTTTAAGATCTTGTAAATGATTTATTTTTAGTAACATTTAAATCCCATGTAGTAAATACTAAGAAACAGTTCTGGAAAATATTTTCCTTCACTAACTCATTTTTTAAGATACAGTTAAATCTTCCAATTTGTACATCAGTTAAGAATTTGAGAATTAATAACAATTTGGTGTTTTTAAATGGTGTCTTGGCTTGAAAAACAGAAGCTAGTCAACCACTGAGGTTATGCTGTTGTAAGATCTTATTTTAGCATGGAAATACAGCTCTTCCCTGCATTATGATAGCACACATACTTTCACTCTAATGGAGGGAAACGTCTACTCTCATCCGCAATTTAAGAAACAGGCTTTCCGATGGGCGCGGTGGCTCGCACCTGTAATCCCAGCACTTGGGGGAGGCCTCTAGAGGCGGTGGGATCACAAGGTCAAGAGATCGGTGACCACGGTGAACTCCATCTCTACTTCAAAAATACAAAAAAAATTAGCCGGCATGATGGCGTGGCGCCTGTAGTCCAGCTTACCGGGAGAGGCTGGAGGCAGGAGAATGGCGTGGAACCCGAGGCGGAGCTTGCAGTGAGCCGCAGATAGCACTACCGCACTCCAGCCTGGGTGACAGAGCCTAGCCCCAAAAAAAAAAGAAAGAAAAGAAAAGAAATAGGCTTTCAGAAAGTTGAGAGCTTTATTGTATTGTCGTTGTTTCTTTTGTTTTGCTTTGCTTGTCATATCCATAACTAAACTTCGTGGAATTCATTAAAAATAAGATCTGAAGTTCTTATTTATAAATAAAATTAAAAATAAAAAATGTTTAGAGAAGATGTATCTTTGGAAACAAGATTATTTTTAAAAATTGCACTTTTTTATTATTGTATTGTTGTGAAATAGGGGCCCACTTTTTTTTCCCCCCCCAAAGGAAAACAGAAAGAACATGGATATGGATAATTTTAGGAGACAATTTGGCATTTGCTAAAACAAATAAGGACTCAACACCAAAGAATTCTGATTATAGTCTAATACAATGCATAACAATATCTATTTTTGGCTGTATAAAGTAACTCTATAAAAAGTTACTTTATATTCAAGTAGGTTATTAAACTTACTTGTGTTGTATGTACATCTACATTACTGTCTAAGTCAGTGGTATTCAAGGGGACAGTACTGTCCTCACACATGGCAGTTAAGAAGCATATGGGGGTGCTTGTAGATTGTTAGTGTTTGCAGTGTGGTACTGGCAACTAGTGAATGGGGCATGGGTGCTTCATGTCCTGCGATGCTCTAGAAAGTCCTTCAAACGACCCATCACCCATGACCTGCAGGACTTGTGGATGTCCCACTAGACACCTACTCTGTGTTATACACAAATACAAAGTATCTTTTGCATGACTTAAATGTACACTGACACTAAACATTAGCAAGAGATATAGCTTTATTTTGTTCACAGTTTTATTGAGATCTGTTTCCTATTTGAGAATGTCATGTCACTGAGAGCAGAACCATTTACGGCATGGACTTCACTACCAGCGCTCTGTGTGTAGCATTCTTAGTGATGATTCAAAGAACAGGTAGAAGCATCTTCTAGGGGACTTCTCTCTGAGCATGACATGCTGAACTGGAGATTATTTTCTTAAGAACTATTTTACTCTCATTGCTCCTTTATATTTGATTATGCATGTTGGCATTTTACAATTCCTATTTATTTTCTTTCAGGAGAGTAAAGGGGGTTATAACATGGAGATGCTGGTTCTGATACAGTTGAGAGCCACTAACTCAGAGTTTCACAACCTTGGCACCATTGACATTTCGGGCTGGAGTATTCTTTTGTGTTGTTGTTTTGTTGCTTTTTAAATTTTTTAATTAATTATTTTATTTTTAAAATTTTGTTTTAAATTGACACATAAGTGTATATATTTATGGGATACAGTGTGATGTTTGATGCATGTATGCATTCTGCAGTGATCAACTCAGGGTATTTAGCATATCCATCGTCTCATACATTTATCATTTCTATGTGGTGAGAACATCCAAACTTCTTCTAGTTATTTTGAAATATACAGTATAATATTGTTAACCATAGTCACCCTAGTGAGCAATAGAACACCAGAATTGATTTTTCCTATATAACTGTAACTTTGTACCCATTGACTAATCTTTCCCTATCCCCCTCCCCAGCCTCTAGTAACCACTATTCTGCTATTTGGAAAATGCTTTGTCGTAGGGATCTATCCTGTGCACTGTGGAATCTTCAGCATTATCCCTTGCCTCTACTCACTGGATGCCAGTAGCAGCCTCCTTCCCTGTCCTCCTCAAGTTAAGACAACGAAAAATATCTTATGATATTGCCAAATGTCCCCTGGGGGACAACATAGACCCTGGCTGAGCATCACTGAACTAGTATGAGAGACGATAAGAATTCTAGAATTGTCAGATGTGTTCCTTTTTTCATTCCACCACTACATATTGATGAAAGCCTTGGCTATGCTCTTTGAAATTGCTGCGCATGGTTATGTGGTGAACCCCAACATCCTAGTTTCCTTCAGTAGCCAATCGTGACCATACTAGCTTATTTCAAACCTTTTGGACATCTGTTTTAGGAGGAAGGACATTGAACCTGGAAGATCTGCATGTTAGCCCAGGTTTTCCGTAACCTACTTGTGTGACCTTGGGCAACTCATTTCATGACTCTGGGCTGCAACTGCATCTGCATAAAGTGAAGGGTTGGGTTAGATAATCTGAAGTGCCTTCAGTTCTGAGAGGTTTTAATTCATTTCTTTCTGACTCACCTCTTTAAAAATCTGTTCAAATGTTGGCAATTCTATATGCAATTTGGCAAGAGACACCTCAAACATACTAATAAAGTATAAAGTGAGTTGAAAAACGTTGACATTAATTTAAAAATTATCATTCAGAGGATTTTTAAGTAGTCCAACTGAAGTTAGAAAAACAGATTAATTGCTGCTTAACAGAATCTAAAATTGTTTTAAACCCTTGTTTGTAAGAACCTGGCTCAGAAATTGAGAAAAAAAAGTCTCGTTGGCATAATAATAATAAAAGAATATACCTGGACCTTTTTGGGGAGCAGAGTGAGCCAATAATTTGGCCGTAATCAGGATAATGAGGAACAGAAAACTTGAGGACTTAAAATGAGAGTAGTATCTGTATCAATGAGTCTACGTCTAAAAGGCCAAACCACATGGATGACAGATGAAAAGCAAGCAAGTTGTAAGCTCTTTCTCCCACATAGCTAAATACTTGGATATTTAGAGATATAGACCTTACAAATAATTGGCTGAAATTTCACATTTTTTTCCAGTAGCTTTGACATAAGAAAGATAGGGCTGACTTATCCCTCTTCGATATGGAGACAACAGGCACCTCCAAATCTAAGAGATTTCAATTACGGATATTCCCTATTTTCTCTTTCCTCAGCTATCAATGGGTCCTGAAGGCAGTCTATTGGTCAATGGTGATAACTGTGAATCAAACGCCAAACTGAAAAAAGCATTGCAATCCTGCTGAAGGAGAGAGAAACTTACTAAAAATCTACTGTATGTCAGGCATACATTAACTCTAATCCTCAGAATGGCTTGCAGGGTCAGCATTGTCATTCCCATTTTCAGATGAAGAAACTGAGTCTTTGAGATGACTTACCCAACTTTACTTAACTCCTAATGGGAGCCTGAAACTTTCTGGTTCCTATGTCCACACTCTTTTCAATGAGCACTCTTTCATGTCCACACTCTTTCCAGTAAGGGTCTATATTAAGAGACCCTTAGGTTAGCTGAGGGTGGTTACAGGGTTAGAATTGTTGTATGGCCAACCTCTGGTCAAGACACAGTTGGAAGTTTGTAAAGTTTGGGCAACTTGTGTTTGGTTCTTCTTTTTGTCTCTCTCTCCTTCCCCTTTCTTCATTCTTTGCCCACTTGAAGATCCAACTCTACTCCTGACATCAGCATCTCCAGACTGCTTTCTAGATGCTCATGAGTTCCATAGCACCATATCTCATCAGAACAGTTCTCATGGACTCCTTCCTGAGTTACTCGTCCCGAATTTCATTTTCTTAAGACTCTGCTGTCTGCTGGGTGGTGATGTGTGGTCATGGCTTTGCAGACACAGCAGCCTTCCACTGGGTTAGTTGACTAGCCTTCCAGAAGACCAGACATTTTAACTGAGATACAAATCCACCCAAGCACATTAGAGAGAGGTTGGAGTAATGCTGCAGATATCAGGCACCAGGGTCTTGATGATTAAGTAGGAAGGTCACCTCTTTAACAGGGCTATCAACATTTTAATGGGGATTAAAGTCCTGAGCTCAAGTGGTAAAACCGATAAGACATTTCAGGATAGTGATTTTAAGAAGGGCAATAAAAGAACAACTGGGCCTTTCTGGGTCTCTTAAAACATATCCTCTACTAGACCAAATTCTTCCTGATGATAAACCAATTTTTGATCAAGACAATAAATGTCTGTGCATATGTCTAAGTTGGCTTAATTGGAACACAAAAAAAGGAACTTTAATGTTTCACTAATAAAGAATTCCAGCAGGACACACATAGCAGCAACTATTTGTGAGTTAGTTAGACTAGGCTCCATGTGATCTTAGCTTCTGCAGGATAAAGATGTCAATTATTTCATTGTACTCAAAGAGTTTCTATCAATTAATCAATCATCCAATGCTTTCTGAGCACTTGCTGTGCCCAAGACCTTGTGCTGGGGTGGAGATAAAGGGTCTTGCTAACATACAAAGGTCTTGAAGTAATTGAATATATTCGCAAAACCATGTAATTTAATGTGAGGTTTTGCAGCAGGACATGGAATTGATATATGTATTATATACTCATTTATTAGTTTATTCATTTGACAAAAATTTATATGAAGGCAGAATATTCCAGATACCATGCTAGACATTGTGAGATATAACTGAGAAACAGAAGCAGTCTGAACTCCAAGGGACAATATTTTGGTAAAGAACACAGGTACAGTATGATGCTTCCAGTAAAATGGGATTAGGACTATGAAAAAATCAGTTATCTGGGCAAGTTTTACCATGAAAGCACACAGGTCGAGTGGCTAGACCTTGTCTTGAGGTGATAACAAAAGCATTCTGGAGGAGGTGATGCCCAAGGGAGACCTGGTGGATAAGGAGTGAGCCAGGCCAAATGTGGAGGGGTGGGGGCAAGAAGGAAAGAGGGAACAGTATGTACAAGGACTGGAAACAAGAGAGGCTGGCCAAGTGTGGGACAGTCAATAGCTCAGTATGGTAAGAAGTTAGAATTTAAGACATGCAAATTGTGGAGGATGTAAGTGGAGAGGGAAAGAAAGGCTGATTCATGAAGATAGTTGAATTCATGCCAGGGTGTTTAGATGTTATTTTGGGGACAATGGCGAATCACAGATGAATTTTAATTATGGCAGCCATTTCAATCATTATAATGTGGTAGATATGGGAAAACAAAGTAATTTTGCTTCTCTGGAAAACATAGTAGGCCAACAGAAATGCCTGAAGCTAATAACCAAACTACCTTGAAGATTTTGACTCATCTGTGGTGGTAATTGTGGCATGAAGTGTTCAGAAGTGTTTTTTGTTTTTTCCATGGATCTCTCTTTGGTGAGATTCCTTAGGAAATAAATAAAAGATACTTTTGAATAAGAAGTTAGTAAAAGTCATAAAGGACTTGAGTTAGAGTAGATATTGTGCAGCTGTGTCTGGCTGAAGCCAGAAAGTGAAAATTAAGCAGCTGACACGTATCTCCTTATAACTTTCATTAAACAGACAACCTCCCCTGACCCCCACCACTCCTGTCTTACTCTACGTACATTTTTTAATGTGAAAAGGATTAAAAAATGTTCTAAAGTTAATAAAATATACAACTTGACCTGGTTAATCTGAACCAGTTTGCAAACTCCCTTTATATTTGGATAAAAACAATAAACCTTCAGATTAACAAACTCTTGGCAAATTCCCTGCCTCTCATTTTAGTAAATTCTTTATTAGTTACATTTCCGGCTCCCCAGACATGGGGATGAATTAAGCCTGGAAAAAACACGCAGGGCTGTAATTACATTAAGCTTTTTTTTTTTTTTTGCAATAAGAAAAAGTGTGTCAGAGCATAAAGATATCCTTAAGGTGACATTTGCTTTGACCTGCCAAGTTTTGGACTATGCCCCAGGTTCTTGGATCCAATAATAGAGAACATTTAGCCAAAGACACTTTCTACCTTTCTGATCATTACAGATTTTGTCATTAATGTAAGTGATAATGCTCCTGGCTAGACAAATTGAAGGGTAGAGGTGGGTGGTTCAGAGAAAGCTGGAAGAACCTGAGTTGACCTAAGTTTTCAGACTCCAGCTTTAAAGTTGCTTGAGAAACCGGGGTCTGGTGAACAAGTGAGGGAAAGTGCATTAGGGAAAGTGTTGTCATCCTCGAATTGGAGAGCAGTCAAATGTCCCTCTTATTTCCTCCCTAACATCCTTCCAAATTTTCCCCATGACTTAACTTTTTCCAGAGGCCTTTCCTAAGATGGAATCTACTTCCATCTTAATTGTTTTCATAGGGTTATTCCAATTGGAATATTGCTTTCAACTTGGTTTATGTTCCTACTTAGGTTTTGTTTTTCTTTTTCTATGATGGTTCTGCATCTTCTGCCTTGCTCTTGGCACTGCTCAATGCTATCTATACAATATGTGATTAATACTTTGTTGAGGGCATTGTGAAAGAACTTAATGCTCAGTAAGAGAAAATGTAGAAAGCCAGCACCCAATCACCTTGCAGGAAATTTTCCCTGCATAATCACATTTATTACTCTCATAAAATATAACACTATCCTTATTACTATTGGCAGTAAAAGAAAGCCTCTAATGTATACCTTTCCTACCACACCTCATACACTTAACTATTAAGGGAATTCTAAATAGAGGCATGGAAAGACGTGGAAAAGGCCAAATTCTTCCAATGGGAGCCAAATGACCTGGAGTGTGGAAGTTTGATTCTGAACTTAAAGTGGTCTGGGAAAACATAAACCTTGATATCTGAAATGTGACCCAGTGGCCCCTCCAGTGTTTTGAAATGGAGTCCTTCTTTTAAAATCTTCCCCTAGTCTTTCTTTGAGGAAAAGTAGTCTGCAGCTTACTTTCAAAGCCCTTAAGTGTAAAAATAAACACGCATTCAGTCAATAAGGCCCCTGATGCCTTGCTATACCACAACACATGTTTGAGTCATAAATCATGAATCTGACAGGTCTATCATGATGCATTGTGTTAATACATCATAATGACAATACTGACGATGTATTAGTGCAATATATCCTGAAAGCCTATCACTTTAGAATTCTGTGTTTATAGATAGCAAAGGAAGGATCTGAGGGTGGTGAAACTGAGAAAGAGAGAGGCACATGAGAGGGTCAAGAATGACGATCATCTTTTTTTTTCTGACAAAGCAAGAGCCAGAAAGGGAAATCAAGTTTCCACCTCTTGGGCACTAATACCTTCCCTTTCTCAGTAGTTGTGTCATGTATGCAACTCTTGGAGGTGTATACTCTACCGAATCTAGGTCATACCACTAGGTGTTGGCAGAGCCAGACTGGATGCAGACTTGTGAGTGTCAGCCACACACTTTTCCTAACACCTCCAAGCTTTAGGGTGAATGAAATATATCCTAAGTACATGAAACTCTGTTCTAAATGATCCCGTTGACCAAACGTTTTGGTTATGTTTGCACATGCTGGTGTGTGCTAATGTTTATAGTCCTTAGTAGTGAGTGGCCTTTTCTTCCTAGGCTTCTCGTAAAGGATGGAGTTTGATGCAGAGCCTAGGAGTGGCAATGCAATCATTTCATTTGTTGGGCATTCACTGTTAGAACAGTTTGGGCCCCAGTGTTTATTACACCTGGCTCATCAGACCAAGCCAAGTGTTAATCACATATCTGCCTCTTTTGCAAACCAATTGATCAGGCCTATTTGCTTTTTTTTTTTCCAGGAGAATCTTGACAATGATAAAAAACAGTTAGTCCTTAGGTTTAGCTTATGGTCTTGCCTATAAAATAAACGAATTATATGGCTATTGTGCCATCTTTGCAATGGGAACAACTGGAAAAATTGCATGCTCTTTGTGAAAGAAACCTCCTGTACATCATATCTATCAAATTTTCAATTGTCAGTCACTTCCAGTTAACTCATAATTGGCTTTGAAATTCTTCACTTAATTCATTGCAATTCAATTTTAAGACTTCCAAAAACAAACAAAAAAACAAAATAAAGAAAGAAGTTAAGTAGAGCGACAAAAGTTATTCATTTAGAAGTGCAATGATCATACTGAGGAAGAGAAGGAAACTCAGTGGAATTGATATGTCTATGATTAGGAGATAGGCTGAGACTTATTTTTGTATCACTGAAGAGTAAACTAAAAATTTAAATTAGATTATACAATGCTGGTTATTTATACGCACACATAGTCAAGTACATCTGTATGTAAGGACAAGCATCTTACTTTTAAAATTCAAATTACAAATAAGTTTACTGAAATACACAGATAAGTACATTCTTGAAATTAGCAAAACAGCATTTCTTCTTCAACCAATTCTAAAATTCAGATTTTGCCGATGATGGCAAGTGTCTACATGGTATAAGCAAAAGTTTGATGCATATGAAAGTCAAGCAAGAAAGTGGGCAGTTCTTATCTGTTGGCATTTTGACACTATACTGTTACATTTTGTGAGTGTATGTTTTGCTATATAGAGCCTACTTCTATGGACTTGCAAATAGTCTGTTTCTTTGTAGACTTGCTGTACAGATGCAGGTAGAGATTTTTTACATCTTCCATACTATATCTGTATTTCCAAAGTGTGGACCTTGATGCCTGTCTATTGGCGATGTTGATGTTTGCTGATATAATACATTTCTAATACCTTGACTTCCTCACCCTCCCCACCTCCAAACTTGAGATTTACAAGTATGTTTTGAGAACATTCGATGAAAATTAATAATAGATGCTTTTATGGAGATAAACAGTTTTCAGAACCAGATTATATATTTAAAAATACTCATGAATATTTTCTATTCAGCCAGTTTCTACCAGTAAGTGTGGCAGCCTGGGGTAGGAGGAACTTTATTACCTCCCACTGAGTGCTAGGGGACCATAAGGTAGATAACTGACTCTCCCTCAGTGGCTGTCTTGCAGCCTGATGGAGTGAGTATCTACAGAGGGACATTTACTCCCAGAGCTCACCAACTATGGCTCACTCCCGCCTGAGCAGGATCCACTGACCATCAACTTTGATGGTTATTGCTGCCCGAAGAATTTTAAGGTTGCTGTAGAGAATAATGACAAAACCCAAGGGTCCTATGGCAAGACTCCAGAACTTTGAAGGTCCTCAGCTCTCTGACCAGTGGGCTTGTGGTAATATTTGTTGCTCTTGGCCTTGGAGCCAATCTGTTCCACACCCAAATGAGCATCTGGAGAAAGTTTGACTTCTAAGAACTGTTCCCAGAGGCCATATCTGTCTCTCCATTACTAGAATAAAAATAGCCCTGGCTACTCCAACATACCCAGCTAATGAAAAGCTGTCTTATTTAGCCCAGTCGACTTACACCAATGACCTATAGGTCGACTTTCTCCTGCCCTCTTACATTTCCCACCAAATCAAGGGCATAGAGGACTTAAACATCTGTCTAAAAAATTCTTCTCGTTGTCATTCCCCAGGATTTATACATCATTTTGCTCTTATAAATCTACAAGGTATTAATGCATGAGACCCAGGGGAGGGTACATGGACAGACATGGAGAAAAGCTTTCCTTTCTTGCTCCAGGGCCACAGACATCTTAGGGCCTCAGTTTCCTTGTTTGTATAATGAAAACTTGTATTAATGAAAATTAAGGTTATGTCAAGCAATATCTTATGCTTAGGGTATATCATTATAACGTTTAATAGTAAAGTGAACAAACCTATACTGTACTATCACAATTACAGAAAACAGCTTTGAGGCCTACAGATTTTTCTGCAGTTGGTGAAGTTAAACCTGCACTCTGTAATGAGATAACAAATCCTTTTTGTTTCCCACCACTATCAGAAACATATTCCAAGGTGATCAGACCCTAAGCAGGTCCTCTCACACCAAATTTCCCCAAACTGCCCAAACCAAAGTTGGGGTTCATCCATTTAGAATCCCTGTGGGACTGTTTGTTTCTTTTCACATGGCCACAGCCCACTCCTGCTTGGTCAGTATTCTATGGTGTACTTCTTCATCAAACTGCCAAAATTCTAGTTAAGTCTTTTGTTTGGGGAAACTCAACCTGAAAATTTGCATTCGAACACTAAAACATACCCATGTTTCTGTTTTATATCCTAAGACATGAACTCAAATGGGAAGTTCCTTTTCCTGGGCTACTGAAATAGTATATTACTGTAGTGTGGAGAGAAAAAATTGTATCTAAAACCCAAATCACCTCCATGAAAGGGTGGGTTCTTGACCTCAGAATTTTTGCTTTGATGAGAGACTCAATGAGTTGGCCTCAGAGACATTTAGAAGGGGAAAATACAAGGAAATTAAGAAGAATGTGGAATTTCTGGAGCAATCTTGTGAGTCAACAGAAAAAGAGAAATGAGAGAAGAAAGAGAAGCAATTGGATAATAACAAGCTAGGTGAAGGGGCTAGTATTATGCCGTGTGGACTTTCAGGAACAGGGACTGCCCCCATTGGTGGTCTGTGTTGCTGTGACATAAACACCCTCCTACTCTCTGCATGCCATATCCCAGCTGGAATGAAGTCTCTGTGCACACAAGTGTGTTGTGTTAATACAATGATTGTAGAGCTGGAGGAAGCAGCTGAGTTTTTCATTTAGGTGCTCTTTGGGCACAGCAGGCCCAGAATGGCAAGATCACCCCTTCCCTGAACTGATCTAGGAAACGTAAGAAGTTCAATCCAGAGGTAACTATGAGGACACCACTTCTGAGAATTTGCAAGAATCTCAGGGACTCTTTCAGGCTCCCATAAAGCATGGAATGTGAGGCTTGTGACTATCTTATCTCCATCGTAAAGGGCAGGGAGACCCCAGCTGACATATGGGTTCCATTATGGGGGAAGACTTTTGTTACAGCAGCGTTGGGAATTAAGCTAATCTCTTTGTATCAGACTTTATCTGTTTGTGGTAATATTTTGTGGAATAAGATAAGCCCTGGAATATATTCAGATGTGGGTGATAAGTGATTTTATAAGTCGGTTTTGCTCAACATGGACTATTTGACTTCTAATGCAAATCTCCCTCCTCCCATACCACCCCCCGAGAACACACACAAAGAACAAACCCTTCATCACCACTTTCTCTTCCATCCCACCTCTAAATTCAGGTGAAACAGTGAACGCCTGCTGCTGTCAATTGACTTGTGATTTTCCTTCTCTCACGTGGCTCACCATTTTGAATCATTTTCCCCATCCTAATTTCCCTGCAGCAGGTTCTGTTGTCTGCCTTTAACCCTTGCCTATCCTCATGGCCAGCCCCTCCTCTGCGAAGAGGGGGCTTCACTTCCTCTTATATCTTCAATGCACCACAGTGACCTTAGAGGCTGATGCAGGTGCTTTGGGAGACCAGTTCATCAAGTGCTGCAGACAGCGAGGGCTGGGGTGAGCCATCAGCCCCTCAAAACTATGGTCTAGAACTGCCCTGGACCAGATTAGTAATGGTGACCTGGAGGTGAAAGGCTCTGTATTCCATTACCAGTCTCCTGAGTAATCTACCTAATTCAGTATCCTTTCATTTAATTGAAACATTATTTTCTCTCTGTTAGCCAGGGCACTCAAGCTGGTATAGCAGTGTTAATCTTTCAGCTGATTTCCATCTTTGCAGAATTACCTTTCTAGCAATTAGACCCACTGGTATAAATTTGCTTTGCTCCTTCCTGGAGTTCAACATTAAAATGGAAATCTCCAAGCTCAACACGTTTTCCTCCAGGCTGACCCAGGGCAGGTATTAATTAACTGGGGTGTCGTGAGAAGGTTGAGCTGAAAAAGCCAAGTAGGAGAATGCTACTCTTGGGATGTCTCTGCAGCCAGCAGACGGACTAAAGAGGGTGAGACCCGGATGGAGAAGAATCACATTTAAAGTTATGTGAAATGACCACACTATTAGTGAACCGGGGAGCAGAACAATGGTTGTTCTGGAAGTACATCAGTATGTTCAGGTAACAAATCTTCTGCATCTTTTGTTGAAGTGTGAATGTAACTAATTTGTGAACATTCTCTAAGACACACAGGGTTACGGTGATAAACTATCTCAGCTTGTTAGGGACTGAGAGGTTCTGGGACCAGAGAGACTTTCTGTGTAAAATTGTCAAAGTTCTGCAAAAACTAGGATGTGTTGGTCACCCTGTTAGGTCCAAGTTGTTGTTTTAAGCAGTCTCATTCTGTCACCCAGGCTGGAGTGCAGAGGCATGATCTTGGTTCACTGCAACCTCCACCTCCCAGGTTCAAGCGATTCTCCTGCCTCAGCCTCCTGAGTAGCTGGACCACGGCTGGCTAATTTTTGTATTTTTAGTGGAGATGGGCTTTCGCCAAGTTGGCCAGGCTGGTCTCGAACTTCTGACGTGAAGTGATCTGCCTGCCTTAGCCTCCCAAAGTGCTGGGATTATAGGTGTGATATGCCAGTTGATTTCTCACATTTCTTGCCAAATGGCAACAATGAGTTGATACTCACCCTCTCATTTTCTGTCGTTTGACTTTTCTGAAATCTGGTGTCTGCTCCTACAATAACAGAGAAATGAACCCTGGATTTTCAAGGTGGACAGGATTGCTAATTGTCAAATCCAGTGACCTTCTCTTAGAACTTGCCCTCTCTCTAGCATTGAACACAACTGAATACATCTCTTTTTTGAACTCTCTTCATTTGATTTCTAGGGCTGTGAAATTTTCTTATTCTTCTTTCAAACCATGTCTCTTTGTCCATTGCTTGAATTTCCACCGGCAGGCATGCCTGTTCTTTCTCTGCAGTTATTCCTGTAGATGCTGCTGGTAATCTTCCTATTGCTTCTCAGTTCTGCATTTTATGCTCTGCTTTATGCTGCTAGGGCTGGGAGTTAGCAAATTCTTATTTCCTTGGGTTCACTTGCCAGCTGGTTTGCCATTTGGCTCTGTCTGTAGAGGCACTTGGGGGAGGTCAGAGGGCAGGAGAAAACTAGAAACCTCCTTCTCCTGACTCCAGCAGGGTGGCAGTCACTCACGGGGACAGGTGGTTGCCATGGCACAACAGAATGTTGGGGGTTCTAGTCTCCAGAAGCCTGGGCAGGGGCGTGTCTTCCCAGAAGCTCAAGCCCTGGTCAATGGTGAGTCTGGAACTAAACTTTGATAGCTTTTCCAATAGCACAGAAGCCAGTGAAGCTGAAGGCTCCCACCCAGGCACATGCAACACTTGGATCCTCTGGCTATTGGCAACCCCACCTGTTGCTCTTCTAGCCCTTTCGATATTGTCATAACCAATTCTGTGCCCTTACGTGTGAAATATACAGAGTGGCTTGTGGCTTCCTGACTGAGTCTTGACTGATCTACTCTTGGGCTTTCAATTTTTTGTTTGTTTGTTTGTTTTAGGGAGTGTGGGGAAAGAGCCTTACTCTGTAGCCCAGGATGGAGTGCGGTGGCACAATCTTGACTCACTATAACCTCTGCCTCCCAGATTCAAGTGATTCTCCTGTCTCCACCTCCTGAGTAACTGGGATACAGACACACGCCACCAAGCCTGGCTACTTTTTGTATTTTTAGTAGGGATGGGGTTTTGCCATGTTGTCCAAGCTGGTCTCAAACTCCTGACCACAAGTGATCTACCCGTCTCGGCTTCCCAAAGTGGGATTTCCCAAAGTGGGAATTCTTAATGATATATAAAAGACTCGACCTCAGGTCTGCATCAAAAACCACTGTCAGGACCTATCTACATGACTGTAATGCTAGTTTATACTATACTAGTCATCCTACAACTCTTGATCTTCCTTCCCAATTACTAAACAGTGACTAGTGACAAAACTATCATTCTTCTGGTTATTGTGGACACTTGCCACTCCCTTGCTTCTAAAACCTAATCAATCACCAATTCTTGTCTTTTTATTAAAAAAACAAAAGTATTTCACATGGGTCATTTTGTTTCCTTTCCTTGGTTTTGGCCTTTGTAACCTCAAGTCTGAACAAAAGCAATATCTTTCTCATTTGTTAAGAAAATACTATTAATACCTGCTGTCTTGTAAAGTAGTGGCTACCCTGGAGAAAGTACTTATTTACATGATTTCCAGACAAATTGCCTTGACTCTAGGATACATGCTGTCTCCTCCTGCAGATGAGGTGATTGAAGCTTAGAGGTTAACTTTTCAAAAGTCTCAGGGGTATTAAGTGGAAGAGCCTGGATCTGAACCTAGGACCTTGTCACTCCATAACGTATGTGTTTTCCTTCAGTCCCTCCCTTTTTAGTCTCTGCAACATCAAATCTATCACATAACCAGCCTGGTTAATATTCCTAAAGTTTACTTTTAAATCACCTGACTCATAGAGAGGATTCAGTGAATACTTACTGAATGAACTGAACATACTACTCCTCTAATTAAACACTTTTGAAATAAAGTTTTAACAGCTTGATTGAGGTATAAAAGGCATATAATGATCTACACATATTCAAAGTGTACAGTATAATAGTTTTTGACATATATAAACCTGTGAAATTAATCATTACCATAATCAAGATAATGGACGTCTCCATCATTTCCTAAAGGTTCCTCATGCCCTTTCTCATTTCTCACTCCTACCTCTCTCCACACCTACCCCCTACCTTATCCCCCAGTGATTCCCAGGAAAGCACTGATCTGCTTTCTTTCACATAGATTTGTTTGCATTTTCTAGAATTTTATATAAATGGAATCAGACAGTGTGTAAGATTTTTTTCTCTAGCTTCTCTCACTCAATGTACCTATTTTGAAACTCATCCATGCTATTTCAAGTATTGTTATTTTTATTGTTAGTGATAGCCCATTATATAAACATTAATTTGTCAATTCATTCACTTGATGATAGCCACTTAAGTTTCTAGTTTTTAGCTATTACAAATAAAGCTTCCGTTCAGCATTCACTTATTAAGTCTTTGTCTAGGCATATGCTTTTGTTTCTCTTGGGTCAACATATAGAAATGGCATGGCTGGGTCATGCGGTAGGTGTATGTTTAACTTTTTAAGAAACTGTCAAACTGTTTTCAAGTAGTTGTATCGTTTTACATGCCCACCAGCAGTGTATGAAAATTCCTGTTGTTCCACATTCTTGTTAACACTTGGTATGAATGGTCTTTTCAATATTAGCCATTGTAAAAGATATGGTAGTATCACATCATGGTTTAAATTTTCAGCTTCCTAATGACTAATAATGTTGAGCATCTTCATGTGCTTTTTGTCATCCATACATCTTTGCTGAAGCGTCTGTTCAAATATTTTGCCCATTAACAAATTAAGTTGTTTGAATTTGAGATTTCTCATTATATTTTAGATTCTTTATCGGATATGTGATTTGCAAATAGTTTCTCCTAGTCCATGTCTTGTCTTTTCATCATTGTCTTCTAAAGAGCAGAATTTCTTACTTTTCATGAAGTCCAGTTTATCAAATTTTTGTTTAGTGCGTCATGTTTTGGTATTATATCTAAGAAAGTTTGACGTAACACAAATTCACAAAGATTTCCTCCTGTTCTTTTTCCTAGAGGTTTCAGTGTCAGGTTTTACATTTAGCTCTGTGGTTCATTTCAAGTTAACTTTTGTATACAGTTGTATTGGTTGAGGTATAGTTTTTGCCAATGAATATCCCATCTTTTTAGCACCATTTGTTGAAAAGATTGTACTTTCTGTATTTAATTATCTTTGTACCTTCGTTGAAAATCAATTGACCGTATTTATATGGATCTGTTTCTTCTCAGTTCTGTGTCAATGATCTATTTGTCTATAGTGTTGTCTATTTGTCTTTAATGTTGATAGCACAATCACTCTAAAATCAATCTTGATGTTAGGTACTGTAAGTCCTCCAGCTTTATCTTTTTGAAAGTTTTCTGGTCTATCTTAGGTCTTTTGTATTTCTATGTGAATTTTAGAAACAGCTTGCCAATTTCTACAAGATCTTGCTAGGATTTAGTTGTGATTGTGTTGACTCTATAGACAATTTTAGGGGAAATTGACTCCTTGATAATATTAAGCCTTCCAGTCTATAAACATGGTATGTTTCTCCATTTACTTAGATCTTCTTTAATTTCTCTCAGCATTGTCTTATAAATTTTATTATATAAATTTTATGTATCCTTTTGATGCTAATATAAATGGTGTTGATTTTTTAAAAATTCATTTTCTGAATGTTAATTGTTAGTCCATAGAAATACAACTTTCCCCAAATCTACAAACTTGCTAAACTCACATTAGTGATTTTAAAAGCGATTATATAAGATGTAGTATATAGACTATGATGTAACCTACTAATAAAGATAGTTTTACTTCTTTCTTTCCAATCTGGATGCCTTTTTTCTTGCCTTATTAAACTGGCGATAACCTCTAATGTTATATTGAATACAAGTGTTGAGAGTACACATTCTTGTCTTGTTCCTGATCTTAAGGGGAAAAGCCTCCAATGTCTTCATTTTAAGTTTATTGTTTGCTATAAGTTTCTTATAAGTTCCCTTTATCAGACTAAGGAAATTTCCTTCTATGCCTAATTTATCAAAAAGTTAATTCTATTTTCATGTGTTCCTATAAATATTCTTGAACTTGGTCAAATATTTTTTCACTATCAATTCCTGGCTTTTGAATTTCAAAAGCCTGTGTCTCATGGTCATGAGACTAATTCATGTTTATATAAAATAGATTTTGCAGAAGTGCTAACTGCTTTTCCACTCACTCCAGCCTTTCCTACGTGGCTAAAGAGGAGAAAGAATGAACAGGGCGGGAAAAGGGAAGCAGACCTGCAAGGACTTTCTAGACAGGGGCCACTTCTTTTTCTAGCCTCTAATCCAATGAGTAGGAGGTTCCTGGAACCATGAGTTGGCCAGTGTTCCATTGTATTTATCATGTTATGCCTTTGCTACCATGTTCGTTGATCTTGCTTTTACAAATGGTTATTCACTTCACCATTTTACTGGTTAAGTGGATTATTTTGCTTTTACTTTAATACCATCTAGCTTTTTATTATTTACTTAAAAAATTTAAAAAGTATGTAAGATAATTTTCATCTTGTCTACTTAATTTTAAATCTAATCATTTTATTATTTGTTTTATCTTCAGCTTACTTCAAAATTGAAAGCAAGAATCATTGACTTGAGGGTGGGATCTGTGAGAACTGTCTATAGTTTAAGCAGGAATGGCTGGAAGACGTTCCATTTCCCACGTCCTCTTCGGTAGATTTTTCAAAACCACCTCAACATTCCTCAGGGCTGCAGCACTGCAGGGAGCGCTGCTCAAAATTGTGTTCCATGTAAATGTTAGGAGGAAACTGCTCCAGGAATTCCGTTCACATTTGCATACAATACAATGTGCATAATCTCTGAAGTTGCACAACAGTGATAGTGGCCACCTTGCAAAGATGACACACTTCATTTTAAAGTCTTTCAACTGAAGAAAACAATAGCTGCATGGGTCAATCTCTCCTCCAAAAATCACAGTAATCCTGCATTCAGTCACAGCACAGCCAAACTACTGAAATAATGTTGTCTTTTCACAGCACAAATCATCCAAATCCTTTACAGGGATATGAATTATTTAAATTGATGATCTCTTTTCAGTACAACCACTGAACAACAGGTAAATAATATGCATAGTATAAGAGAAATTGTATAGGAAGTTTCCAGCCAGAAAGGGCTCTCATATAATTCATTTATTTCATTTTTGTTTACAATTTCTAAAAATTCCAATATTTTAATGTTATTTTAAAAAGTGGATAAAATGTAGAAAAGCAAGATAAGAATATGGAACTAAAAGCTAAAAATGGGAATTAAATAGCATATGTCATTTAAGTTTAATTTTGATAATGACTCAAATTACCTTAAAGGTAAGCAGTTGTCGGCCGGGCACGGTGGCTCATGCCTGTAATCCCAGCACTTTGGGTGGCCGAGGCGGGCAGATCACGAGGTCAGGAGATCGAGACCATCCTAGCTAACATGGTGAAACCCCATCTCTACTAAAAATACAACAACGAAAAAAATTTAGCTGCGCATGGTGGCAGGCGCCTGTAGTCCCAGCTACTCGGGAGGCTGAGGCAGGAGAATGGCATGAACCCGGGAGGCGGCCGAGCTTGCAGTGAGCGGAGATCAGTCCACTGCACTCCAGCCTGGGCAACAGAGCGAGACTCTGTCTCAAAAAAAAAAAAGAAAGAAAGAAAGAAAAAGTAAGCAGTTGTCAATAGATGCTTCTTACAGGCAGAATTTTAAAAAGTTCTCTAAGTGTATAGACTGAAGGCAAAAATCAAGTTGGTTGGAGCTGGAATTAAGATTGAGTGTTATCCAGAGGAAGGCGGCACCACCAGTGATGAATGATCCATACACACACACACACACACACACACACACACAAAACAAACACAATTTTATTGAATACTTGTCCAGTCTTACTCTATAATTACACACGACAGTTTCCTAAAGAACACCTCTGAGGGTAAGTGAACTGACGGCAGGCTCCTTTACTCCCTAAATTAAAAGGCAAACGTGGATAGACCTAACTTTCTACAAAGTAATTTGATTGACATTCACTACTTCCTCCATAGATGTTATTGACCGCCAACCCAATGAGATTCTTAGTAAATAAACCTTCCAAATACCCTATCTGAGGTTCACCACTGTAAGGACTCTATCCCTGTTGTGGGTCCTATCTAATTGATACCCTCATTAAGTGCTTGTATATATTCCATTTTTTTCTCTGCAGTTTTTCTAGGTGGACAGAGCTCTTTAGTAGGGGCTGCAGAAGACACTCTGTAGATGGTCAATGAAGTACTTCAGAAGTGTGCAGTGTTGTGGGGAGAAAGATATGCATACATGAAAGATCTGCATGTAGTCAAGTGATAGACTCAATTGGATGATATTCTGTAGCCAGTTATACCCGCCTGCCTTCCCACACAGAAAAGATCCCATTGAATTCCCATTGTGAAAGAATCACATGGCCTGCTGTGTGGAGAATAGATTATAAAGGGACAACTATAGAATCAAGGAAACTAATTAGGAGGCTTCAAGGAGAAGCCAGGCAAGAGATGATGGTGGCTTGGACTAGAGGATAATGGTAGAGAGTATATGTATTTTGGTGTTAACATTTTTTCTCTCTCTCTCTCTTTTATAAAAAACATTTTAGCATCTTTGAAATTGGAATGAGTCTTGTGATTGATGGCTTCTTGCCATCACTGCAGAACAAGAGACATAGAGATGTAGTTGCCACTTTTCTGCATGCACACATAGTTGGTTTGCATTTTTATTCTCACTCAATTGCATCACAGGTTCCTGGAGCTTTGCAGCTTCAGTTCAAAATCTGCAGGAAGCAGAGCATTGCATTGACCACTACTCTTAATGTCACTATGGATGATATTTTGTGGAAAACCATGTACTTGTATGATTCTGAATGGAAAGCAATTAAGAAGTTAGGTTTTGAAATCAATAATCTTTTTGGAAACTTTAACCAACTTATTTCACATACACTTTCCTTATACTGAATAATGATATACGGCAAACTTATGTTTACATAAGTGTAGAGGTCTTCAAATACATATAAAATAAATTTCTAAGCAATAGCACTGGTCATAGATTGCTAGTTTTTTTTCTTTCTTAGGGGTGGATAAGATAATCATGTACCTCACAATTGCTGGTAGCTTAGATTCTATATATTACTGTATTTTCAGGGTAGATTTAATGAGAAGAATGAGAGAAAAAGAGTCAAGGATGACTCCAAACTGCTTTGTCAGAGCAACCAATAACCTGGAGCTCCCAGTCACATAGAAAGGGATAATAGTCCAGAGAGGAGAGTGGGGCAGGAGCCCTGCTTGGGGCATGTAAGATTTGAGATGCTTCTTAGGAATCTGCATTAGTTTTCTAGGGCTGTTGTGACAAAATACTAAAACTGGGTGGCTTAAAATAACAGACATTTATTGCCTCACAGTTGTGGAAGCTAGAAGTCTGAAATAAAGGTGTCATCATGTTCTCTCTGGTGACTCTAAGGAGGAACCCTTCCTTGCCTCTTCTAGCTCCTGGTGTTTGCCCACAAGCCTCATTATTCTTTGACTTGTCCATGCATGCCTCCAGGCACATTGCCCTCTTCTCCCTCTGCATCTTCACATCATCTTCTGTCTGTATGTGTCTGTTTCTGTATCTAAATTTTCCCTTTTATGAGGACACCAGTCATATCAGATCAGGGTCCACCCTAATGACCTCATTTTAACTTGATTACCTCTGCAAAGACTTTATTTGCAAATTAAGTCACATTCTGAGGTACTGACACTTCAGCGTATCTTTCAGGGGCTGGGGGAGACACAATTCGATCCATAACAACACCAAGTAAAGATGTCAAATAGACAGATGTCAACGAGGCCGTCTGAAGTTAGGAGAGAGGTTTGCTCTGGAGACAAAAATGTGGGAGAGTCATCACCATTCTAAATGGTATAAATAAGACTGGGTGAGATCACCAGAAAGTGAGTGTAAACAGAATGAAATCTGAAGTCATTTAGAAGTTGGAAACTGTGGAAGAAGTGTCAGCATGTCGTATTGGGTAGATGTGGTCTAGTGCCTCATGTAGGTGGAACTTATAAACATAATGAGTCTGCCAACCTCAGAAGAGCTTTGAACTAATTTTTTTAAATGCCTATTACTGAAGAGAATAGGGCTGAGTAGGTATTCCTAAGTCAGTTCATCTAAATAAAAACTACTCTCAAAAACACAGTCAGATAACTGGTGTTACATTTCAGTAAAACATCACATTAAAACTCACTAAAGAATAAAAGATAATAGGCATGGATTCTGCAGAGTGCAAAAGAGTCTAACCTTAAGTGGGCAGGCTTTCAGTTACAATTTATGAAAATTTTTTGGATTGTATAGTCACACAAGTAAGTTTTCCAAAAGTAAAATTTTCTAGTTGTGACGGAATTTAGAGTTGAGTGTCGTTTTCTAACTTCCTGCTGACAGACGAGGAAAGAGAGGTCTGGAGCTACCCAGGGACTAACCCAGCTAAGACGGCATGCCAAAAAGGACATGACCCAAGGCCAACAGAGTCCCTTTGCTTCCAGTTCAATGTGCTTTCTAGCACACCGCATCATTACACAATTGAAAGAAAAAACACCAGAGAAGTTATGAGAAGAGTCATAACTTTAAACACAAAGCCTTATTCCAGTAACAACAAGGTAAAAATGTATAAAGATCACAGTTGCATATCAGATTGCCATGGATATTTTGTCACCATTTCATGGATCTTTAGAGTTTCACTGGACAGTAACCTAGCTTGAGAAATTCAGTTTAAATGTTGTTAGAAACAAAAATAAAGTAAAGCTGTGTCCTCCACTTAGGGCAGTTTAGTGTGAAGGCAAAGAGGACACTGAAGAGACTTCCATGAGGTGAATGCTTACGTCTTGTTCAGTTACTCTCAATAATTAATAAACTAAACATTAAGATTATTTGAGTATCAAAATATGACCATTCTCTCCAAATAATATGATCACCCCTCCTTGTGAATAACCTTTAGACTTTATCAGTATCTTTCACTTTCAATTTGGTATAGGCTCAAACTTACAGCACTTCCATAATAAAGGTTAATCTCTCTCTCTCTTTCTCTTTGTGTGTATGTGTGTCTGAGAAAGAAAGTTCCTCAGTAAAACGTTACTCACTAAGTAGTAAAAAAAAAAGTTGAAGCTTTGCAGTTAGACCTGAATTCATACTTTAGTCTATTACTGATCAGCTATGTGACATTTCCACGTTTCTTGATTTCTCTGGGGCTCAGACATCCCTAATTTGAGAATTGGGATGATATTACTCACTTGTAAAGATGGCTGTGCAATATAAATGACTTAGTTAAGATATATGAAATCTTAACACGGCACTTGGTACTTACTAAATATCCATAAATGGCTTCACAGTAAATGTTTGTTTTAGCCATTTTTCTTCCTGTGGACAACATCTCTGCCATTGTTTATTTCCTAGTCTATCCAGATCAGATTGTTTTATTCACCTTATTGTCATAGGTAGTAAAAACCAATGCAAATACATTTTATAAGGTTGTGTTTCTTTTTATTCAAGAATAATAAACATTTACAATCCTTCAGACACCTTTTTAGTTGATCTCTTTTTGTATTTCTTGATTCCATTCAAGTTACAGAATAAGTAGCTCTTGTTTATGTATCAGCATATATCTGTTTACTACTTAAGACAAATTCTGTTTTCCTTCTATTGAGTAAAAGAAAGAGTTGCTTTTATAGAGTATAAATCTGAATTCATTTCATACCTTTACTTCACCCTAACTGCACAGACACCACCTTCAGGGTATATAGTACATAATCAACTTAGGAAAAAATAATTTTGAAGAAAATCCCATTTCATTGTGGTTTCTCACATATTTTTAAATGACTGAAGCTATTTTTCAAAAAGCTACTTAAAAGCTTTCTAACAAAAATTTAGATCTTTTCTCTATACAATCACTACCCTGCCTATGACTAAGTGATCTTTGAGGTTTAGACAGTAGCTTTGCTTAAGAAATATCATCTAAATTTTGTCAGAAACATAAATAAAGTGAAATAAAATGTCCCTTCGACTTGAGGCAGTTTTGTAAAAAAGCAAAGAGGAAATGAAAATGGTTTCCAAAAATGTACTCTTTTGCTGCATGCTCAAACCTGAGTCCTTTTTGCCTAGTGTTCATTTTAAAAAGAGCCAGTTAGACTAAGGCAGGCAGATCATTTGAGGTCAGGAGTTCAAGACCGGCCTGGCCAACATGGTGAAACCCTGTCTCTACTAAAATTACAGAAATTAGCCAGGTATGGTGGCAGGTGCCTGTAATCCCAGCTACTAGGGAGGCTGAGGCAGGAGAATCGCTTGAACCTGGGAGGCAGAGGTTACAGTGAGCCGAGGTTGTGCCACTGCACTCCAGCCTGGGTGACAGAGCAAGACTCTGTTTCAAATAAATAAATTAATTAAAATGAAAAAATAAAAAGAACCAGTTGTGGATGATTGGGTGCCAGAAGTTCAGCACCTTTAGCTTGAGGACTTGAGGACTGTAATGAGAGGGGGACTAGCTGTTGTCCGTACATCTGATGGTTCCGGGAACTTGCCTAGGGAATGCTTCATCACCAAAGAAACACTTCCCTCACATCAAGTCTAGCGCCTTCGCATGTACAACTCATTTGACAAGCACCAGCTGTAAATAAGTCTGCACTCAGGAGCAGGAATATGTAGAGTCCTAGCACCTTCCGTAAGAATTATAAATTGCCCTATTTCAGGATGGAGTGAGATGCTTTAACAAAAGTTCAGAACAGCGGCAGATCTGGTACCAAATCTATTGCACACTAATTGTTTCAATGAGATAATTTTGAGGTAATTACACCTCACCAACCCACAAGTAACCCCGCTCAAGCTGTACTTAATCCAGTGTAGCTTGCTATTTTCAAAAGGTCAGGAAATCTCTTTCCTCACCTCTAACTGCTCACCTTTCTTGGGTGCACTATGGGGATGCATAATTCCAACGGAGTGGAAATTCAGTCGGTAAATGAACCCTAGACATAAATATTCATGGCAAAAACTTTTGGAAAAAAGTCAAGAAATGAGGCTAAGTAAATCATACCCCACCTCTAGAGGTGACTAAGATATGCTCTGACAATTTGCATGGATTTGCTTAAAATCTTTGCTTTGTTATTTAAGAACTATTTTCATGGCAACTAACACATCCCCTGGGCCAGTATTTGGGCACCACCTTCATGCTTTGGCTTATTGAAGAAGAAAGCAAGTGCATTTGGAGCCTCTCAAATTCTTCTTATTCCTGTGACACTTTATTCCTTCTCTACGGTTCTGGTCCTTAAAAAAATAATTCAAAGATTTAAACATTTTCTAACGTAGACAAATATGTCTCAACTAACATAAAATTACTTGGAAGCTTGGAATTTTTTGTACACTGGGAAGCCTGCTGTTGAATTCATTCATTGCCAAAGTTGGCTAAACAACACTCAAACATTGATTCTAATGTATTTTATAAATTATAAATTCTACTAAGTCAATAACCCTGCTCCCCTTTCCCATTCAAAATATGTATGTAGGTGTGAGATGTGTTTTATTATAAAAACAGCCATCCTTTGGTAATAACAATGACTTTTCTCTTTATTACTTATATGGTTTGGCTCTGTGTCCCCACCAAATCTCATGTCAACTTGTGGTCCCATGTGTGGAAGGAAGACCTAGTAGAAGGTGATTGGATCATAAAGGTGGATTTTCCCCTTGCTGTTCCCATGATAGTGAGTGAGCTTTTCCAAGATTTGGTTGTTTAAAAGTGTGTAGCACTTCCCCCTTTGCTCTCTCTCTCCTGCTCTGCCATTGTAAGACATGCTTGCCTCCCCTTCACCTTCTTCCATGATTGTAAGTTTCCTGAGGCCTCCCCAGTCATACTTCCTGTACAGCCTGCAGAACTGTGAGTCACGTAAACCTCTTTCCTTCATAAATCACCCAGTCTCAGGTAGTTCTTTGTAGCAGTGTGAGAATGGACTGATACAATCACAAACACCAGACTTAACTCAAAGATGCTTTCAAAAAGTTACCTTTCATTCAAGATTCAACACACAGAAACCTCCTGGTGTGACTACAGTTGCAGAAGCAATACGTAAGGGGAAGACCTTTTATGACGCTTTACTTTGTACTTGATCTTCTTATGCCTTGGGAAAATTAGTAACAATTTCCCTTGTCAGGATGAGCCATGCACTAAGAACCATCCTGGGAGGAACCAGAAATTTTGGTTCTTTTTAGCATTTGATAATCAAACAGTGCAAGTAGCTATGCCTTGTGGTCTTGTGTTGTTGGACTTTGCCCAGTGGCAGTCAGTGTAAACTTGCCTGTTATAATTAACCAAATTCAGGATAAAGCAGAATTTCTTAATTCTATGCTATTAAAGTTGTTAAAATATTGATATACAAGTAATTGTTTTGTCTTATTTTTGTTCTCTTGTTTCTTTGTTGTACCATTGACTAGTGTGGGAAACCCCCTTAATCCAATGAATTTGAAGATTGGATTTAAAAAATCACAACTACCAGATAAAACCGTGAGAGTTCTGCTATGATCCCACTGGTGGCACTCTTTTTTGGCAACACTTTCTTTTTAACTATAGATTAGCTTAGAAGGAGGTATGTGGCTCTAGTATGCTCCAAACATGTCTACCTTGTTCTTTATAGTTTTCTCAATTCTGCTACATGATATAAAAAGAAAAATAATATCTTTTTACAAATTCTTGTGGTAATCCTATATGTAATTATATAAATAGCTTTGAAGAAGTCTACTTGATTACCTTCTTGAAAATTGTGGATTAACACACTAAAAGGTCACCTTATCCTTCCACTACCAAATTGTAAAAGAAAGAGGAAGACAGCATGTATGTGTTTAGTGGCTCTTGTAAATGTGATGCCATATCTTGTATTTTTCATCCTTGATTGTGGCAAGACCACAGGGCTGTAGAGCAGGACTATGTCGTCTTATGCTTGCTTTATGTGTGACCTTAGGCAAGTTGCTTCCCCTCTTCTTGGACTCAGTTTCCTTACTCTTACAGCTGCTGGTCCAGCAGGTGTTCAGGAAATGGTTTGGAAAATGACTCCTTTCTGCCTTAAAATATAATGTTTTAGGTGGACAAAAATGAATGTTCCTTCTTTGGGATCTGGGCCTTCCATCTTAAAAGATCTATTTCCCGTCACATTTTCTATAGTATGTGCTTATGAGCCTCAGGTGGAAAACAAGCAGTTAGCCTTTGGAAGGGCTACAGGTACATGCAACCTTCCTGACATATAAATTGTTTTAAAACGGGTTTGGTGAGACATGAATATACCATTCCAAATTCAAACCCAAACTCAAAATTTTTCTTTTCTATTTCTTATTTTCCAGGGATTTCCAAGAATAGTCATTTCATAGTTTAGTTGTGAAATAAAATCCTCATATCACTATCCAGGGATGTTGAACCATAACTAAGGGGAACTAGAAAATGTACCATTTGCTCTCTTATGGCTTTCACTATGATCTTGTGAGGTTTTTATTATTACTATTTTTAGTAATCATCTCAGCAATATAATCAGAGCAAAAAAAGATTCTAAAGGCACAAATCAAAGAGGAATCTTAGTTTTCAGTAGGAATATCCTCTCAGTCCCCTTTCTTCAATCTTCTGGTTTCATAAAAGAGGTGATGTCATAATTTATGATGTTAAGCTGACTAGTGAAATGTCATTGTAGAAGTGATGTTTTAATTGATGATGTTAGGCTGGTTAGCAAGAAAGTGTCAAATGTCACTTTTCTGACATAAACTGGCAGTTACGATTATATAATATCAATTATTCTTTGGAAAACTGCATTAGATCAGTTAGAGCTGAACCAATTTAGTTTAAGCAGGTTCATATTATTTTTTCCTAGCCGCTCATCCATTTCTAATTATTAGGAGTAAGATACACTTTGGATGTAGTTTAGACTTTGATAATGTCCTCTTTGGAAAGGTAATGGGTGTCTTACATGGCCTTTGTGTTGCAAAAAGAGGTACAAGCAAAGTCTGTAATGACCTTCCTGAAAGGAGGCTGCACCTTGAATTGCTTTAGCAAATCATCCTCCTCCCAAATTAAAACTCTTGGAATTATGTTAATTGTCAATTGCAATTTAAGTGAAATATGACATTGTGAAGGAATAGTTTTTAAAAAGTCTTAGCTTATTTTGGTTTTCTATGCATGCCAGCTGCTAAGTTAATTTAAATTTAACCACAAAATACTAAGCACACTTGCCTCTGCCCTTTCCTTTGCTTTCCAAGTAAAAAGAAAAAAGGGAAGTGAAGAAATGTTTTCTCAGATTCTTTCTCCTTTACTAGGATATCATTTTGAAAATGTGATGAGTTAATTAGAAGGATATAGGAACTCACAACTCAAAAACTGAATGATTAGATTAATAGTAATAATAAATACCATGATATCAATAGCTACTATTTGTTGCAATTACTATATCCAGGCACTGTGCTAATCCTGTAGATGTAGTCCCTTATTTATTCCTCACAACAAATCTGTGAACTACATATGATTGGTATCATTTTGCATATGAGAAAAAAGGAGGCTTACAAGTACTTTGGCATGAATCAGAAAATAAACATTTTGTAAATGTTAAGTATTTGCGGGAGTATTAGTATCGTTTGGTGGAAGACAATCATGGGGAAATACATCAACAGAGGGAGTCACCTTTCTCAGCCTCTATCATGATCATACCCAAGGTGAAGCATGCCAGCTGAATCCCAGTGTGAAGGTTCAGTGCTAGCATAAAGAAGAGCAAGGAGAAGTTGGTGAAGCTGGGGCAAAGTGAGGATATGTGTGTGTGCAGGTGTGTATGTTTGTGCATAAATTTGCATGTGCATGTTTGTGTGCATGTATGTATGCACAGGTGTGTGCAAATGTAGACTTGTGTGTACACGTTTGTGCACATGTACATACACATATGTGCACCTATGTTTGGGGGGTAGGAACCAGGATGGGGAGGAAGTATAGAGTAGTGCCAAGACAGGAGTGATATCAGCTTCCTTTAACATGTCTAGTACAACCTGACCATCGGGTACAGATTTAAGAACAGACCATCCTTCTAGAGTAGGGTCCAGGAGGTGTCATGTTGAGCTTGGCATTGACTATCCAATGTCTGGATTTTGGGCTGGTCCAGTGGGGTAGACTTATCGGGGAGGGGTTAGAGGGACTAAGGCAGCAGGTAGGCTCTGAGGGGGTGGTGTATACTTACCACGTGGCACAGCTGTATTTCAAAAAATGAAGAGCAGATACAGTCCTACCATTCAAAGCTGAGGACATGAACTCATAGATTATTGGCCTTCTCTTGTTCCTGCCATATCTCCTATTTCCAGTTCTACCCACACTTACTCAAAAATGAGCTGCCTTCTTTCCACTGCTATAGAAGGGATTTCCTCCAAAACATTAAGCTCATAGATTTTTTTCAAACACTTTAGTTCTACAGGACTGCTTTCCTTCTTACAGGTATTATGACTGTGTGTGTGTGTGTGTGTGTGTGTGTGTGAAAACTAGAAAAAGTTCAAACCTGGGGTTGAATCAGTCCATTGGAATCACAAAGGAATGTGAAGTTGTAAGACAATATCAGACATTCTAGAACTTGGGTGAAAGGTTTTCACATTCCCTCTCGGGTTCTGTCAAACCACATCACAAAAAGAAATTAATCAATAAACATATCAAATGAGAAAACATCACATTTTTGTCCTTGGCAGCATTGTATGGCTTCATGATGCTTCCTCATGGCAGGTTATTGTATGTGCCTCGGTCCAAGTCTCTTCCCTTTGTTCTCTTCTCCTTCTCTACCTTGGTTTCACCTTGGTTTAGGAGCAAAGCCAAAGTATTTCATTTGGAATCTGAGGAAAAGACAGAAATGATTCCTGGGATTTTGAACTTTCCTCTCTTGCTCCAACCTACAAGAGAGGCAACTCCGGAGAAGGTGGGACAAATAACAACTAACACTTGTCTAGTACTTTGTGATTTTGCAAAGTGCTTTTATAGATAAACTCACTGTTTCTTACAACAGCTTTGTGACATCATGATTATTGTTTCCCCTGGCAGAAAACAAAATGTCTCAAATAAGTTAAGCAAACAGCTAATAGGTTTTCTGAGATACCATGATGTCTCCAATGTAATGTGGGATTTTTTAACCTATCCTCACTCTGGTTATTAGGGGAAATCCTCAGCACCCATGCCAGGACTCTAAAATCATGTAGGCTTGAACTTTCCTTGATTTAAATAATGACCATGACTCGCTTGCTTGCTCAATCACTCACTCCAGTTCCAATGGAGACTTGAAGTCAGTGGGTTAATGCTTTTTCCTTTTTCCCTTTTTCTATTCCAGGAAATAAATACCTTTTTGAGATACGTTTTATTGAGCAAATGTTGATTGACCTTCTATTATGTGTCAAACGCTGTCCTATGGCTTGGAATATGATTGTTAGCCAAATCATGCCTTTCTACAGTTTGCATTCTCATGGAGTGGGGCCTAAAAAAATTTTGATAATGAATGTGGCACTAGGTATTCTATGACAGTTCTTTGCATTAGAAACAAGTCACTAGGTTTAGCTCACAAACAAGGAGAGAGGATTGCACTGGGCATGTGTACCAGTAGTTGGTGGTCTTTGGAAGCCATTTTAAAGAAATTTCTATCAAAGGATCTGAGAATGTCTCTCAGAGGCCCAAAATATCCCTCCCCAACAATGACATGCTTAATAAGTAAAATCTATAAGCCAACTTCTCCCTTCATATGATGATTTTCTGTGTCTCATAGCTTCAATGTCTATCTCTTAATTTCCACTAAGAAACAAGCAACTAAAGACTTGAGGTGTTACCCTTTTGAGGGTTAATTCGCTCTCCACAAGGGTTTTCCACAGCTGAAAATCTTTTTATTAGGTTAACTCTTAAGCATCATATCTGATCTTCTAGGCCACACCTATATCCTGTGGCAGCCGCTGTTGAAACTAACAGTTCTGTGTAGGCTCCAGTCAGTTTCCAGTAGGTACGGCTTTGCTTCAGGCCCGAAATGCACACCTCTTGCCTCCCGCAGGTGTGGACTTTCTTTACCGATGTCACTGCATTGAGAACTGTAGAAACTTAGTGTCCAAGAACATGTATCCTGAAAGTGGGAGTGCTTAATACCAGGTTAGAAGAAATGTTCACCAATGGGGACTGGAAGTCAGTGGGTAAATGCTTCTTCATTTGACTTTTCCTGCCTCAGGAACATTTTGCAAAGCATTTCATTCTGCTTCTCAGATGAGCTCACAAGACTGAACAACTGGTCACCCGTGGTGATATACTTGCATGGACTCTCTCTCCTCCCTTGTTTTATTCTGGTTCCCTGGAACTACATTTCCAAATAAATTACTCACACATGGCCTTTTTCTTACACTTTGCTTCTTATGGAATCTAGGTGAAAACAGTCTTTAGGCTTTAATGGCTCAAAAAAGAGTAGAATCAATACATTACTGATGATGAGATTCTGTGCTACATACAATACACCTAAGCTTCAGTAGTTACAATGGCATTTTATGAGGTATGTGACTTACAAGGCGTTGCCCATGCTGGGCACTGGAATATTCATTCTCATAGTCACTTACCACACTGGGCTCATACATTTCTATTGTGATAGTTAGAGGGTTTTAAAAATTTGAGCCATATAAAATGAAGATGATGACAACAACAAAAACAATGAGTAAGACTCACTCTATAATGAGAATCATATGATATTTTGTAAGTGTTTATACACATGCACTTATTCTGGGCAAAGTTATCAGGATGAACACCAGCAATGACATTTGGTGCAGGCTGAAACTCAGGGGCAGAAGGGTCAGCAGGCCGAGTTCTCTGCTCACCCTGCAGGGCTGTGCTTGACCAGGGAAGCTACTAGATATACCATGAAGCTATTACTCCCTTGAAGGAACCTCAGTCTCTACTACTATCCCTTTTTATAATGCTTTTGTGTGAGAATACTTAGTTTAGGACCAATGTTTTTAAGGATGTTCTGAAAAAAATATAGATGACCAGCATCTGGAAATCTTAGGGTTTCTGGTTACTTAGGAAGTGATTTGAGTGCAGTCTCTCATGCAGTCTCACACCCCATTACCAAAGAAGGAGGCCATTAGTCCCAGATAGGTCATTTTAAGGGAAGCCAAGGTCATTGTCAGAGAGCTCCAAGGTCATTTATCAGAAAATCTTACCCACCTCTTTACAAAATATAACAGATACACAGTGGGCTTGGGTGATGATTTTCCACTTCCTCACAATTTAGGATTTAGTGATAACCTTTAGCCAGTGTGTCCAAGAGAATATTCTTGAATGGCTCCTCATTCTTTATTTGCCAAATTTGGCTCCTATCCCACATCATTTATACCTCTTGGTTGGGCAAGGTATGCTTCTGCTTTCAAAGGTTTTATTATTGAGTGTTATTCTTCCTTAGGCCCTTCACAAGAGCAGAGTCATCAAGTTGAGTCCTCATCAAGTGATTTTCATGAAAAGTTGCCTGCATCCATCATCCTCTGTGGAGTGCTAGCTGTGGCTGGCTCTAGGAGGTTGCTGTACCTCTCTAGCTCTTAAAGCCATCCTGCAATGTCTGCCTTCTCTGTTGCTGGATTAATAGGTTCTCCTATGGACTTTGAAATTGGCTTGGTGGATATTGGAGCCATGCAGGAAAAAAAAAGACATTAAAACATTTCTTTTCCAAAAAATTTTTTTTTTGCTTGCAATTGCAATTGAAAAGAAGTCCCATTTTTGTAATATGACAAGGTGCTCTCTGTGAATAACACCATTAAATTTCCTGTCAGCTACCCTGGCATAAGAGGAGATCCAAGGTGTTACCATTTTATTTCGTTGCTTTGTAGGTTTCACTAGGTAACATGATAAGCATGTCGTGTTAGGGCAGCGATATTGTGGGCACCTGAGAGATCTTCTCAGTTCCTTTGGTAGGAAAGCTTCTAAAATGGTCCCAGTGATCTCCGCCTCCTGGCATCCCTGTCCTTCTATAGACTCCTTCCCTTGTATGTGGTCTGAAGCTAGTGACTTACTTCTAATGCAGAAGTGATGGTGACTTCCATCTGGAAGGCACCTTCTCTTTTCATTTTGACTGCTTTGATGAAGCCGGCTCCCATATTAGAGCATGTGACATCATATGGCAAAGAATTGAGGGACGCCTCCAACCAACACACAGCAAGGAAAGAAACCCCCAGACCAACAGTCACGAGGAACTGAATCCTGCTAACGAATGAGACAGTCAGCTAGGAAGCACATCTTTTCGGTTAAAGATGAGATGACCACAGGCCTGGCTGACAAGATCATTGCCTCCTGAGAGAGATCCTAAAGCCGAAGACCCAGCTCATCCAGCCCAGATTCCTGATCCACAGAGAAATAAATGGTTTTGGGGTACTTCATTACACTGCAATAGGTAATAAATGCAGTCCTGCTCCAATTACAGGGATTAGGAGGCTGTCTCTCTTTTTTGAGCCATTGCAACAGCATCCTCTGGTCATAATGCCCAGGAAATGTCTGTAATCTATGATCTCCTTTGAATGCAGGCAGCCATTTTCCACTCCTGGATCACTAAGCAACATTCAACCTGTCAGAAACTAGGGCATACAAATTCTATTATAGCCACTATATTTAACACAGGAGCCTGGATAATAAGGTCAGAGACGTATTTTACAGCCTTAGCCTGGCATCACATCTTTTCTGGACTAAGGGCATTTTATATGGTTGTGATTGAAAATAGCAGTTATTTTTCCCCTGATCGGTTATCTTTACTGAAAATGTACATTGCTGCCGCTCCTGACAAGGAGGACTTGTATTAGACACCATGGGCTTGCACCTGAATACCCAAGTGATGCATTACATGAATATAATTTACATAATGAGCCAGGCAAAAGGCATGTGTTAGACTGTACATGCTTGTCAACATTTAAAAATCTTGCAATCCTGACAGAGAGCTGCCTCTTAGAGTGAAGAAAAGAGTGACACTCATCCCTCCAGCCTTCAAACTCTTATCTGTTGCCATGCCACAAATATTACTCATGGAGGATATTCAGATAATTCACACCAAGAAATAAACCTGTTACAGGTTAAAATGTTTATAAAACTAGCATATTGGACTTATCTGGCTACCTTAGAGCAGATTATTTTTCTAATTTTTCAATAAATATGAAAGATTAAATTCAAGCGCCAAGGGGATTTTATGGTTAAGTCACAATTTATAAGTGGGCATTAATTAACATCAGATAAAAATGAGATTCCTAAGGAATTATATTTTGCCTTCTCATTAGTGGCTGTTTTATCATTATAAACCTTGCTAGAATGAATAATTAAGAAATTATAATAAATAACTATATTATAGAAAGGCCCTGGGATAATGAAAACTACAGTGTTTGGCACAAGTTTTAGTCAATACCTCTAGATCTGGGTCACATGCCATCCCTTTGGCTACATTTATAACCTAAAGATTGACTAGTCTATAACAATTAAACTTGAATTTCAGGATTATTTTAACTTTTTATTAGGTTTGAACATCCTGAGATCAGGTAAAATGAGCTCTAGAGATTCAGGTGGAGTTTTCAGATTACTGGTAGTTTTTTTTTTTTTTTTTTTTTTGAGACAGGGTCTCACTGTTTCACTCAGGCTGGACTGCAGTGGCACAGTCACAGCTCACTGCAGCCTTGACTTCCTGGGCTCAAGTGATCCTCTCACCTCAGCCTCCTGAGTTACTGGGACTGTAGGCATGCACCACCATGTCTAGCTAATTTTTAATTTTTTTCTTTTTCTTTTTTTTATAGAAACAACTACTATATTGCCCAGGTTGGTCTCTAATTCTTTGGCTCAAGTGATCCTCTCCCACTTTCCACCTCGGCCTTGCAAAGTGCTGGGATTACAGGAGCGAGCCACCATGCCCAGCCTACTGGTAGTTTTAAATAAACTTGTGTGTGGACTTGAATTGAATACATACCACACCAACTGAAAAGTGAAATATTTCCTGGTTTGCTTTTTACCCCATATTTTGAGATTTAGGGATATACTTTTATGATATCAAAATGTATCTCCTTGATAGAAGAAAAAAATACACAAAAATGGCGATTTTGCTCCTCAGAAATTCCACCCAACTCCATCTCCCCAAGATATACCTTGTTTTTATTAATTCCACCTTTTCAAAAGGCAATATAATTTATACAATGAACACTTTTATTGTACCTTTTAAATTTTTAGTTCTTGTCCTAAATAAAGTATTTTGAGGTATCTTTTTGATACTGCAAGTACTACTGTTACCTTGATCTAGTCACTAAGTATTAATAAGTGCAGCACCAGACCAGGGACCACACCATCAGCTTCTGAGGCTAACTCCTGTACCTGAAATAAGGAGGCCAGGAATGCAAAAAGAATAAAAAATTCTGACATGCTGTGGCATTTATTTGCCCTATAACCTACTGACCTAGACAGATTTTCTGGGGTAGGAAAGCATAAGCCAAACGCTGACCTAAATGGAACCTATCAATCCTGCTCAAATGTTAGCCAGCTAGTAATTACCTTACACAGGAATGCCAAAATAATCAAAAGACCTTTCCTGTTGGAATGAAAGGTGGTCACCTGTACTTTCTGGAGGCTGTGGCCCTTACCAGTCTCTGGTGCTATCCTGCAAGTGGACAATGATGGCATTGATAAATGGGGCTTCCCCCAGCCTGCTGGCTTTCTCTCTTGACCTTCACTTCCAGCGTCTTCCCACTTCAGGTCCTTGCATTTGAAGCTGCTTTTGCTAGAAGGCTCTTCCTCACTGTTCTTCAAATAATCTTCATTCGGCTGCCCTCTTTCATTTAAGGATCCAATCAAAGGCTACTCTCTGTGATTAACCATTCATACTTTTCAGTTACCTTTGGGTTTTGGGCGGGTGCATTTCTTGAGTCTCAAATCCATTATTTACTAGCTACGTAAACTTAGACAACTTATTAAGCTTATACGTACTTTAAGTGTAGATGGATGTATTCATATTTATCCTTCATTATTCCAAAAATATTTTAAGATAACAAAATCTGTTGATATTATTTAGGTGTTTCCCATTTGTAGTGCGTTGACATTTCTCTTTTTCTTCTCAATGGCCATAATTTGATTCTAGGACCCATGTAACTCCTGTGGGTTTTCCTTTCTCCTTCATATTTTATCATCAGGCCACAGTTATTTATATGTCTTACTCCTCTTTGTAAGCTGATATTGACAATTTATGTAAAGCAAAGGCTGAGTCTCAAAAGCCTAAATTCATTGAGGGTTTGATACCAAAGGTTAGACAAACTGGGCAAATTACTGTAACTGAAAATAAAGGCTTTTTGGTGGTGTGAAAATTTGGCCCATATTTCTCAGACTTAGGTTGTCTATTTTGTTTTATTGTATGATAGTTGCTCAGCATTTTATTTCATTTCAGATGTAAAATTACTTGAAATTTATAAGATTTGGGACCATTCTATCAACTGTATTTAAAAATCTGCTGTGTGACTATTGATAGGAATGAGTGAGTTCTGAATTATTTTCCATTGGAACAGAATTTGTTGGTCATTGGTTGGTGACATTCTTGGGTGTCTTTAGTTGATAATTTTGAAGACACCACATTGGTAGCAGTGAACTGATATATAAAAGAAGTTAACAAACTGTGAATTCTTCTTTATGAGTTGTTGCAATACAAACAGGCTGCTGAAAACTTTTACTGTTGACTCATGAGATGAACATTAAAACTAATTTGTACTGTTTGTTTTGTTTTGCTAATTTTTGATGAAGTTGTTTAAGCGCCTTTTGAAACAAGACACGAAAGATGCATCTACCATCTAGAAGTTGCATCTTCTATCTGTGCCATGTGTCTGTGTAGTATGTCTGGACTCCTAAGAGCTAAATTAGCTAATAATTGAATATCTGCAATGTGAAAAAATAATTAGCTCATTAAATTTGTAATATAATATGGGGGACTTCTGACAACAAAGTTAGTTAATTTAACATTCTTGAGATGTTTACTTTGAAAGAAAAAGTTTGGTAAGCAATGAGATATAACAGTCTTAAGATAGGAAAAGGGTAATTACAAATGGAGAATAAGAGAATCGAGGCACAGCCTGAACAGATCTGGTAAAAAGGATGTTCTATCTTTGAACTCTAAAAATGTTCATTTACCTTGGATTGCATACCTTTCTCTGAATTAAACAGCCCAATCAGTATATAGAATACCAAGACAAAAAAATAAAATAAAATATCTAAACACACAGAGCCAAGAGGTTTCTGGATAATGAAAGAAATGTAGAACTTCTTTTAGGATTAGGATTTTTTTTTTTTTTTTTTTTTTTTTTAGAAATGCCTTGTGATTATGACATTCAAATTCCCAACTTAAGAAAGATGAGGTAGGTGACACTACTATGTCCCTTGTTAGATAAAGAAAATAGTGACAACGATAAAAGGATTTCATAATTTAGGTTTTAAAATCCCATTGAGATGATATGGTTTTACCTGATAACCCCAGCTACATATCTGACCAGCTGCAATTATCTGTTTTGTATGAGTAAATACATTTCTTCCTTACCTTTGTCGCATGCAAGAAATCCCCACCCACTGGAATGATTTTGTGACACAGTGACCTATTGAACAGACTCCCTTTAAAACTACGCATTCCATTGCATGTCTTCAACCTTTATCTAGGGCTGTCATTCCCTTTGTAGGCTGCACATTAAAGTTACCAGGGGAGCTTTTAAAATATGTCCATGCCTGAATCCTAACCACAGAAATCCCAATGTAATTGTTCTGTGGTAGAATCCAGGCAATGGCATTTTAAGAACACCTCACTAAGGTGCAGTCAGGTTGTGCAACATTTTGTGTACAGCCAGGTTGATGATTTTAATTCTCTTTCTCTCATGGCAATTGTTGAGCACCCTCAAAGGACCAGATAGTCTCAACCTTGCTCAAGTTCACACATGGGGCTTACGCAACAGGGAGATCACCTACGACCCCAAGTTCTTTCCATCACAAGCCTTCACTCAGCATGAAGAGGAGAGGAGTCTGAAAAGCGTTTCCTTTTAGCAGGCTCGGCTTCTCTGTGTTGGCAAGGCGCCCCGGGAGAACTGGCTTTCAGGCATGCACGCGATAGAATGCAATATGGACCTTGACATTAATCAGACTGTGTCTTTTCCTCTTCTCTGCAAAAGCACAGCACAGCCACAAGGTGAAAAGATCGGGCAGTTTCATCCTGGCTGGATTTCCCCTTCTCTCTCTGTTGTTGGGGAGCATGAAGCCCTGAACTTCAAGCACTTATAATAATGTTTCACAACAAGCAAAGAGCTCTGGTCAAATTTCTGGAGGGAAAAGCAGTGAGAGGTTGGAAGTCACCATTTTCTTCTTTCTTAGGAAATGAAGCTTTTAATTTTTTTCTAGCTATGCTCTCTCTACTGAGTTTTATGTCAGGAAATATGCACCTGGTGATAGCCTGTTGCTGAAGTAGACTTCAGGCTTTTTTCCCTCTCTTCCTCTTTCTGGTTTCCTCCTGAAACTTGGGTTCATGACAGCTTGTTGTTGGGCAGGGCATTAGCCTTTTGTAATTTATTGCTTTTAGATTAAATCTGGGGAAACTCAATATTGCAGTTGAATGATTAGAGCAATACCCTTTGGAGTAATAAATTTTCTTTGGTGCTGTGCATCTCCAGATCATGTTTCCCTTCTAATTACATTTACATAAATGATATTCTGTAAAATTAAATTAACATTCAAACGGTTACACTGGCAGGGAGAGACAAAAATTAGTTACCAAGTTGCATCTCTTAAAAAAAATCTAGCTCTTTTCATAATATGAATCACTACCCACTCTCAAGTGTCAGCAATCAGCACAACCTCGGTGCCAGAACTGCACAGGGATGTTTGTCACCAGTTAATGGAGATGTTTTGTTTCTTTCTTGGAGATTTAGACTGTAAAGCCTCATTAGACAGTGAGTATAGTGACTTTTCAAACTTGGCTGCTAATGAATTGCTAATTTTCCTTCAAGGTTCTTGCCTTGAAATTCTGCAGTGATCATGGGGAATGTCCAAATTGAATATGCACACAGAACTTTGTTACGGTCTTTGCCTTCCTTGCCACCCACCCAGAATCTTTTTCAAGCTTTGGTTTTCCAGCCTAGGCATTAACAGAAGGCTTGTCACGGGTGACATCAGGATCTTCCTACTCTTTTATGATCTCTTTACCACTTCAGGATGTTTCCATTATAAAGAGTGTGGGTTTCTTTAGAAGTTGCACTACTTGGAGGGGTTGAATCAGAATAGTCAAAAATCTACAGCTTCCTTGTCTTGGCTAAGAATGTTACCTCCACCATGTTTATCCTCAGAACAACTTCAGAACCATATCCATTATGACTTTCAGTAAAACCAATCAGTGCCATGTCTAAATGGATGATCCATCCATTTTACAACATGTTGATTGATGCAAAAAGTCATTTTATTTATGTTAAAACATAAATTGACTACGGGCTATTTTTATTTAAAAAAAAAAACAAAACAAAACAGTAAGTTACTGCAAAAGAAGCATCTCTTCAGGTCCTTGAGGTTCAAGTGAAGAGATGCTTACATGGAGTGCTGGTGGCATGAACCGCAGCTGCTTTCTTCTCCCTGTTAAGCACCAGAACCTGTGATTCCTCATTACCTGGATTTGACAAGACTTTGACCACAATTATACCCTTAGATCATAGTTACATGCATTGAAATGTCTGATAAAATGTGGCTGTCAGGATTCCACTCTCACAATAATCTTTTAGTGACCATAATTATAACATAAGATGATACAATTAGAAGAAGAAAGCAAATACCTCTTTTCAAAGAAGCCTGTCCTTCCCAGATCCTTGCCCAGATCAGTCTACTTGGACTCCACCACATCTAATGGGATTTCTCATAATCTCCTCTTTCTTGGGCTTACATTCACTTAAGACTCAATTATTCATTTCACATGTTTGTATTGAACACCAGCAATGGGCCAAGTATTGTGATTGTCACTGGAGATAAAATGGGAAGCAAAATATGTAGACTAGGAATGGTGGCTCACACCTGTAATCCTAGCACTTTGGGAGGCTGAGGCAGGTGGATCACTTGAGGTCAAAAGTTCGAGACCAGCCTGGCCAACATGGTTAAACCCTCTCTCTACTAAAAATACAAGAAAAATTAGCTGGGTGTGGTGTCATGTGCCTGTAGTCCTAGTTAACTGGAAGGCTGAGGCAGGAGAATCGCTGGAACCCGGGAAGTAGAAGTTGCAGTAAACTGAGATCGGGCCACTGTACTCCAGCCTAGGCAACAGAGCAAGACCGTCTCAAAAATAAAAAATAAAAAAAAAGAAAAAGAAAAAGAGTAAATGTGGCTCTTGTTTCATGGAGATTACAGTCTGCATGGAAAGACAGATGTATGGATGTTAATTAAATAATCATATTGATAAATATTTAATTACAAACTGAGAACAAACACAGTCTTAAGGAGAATATAAACTCAAAGAATCTATCTGAAACTGAAGATGAGGGGTGAAGCTTGAGATCAGGGAAATCTTTCTAAGCAAGCGAGACTTTAGTTGAACTGAGATGTCAAATATGGGTCTAGGTGAACCAGGAGTCATGGAGGGTAGTCCCAGGAGGGAGGTGTGGTGACTTTGCCAGTTCAAAAGAACAGCATGAGCTCATGCCCTGCACCAGGAGGGAGCCTGCCATGTTTGATACCAAAGGAGGGCCATTGTGGCTGGATTAAAGGAAGCTTGGGGAAAAAGTTAATGAGGTTAGTGAGACCCATTAAGTGAGATATAAAGCAAGATCCGAGGTCATGCTAATGATTTTGGTTTTATTGTGAGAACAACATGAAACCATGGAAATGTCATAATGAGGGGGGTAACATAGTCATATTTCCATTTTTAAAGATCACTCAGTATGGGAAATGGATTGTGGAGTAATCAGAGCGGCTGTGGGGAGACCTCTTAGGAAGAAATTACAGTAGTTCAGTATTTTAAATAGGAGGAGTAGTCACAGAGATGGGAAAAAAGTGAATGAAGTCAAAACATAATTCAGAGGTAAGTTTGGTAATAGATTGTGGTGGGAGAAGGATAAGCCAGTGGCAAGAATGTCTCTTGGGTGTCTTGCTTTATAAATACATGAGTAATGGATGATGGAACAATTAGGGAACATGAGAACAGACCTTCCCTGCATGACATTGTAGGAAAACTTCACATACTACTTTGACCCTGCCATTCATAATGACTTACTGACCTTACCATTTCAGCTCCCTCTTTCAGTTCAGCTGCCACAGTCCCATTGTCTTGAATCTTGAGAAGAGCTATAAGCTATCAAAGATGATGCTTAACTTGAAACTCAGTTCTTCTATCTGGGCTTTATCTGGGAAAAAGGGCTTCCTACCTTCTAATTGATTTATTCATTATTTCTCTTGTATCAAGAGTTGATTTATAGTATCCAAAGACATGTACTAATGAACCATGTCATAATGAAGTTCTACACTGTGCAAATGCCTGTAGTTCATTTTATACCTCTCATGCAGCACTTACATTATGCCATAAATCACAGTTAGTTTCTTACTTGCCTTATGTCCCCTATAAGAATTCAAGCTCCTTGAAGACAGGGATGTTACTTTGTGTAGTTTTATGCCTTGCATAGTACCTATCATAGTGCGACTCACATAAGTACACATCAATATGTATTCACTGATTCTGTCTTCAATGACCAGGGGCTGTGGGCTCCCTAAGAAGAGCAATTGCAGTTATCCAGGTGTAGGGTGATAAGAAATTGAGGTAGGAAATAAAGGAATACCAATATCTGGCATGGAGTAAATATCTAATATATATTTGTTGATTGATTGAATTTTAAGAATTCACAGGTAAAGAGGGAAAAGGTCAAAGTGAAGGATGGGAAATATGCCCATAGTTAATAAAAAATGCCACTCTCCTTCGTACCTCACCTCTGGTGTATGCTGTTCCTTTGCCCGCAACTCCATAACATTGCTTCCTCTTCTTCCAATGGGATTCAGCCCAGTGGTCAGCCCTTGAATAGCCCTTTCCTCATTGGCTTGTCACAGGTGGCAGTATCTTCCTTAACATACAGACTAGTCTGTCATTCAACATCTTTTTTCCTATTTAAGGTATACACCTCTCTATTCTCATGGAATTTCACAGGGTCAACTTCCAGCACAGAAGAGACACAATAACAGGACAGATGGGTAGAAGGATAGAGGGATGAATAGGGATCCACACACAGTTGAGCTTAATTTCGGCAGTACTTATGTTACTATCCTACCTCTAAAATACATAAATGTGATTGTTTTACCTGCCTGACATTCCTTTTTAAAGAAAAAATAACTGTTAAAAAAGTACAGAATTACTTTATTCTAGAATTACAAAGTTCAGGTGAAATGTAGCTACAGCTGGGATATGAGTTAGAAAACAAGAATTCTATCCTTTTGTATCTAAAAGCTCAATGGCTTTGGACAAACCACCTAAACAATGGTTTTAGTGCTATTTTCTTTAAAATAGGCATAATAGTCTATCAGGCAATGCATGTGGAAGCAAATTATCAACTGGGACTGTATAGACATAATGGAGTGTCACACCAGTACTGGTTGCTGCTGCTGATGTGAGGGAAGTTGGTGGTAGTGACCATCAAGCTGTCATTCATCCCATACACGATTATTGGGTGCATGGTGTGTACCTGGTATGGTACTAGGTGCTTTGGAAAGGAGGAGAAGTTTTAGAAGATGTGGTTCGTGTTCTCAAATTATTTTTGATACAGATAAGAGAAAAAAACTAAAGCAAATTAAAGACAAAATATGTGCAAGTGCAGGATTACATACAATCAGATCATTTTTGCCATTTCGGTTTTCAGAAGGAAGTGGGTGAACAAGGGTATGCTTTCATTTTTATACCAGGAGAGGCGTCCCTTCCTTTGCTCTTCA